>NC_086447.1:197629417-197955794 GCF_028390025.1 Pseudophryne corroboree | reverse complement strand
CCAATAAAATAATGTCTTATTAGTAGAGCTTGGCGAAATAGCTCAGTTGTGACATCATTAGACTGAAGATCTAAGGGTGTCTTGTTCAATCCTGGGGTTTAGCATGGTTGGGTGTTTGCTTTTGCTACTGAATAGCAATTTAGCAGCAAAAACTGTTGTGTTCAGGTTTTGATGTTGAAAAGCATTTTATGTTATTTCAGTTTGCAAAATCTTTAGCTCCTAAAAAAAGACATTCTTATCAGTATAGCTTGCCAAAATAGCTCAGTTGTGAGAGCAATAGACTGAAGACCTTAAAATCCCTAGTACGATCGTGGGATTCCACATGTTTGGGTGTTTGCAGTTTGTTACTGAGTAGCAATTCAGCAAAAAGAAATTTAGCAGCAGAAACTTTCATTTTCAGGTTTCGCCCTCTAGGACACTTGATGTTCTTTCAGTTTGCCTTATAGGACACTTGATGTTCTTTCAGTTTGCCTTATCTTAAACACCAAAAAAGACTTTCTAAATGTCAGACTTACCCGCAATAGCTCTTTTGTGAGAGCATTAGACTGAAGATCTAAAGGTCCCTGGTTTCATCCCAGTTTTCGGCATGTTTAGTTGCTGTATTTTTGTTACAGAATAGCAATTTACCAGCAGAATCTTTCATTATCAGGTGTTGTTCATCAAGAACACTTAATGCACTTTTTTTCCCAACCTAAAACCCCAAATACGGCTTAACATCTTTCACAATTAGCCGAAATAGCTCAGTTGGGAGAGCGTTAGACTGAAGATCTAAAGGTCCTTGGTTCGATCCCGGGTTTTGGCATATTTAGTTGCTGTTTTTTTGTTACAGAATAGCAATTTAGCAGCAGAAACTGACGTGTTCATGTTCTGGTCTTCAAGATCATTTCATGTTATCACAGTTTGCATTATTATTAGCCCCAATAAAAGAATTTCTTATTAGTAGAGCTTGGCGAAATATCTCAGTTGTGAGAACATTAGACTGAAGATCTAAGGGTGTCTTGTTCAATCCTGGGGTTTAGCATGGTTGGGTGTTTGCTTTTGCTACTGAATAGCAATTTAGCAGCAAAAACTGTTGTGTTCAGTTTTTGATCTTGAAAAACATTTTATGTTATTTCAGTTTGCAAAATCTTTAGCTCCAAAAAAATACATTCTTATCAGTATAGCTTGCCAAAATAGCTCAGTTGTGAGAGCAATAGACTGAAGACCTTAAATTCCCTAGTACGATCGTGGGTTTCCACATGTTTGGGTGTTGCAGTTTGTTACTGAGTAGCAATTCAGCAAAAAGAAATTTAGCAGCATAAACTTTCATTTTCAGGTTTCGCCCTCTAGGACACTTGATGTTCTTTCAGTTTGCCTTATCTTAAACACCAAAAAAGACTTTTTATATGTCAGACTTACCCGCAATAGCTCTTTTGTGAGAGCATTAGACTGAAGATCTAAAGGTCCCTGGTTCGATCCCAGGTTTCGGCATGTTTAGTTGCAGTATTTTTGTTACAGAATAGCAATTTACCAGCAGAATCTTTCATTATCAGGTGTTGTTCATCAAGAACACTTAATGCTCTTTTTTTCCCCAACCTAAAACCCTAAATATGACTTCACATCTTTCACAATTAGCCGAAATAGCTCAGTTGGGAGAGCGTTAGACTGAAGATCTTAAGGTCCCTGGTTCAATCCCGGGTTTCAGCATATTTTGTTGCTGTTTTTTTTGTTACAGAATAGCAATTTAGCAGCAGAAACTGCCGTGTTCAGGTTCTGGTTTTCAAGAACATTTCATGTTATTACAGTTTGCATTATTATTAGCCCCAATAAAATAATTTCTTATTAGTAGAGCTTGGCGAAATAGCTCAGTTGTGACAACATTAGACTGAAGATCTAAGGGTGTCTTGTTCAATCCTGGGGTTTAGCATGGTTGGGTGTTTGCTTTTGCTACTGAATAGCAATTTAGCAGCAAAAACTGTTGTTTTCAGTTTTTGATCTTGAAAAACATTTTATGTTATTTCAGTTTGCAAAATCTTTAGCTCCAAAAAAAGACATTCTTATCAGTATAGCTTGCCAAAATAGCTCAGTTGTGAGAGCAATAGACTGAAGACCTTAAAATCCCTAGTACGATCGTGGGATTCCACATGTTTGGGTGTTTGCAGTTTGTTACAGAGTAGCAATTCAGCAAAAAGAAATTTAGCAGCAGAAACTTTCATTTTCAGGTTTCGCCCTCTAGGACACTTGATGTTCTTTCAGTTTGTCTTATCTTAAACACCAAAAAAGACTTTACAAATGTCAGACTTACACGCAATATCTCTTTTGTGAGAGCATTAAAATGATGATCTAAAGGTCCCTGGTTCGATCACAGGTTTCGGCATTTTTAGTTGCTGTATTTTTGTTACGGAATAGCAATTTACCAGCAGAATCTTTCATTATCAGGTGTTTTTCATCAAGAACACTTAATGCTCTTTTTTTCCCCAACCTAAATTCCCAAATACGGCTTTACATCTTTCACAATTAGCCGAAAATAGCTCAGTTGGGAGAGCGTTAGACTGAAGATCTAAAGATCCCGGGTTTCGGCATATTTAGTTGCTGTTTTTTTGTTACAGAATTGCAATTTAGCACCAGAAACTGCCGTGTTCAGGTTCTGGTCTTCAAGATCATTTCATGTTATTACAGTTTGCATTATTATTAGCCCCAATAAAATAATTTCTTATTAGTAAAGCTTGGCAAAATAGCTCAGTTGTGAGAACATTAGACTGAAGATCTAGGGGTGTCTTGTTCAATCCTGGGGTTTAGCATGTTTGGGTGTTTGCTTTTGCTACTGAATAGCAATTTAGCAGCAAAAACTGTTGTGTTCAGTTTTTGATCTTGAAAAACATTTTATGTTATTTCAGTTTGCAAAATCTTTAGCTCCAAAAAAAGACATTCTTATCAGTATAGCTTGCCAAAATAGCTCAGTTGTGAGAGCAATAGACTGAAGACCTTAAAATCCCTAGTACGATCGTGGGTTTCCACATGTTTGGGTGTTTGCATTTTGTTACTGAGTAGCAATTCAGCAAAAAGAAATTTAGTAGCAGAAACTTTTATTTTCAGGTTTCGCCCTCTAGGACACTTGATGTTCTTTCAGTTTGCCTTATCTTAAACACCAAAAAAGACTTTCCAAATGTCAGACTTAGCTGCAATAGCTTATTTGGGAGAGCATTAGACTGAAGATCTATAAGTCCCTGGTTCTATCCCGGGTTTCGGCATGTTTAGTTGCTGTATTTTTGTTACAGAATAGCAATTTACCAGCAGAATCTTTCATTATAAGGTGTTGCTCTTCAAGAACACTTGATGCTCTTTTTTTGCCAACCTAAAACCCCAAATACGACTTTGCATCTTTCACAATTATCCGAAATAGCTCAGTTGGGAGAGTGTTAGACTGAAGATCTAAAGATCCCTGGTTCGATCCCGGGTTTCGGCATATTTAGTTGCTGTTTTTTTGTTACAGAATAGCAATTTAGCAGCAGAAACTGCCGTGTTCAGGTTCTGGTCTTCAAGATCTTTTCATGTTATTACAGTTTGCATTATTATTAGCCCCAATAAAAGAATTTCTTATTAGTAGAGCTTGGCGAAATATCTCAGTTGTGAGAACATTAGACTGAAGATCTAAGGGTGTCTTGTTCAATCCTGGGGTTTAGCATGGTTGGGTATTTGCTTTTGCTACTGAATAGCAATTTAGCAGCAAAAACTGTTGTGTTCAGTTTTTGATCTTGAAAAACATTTTATGTTATTTCAGTTTGCAAAATCTTTAGCTCCAAAAAAAGACATTCTTATCAGTATAGCTTGCCAAAATAGCTCAGTTGTGAGAGCAATAGACTGAAGACCTTAAATTCCCTAGTACGATCGTGGGTTTCCACATGTTTGGGTGTTGCAGTTTGTTACTGAGTAGCAATTCAGCAAAAAGAAATTTAGCAGCATAAAATTTCATTTTCAGGTTTCGCCCTCTAGGACACTTGATGTTCTTTCAGTTTGCCTTATCTTAAACACCAAAAAAGACTTTCTAAATGTCAGACTTACCCGCAATAGCTCTTTTGTGAGAGCATTAGACTGAAGATCTAAAGGTCCCTGGTTTGATCCCAGGTTTCGGCATGTTTAGTTGCTGTATTTTTGTTACAGAATAGCAATTTACCAGCAGAATCTTTCATTATCAGGTGTTGTTCATCAAGAACACTTAATGCACTTTTTTTCCCAACCTAAAACCCCAAATACGGCTCAACATCTTTCACAATTAGCCGAAATAGCTCAGTTGGGAGAGCGTTAGACTGAAGATCTAAAGGTCCCTGGTTCGATCCCGGGTTTCGGCATATTTAGTTGCTGTTTTTTTGTTACAGAATAGCAATTTAGCAGCAGAAACTGACGTGTTCAGGTTCTGGTCTTCAAGATCATTTCATGTTATCACAGTTTGCATTATTATTAGCCCCAATAAAAGAATTTCTTATTAGTAGAGCTTGGCGAAATATATCAGTTGTGTGAACATTAGACTGAAGATCTAAGGGTGTCTTGTTCAATCCTGGGGTTTAGCATGGTTGGGTGTTTGCTTTTGCTACTGAATAGCAATTTAGCAGCAAAAACTGTTGTGTTCAGTTTTTGATCTTGAAAAACATTTTATGTTATTTCAGTTTGCAAAATCTTTAGCTCCAAAAAAAGACATTCTTATCAGTATAGCTTGCCAAAATAGCTCAGTTGTGAGAGCAATAGACTGAAGACCTTAAATTCCCTAGTATGATCGTGGGTTTCCACATGTTTGGGTGTTGCAGTTTGTTACTGAGTAGCAATTCAGCAAAAAGAAATTTAGCAGCATAAACTTTCATTTTCAGGTTTCGCCCTCTAGGACACTTGATGTTCTTTCAGTTTGCCTTATCTTAAACACCAAAAAAGACTTTCTAAATGTCAGACTTACCCGCAATAGCTCTTTTGTGAGAGCATTAGACTGAAGATCTAAAGGTCCCTGGTTCGATCCCAGGTTTCGGCATGTTTAGTTGCTGTATTTTTGTTACAGAATAGCAATTTACCAGCAGAATCTTTCATTATCAGGTGTTGTTCATCAAGAACACTTGATGCTCTTTTTTCCCCAACCTAAAACCCCAAATACGGCTTGCATCTTTCACAATTAGCCGAAATAGCTCAGTTGGGAGAGCGTTAGACTGAAGATCTAAAGGTCCCTGGTTCAATCCTGGGTTTTGGCATATTTAGTTGCTTTTTTTTTTGTTACAGAATAGCAATTTAGCAGCAGAAACTGCCGTGTTCAGGTTCTGGTTTTCAAGAACATTTCATGTTATTACAGTTTGCATTATTATTAGCCCCAATAAAATAATTTCTTATTAGTAGAGCTTAGCGAAATAGCTCAGTTGTGACAACATTAGACTGAAGATCTAAGGGTGTCTTGTTCAATCCTGGGGTTTAGCATGGTTGGGTGTTTGCTTTTGCTACTGAATAGCAATTTAGCAGCAAAAACTGTTGTGTTCAGGTTTTGATCTTGAAAAGCATTTTATGTTATTTCAGTTTGCAAAATCTTTAGCTCCTAAAAAAAGACATTCTTATCAGTATATCTTGCCAAAATAGCTCAGTTGTGAGAGCAATAGACTGAAGACCTTAAAATCCCTAGTACGATCGTGGGTTTCCACATGTTTGGGTGTTTGCAGTTTGTTTCTGAGTAGCAATTCATCAAAAAGAAATTTAGCAGCAGAAACTTTCATTTTCAGGTTTCGCCCTCTAGGACACTTGATGTTCTTTCAGTTTGCCTTATCTTAAACACTAAAAAATACTTTCCAAATGTCAGACTTACCCGCAATAGCTCTTTTAAGAGAGCATTAGAGTGAAGATCTAAAGGTCCCTGGTTCGATCCCAGGTTTCGACATGTTAAGTTGCTGTTTTTTTTGTTACAGAATAGCAATTTACCAGCAGAATCTTTCATTATAAGGTGTTGTTCTTCAAGAACACTTGATGCTCTTTTTTTCCCAACCTAAAACCCCAAATACGGCTTAGCATCTTTCACAATTAGCCGAAATAGCTCAGTTGGGAGAGCGTTAGACTGAAGATCTAAAGGTCCCTGGTTCGATCCCGGGTTTCGGCATATTTAGTTGCTGTTTTTTTTGTTACAGAATAGCAATTTAGCAACAGAAACTGCCGTGTTCAGGTTCTGGTTTTCAAGAACATTTCATGTTATTACAGTTTGCATTATTATTAGCCCCAATAAAATAATTTCTTATTAGTAGAGCTTAGCGAAATAGCTCAGTTGTGACAACTTTAGACTGAAGATCTAAGGGTGTCTTGTTCAATCCTGGGGTTTAGCATGGTTGGGTGTTTGCTTTTGCTACTGAATAGCAATTTAGCAGCAAAAACTGTTGTGTTCAGTTTTTGATCTTGAAAAACATTTTATGTTATTTCAGTTTGCAAAATCTTTAGCTCCAAAAAAAGACATTCTTATCAGTATAGCTTGCCAAAATAGCTCAGTTGTGAGAGCAATAGACTGAAGACCTTAAATTCCCTAGTACGATCGTGGGTTTCCACATGTTTGGGTGTTGCAGTTTGTTACTGAGTAGCAATTCAGCAAAAAGAAATTTAGCAGCATAAACTTTCATTTTCAGGTTTCGCCCTCTAGGACACTTGATGTTCTTTCAGTTTGCCTTATCTTAAACACCAAAAAAGACTTTCTAAATGTCAGACTTACCCGCAATAGCTCTTTTGTGAGAGCATTAGACTGAAGATCTAAAGGTCCCTGGTTTGATCCCAGGTTTCGGCATGTTCAGTTGCTTTATTTTTGTTACAGAATAGCAATTTACCAGCAGAATCTTTCATTATCAGGTGTTGTTCATCAAGAACACTTAATGCACTTTTTTTCCCAACCTAAAACCCCAAATACGGCTCAACATCTTTCACAATTAGCCGAAATAGCTCAGTTGGGAGAGCGTTAGACTGAAGATCTAAAGGTCCCTGGTTCGATCCCGGGTTTCGGCATATTTAGTTGCTGTTTTTTTGTTACAGAATAGCAATTTAGCAGCAGAAACTGACGTGTTCAGGTTCTGGTCTTCAAGATCATTTCATGTTATCACAGTTTGCATTATTATTAGCCCCAATAAAATAATTTCTTATTAGTAGAGCTTGGCGAAATATCTCAGTTTTGTGAACATTAGACTGAAGATCTAAGGGTGTCTTGTTCAATCCTGGGGTTTAGCATGGTTGGGTGTTTGCTTTTGCTACTGAATAGCAATTTAGCAGCAAAAACTGTTGTGTTCAGTTTTTGATCTTGAAAAACATTTTATGTTATTTCAGTTTGCAAAATCTTTAGCTCCAAAAAAAGACATTCTTATCAGTATAGCTTGCCAAAATAGCTCAGTTGTGAGAGCAATAGACTGAAGACCTTAAATTCCCTAGTATGATCGTGGGTTTCCACATGTTTGGGTGTTGCAGTTTGTTACTGAGTAGCAATTCAGCAAAAAGAAATTTAGCAGCATAAACTTTCATTTTCAGGTTTCGCCCTCTAGGACACTTGATGTTCTTTCAGTTTGCCTTATCTTAAACACCAAAAAAGACTTTCTAAATGTCAGACTTACCCGCAATAGCTCTTTTGTGAGAGCATTAGACTGAAGATCTAAAGGTCCCTGGTTCGATCCCAGGTTTCGGCATGTTTAGTTGCTGTATTTTTGTTACAGAATAGCAATTTACCAGCAGAATCTTTCATTATCAGGTGTTGTTCATCAAGAACACTTGATGCTCTTTTTTCCCCAACCTAAAACCCCAAATACGGCTTGCATCTTTCACAATTAGCCGAAATAGCTCAGTTGGGAGAGCGTTAGACTGAAGATCTAAAGGTCCCTGGTTCAATCCTGGGTTTTGGCATATTTAGTTGCTTTTTTTTTTGTTACAGAATAGCAATTTAGCAGCAGAAACTGCCGTGTTCAGGTTCTGGTTTTCAAGAACATTTCATGTTATTACAGTTTGCATTATTATTAGCCCCAATAAAATAATTTCTTATTAGTAGAGCTTAGCGAAATAGCTCAGTTGTGACAACATTAGACTGAAGATCTAAGGGTGTCTTGTTCAATCCTGGGGTTTAGCATGGTTGGGTGTTTGCTTTTGCTACTGAATAGCAATTTAGCAGCAAAAACTGTTGTGTTCAGGTTTTGATCTTGAATAGCATTTTATGTTATTTCAGTTTGCAAAATCTTTAGCTCCTAAAAAAAGACATTCTTATCAGTATATCTTGCCAAAATAGCTCAGTTGTGAGAGCAATAGACTGAAGACCTTAAAATCCCTAGTACGATCGTGGGTTTCCACATGTTTGGGTGTTTGCAGTTTGTTTCTGAGTAGCAATTCATCAAAAAGAAATTTAGCAGCAGAAACTTTCATTTTCAGGTTTCGCCCTCTAGGACACTTGATGTTCTTTCAGTTTGCCTTATCTTAAACACTAAAAAATACTTTCCAAATGTCAGACTTACCCGCAATAGCTCTTTCAAGAGAGCATTAGAGTGAAGATCTAAAGGTCCCTGGTTCGATCCCAGGTTTCGGCATGTTTAGTTGCTGTTTTTTTTGTTACAGAATAGCAATTTACCAGCAGAATCTTTCATTATAAGGTGTTGTTCTTCAAGAACACTTGATGCTCTTTTTTTCCCAACCTAAAACCCCAAATACGGCTTAGCATCTTTCACAATTAGCTGAAATAGCTCAGTTGGGAGAGCGTTAGACTGAAGATCTAAAGGTCCCTGGTTCGATCCCGGGTTTCGGCATATTTAGTTGCTGTTTTTTTTGTTACAGAATAGCAATTTAGCAACAGAAACTGCCGTGTTCAGGTTCTGGTTTTCAAGAACATTTCATGTTATTACAGTTTGCATTATTATTAGCCCCAATAAAATAATTTCTTATTAGTAGAGCTTAGCGAAATAGCTCAGTTGTGACAACATTAGACTGAAGATCTAAGGGTGTCTTGTTCAATCCTGGGGTTTAGCATGGTTGGGTGTTTGCTTTTGCTACTGAATAGCAATTTAGCGGCAAAAACTGTTGTTTTCAGTTTTTGATCTTGAAAAACATTTTATGTTATTTCAGTTTGCAAAATCTTTAGCTCCAAAAAAAGACATTCTTATCAGTATAGCTTGCCAAAATAGCTCAGTTGTGAGAGCAATAGACTGAAGACCTTAAAATCCCTAGTACGATCGTGGGATTCCACATGTTTGGGTGTTTGCAGTTTGTTACAGAGTAGCAATTCAGCAAAAAGAAATTTAGCAGCAGAAACTTTCATTTTCAGGTTTCGCCCTCTAGGACACTTGATGTTCTTTCAGTTTGTCTTATCTTAAACACCAAAAAAGACTTTACAAATGTCAGACTTACACGCAATATCTCTTTTGTGAGAGCATTAAAATGATGATCTAAAGGTCCCTGGTTCGATCACAGGTTTCGGCATTTTTAGTTGCTGTATTTTTGTTACGGAATAGCAATTTACCAGCAGAATCTTTCATTATCAGGTGTTGTTCATCAAGAACACTTAATGCTCTTTTTTTCCCCAACCTAAATTCCCAAATACGGCTTTACATCTTTCACAATTAGCCGAAAATAGCTCAGTTGGGAGAGCGTTAGACTGAAGATCTAAAGATCCCGGGTTTCGGCATATTTAGTTGCTGTTTTTTTGTTACAGAATTGCAATTTAGCACCAGAAACTGCCGTGTTCAGGTTCTGGTCTTCAAGATCATTTCATGTTATTACAGTTTGCATTATTATTAGCCCCAATAAAATAATTTCTTATTAGTAAAGCTTGGCAAAATAGCTCAGTTGTGAGAACATTAGACTGAAGATCTAGGGGTGTCTTGTTCAATCCTGGGGTTTAGCATGTTTGGGTGTTTGCTTTTGCTACTGAATAGCAATTTAGCAGCAAAAACTGTTGTGTTCAGTTTTTGATCTTGAAAAACATTTTATGTTATTTCAGTTTGCAAAATCTTTAGCTCCAAAAAAAGACATTCTTATCAGTATAGCTTGCCAAAATAGCTCAGTTGTGAGAGCAATAGACTGAAGACCTTAAAATCCCTAGTACGATCGTGGGTTTCCACATGTTTGGGTGTTTGCATTTTGTTACTGAGTAGCAATTCAGCAAAAAGAAATTTAGTAGCAGAAACTTTTATTTTCAGGTTTCGCCCTCTAGGACACTTGATGTTCTTTCAGTTTGCCTTATCTTAAACACCAAAAAAGACTTTCCAAATGTCAGACTTAGCTGCAATAGCTTATTTGGGAGAGCATTAGACTGAAGATCTATAAGTCCCTGGTTCTATCCCGGGTTTCGGTATGTTTAGTTGCTGTATTTTTGTTACAGAATAGCAATTTACCAGCAGAATCTTTCATTATAAGGTGTTGCTCTTCAAGAACACTTGATGCTCTTTTTTTGCCAACCTAAAACCCCAAATACGACTTTGCATCTTTCACAATTATCCGAAATTGCTCAGTTGGGAGAGTGTTAGACTGAAGATCTAAAGATCCCTGGTTCGATCCCGGGTTTCGGCATATTTAGTTGCTGTTTTTTTGTTACAGAATAGCAATTTAGCAGCAGAAACTGCCGTGTTCAGGTTCTGGTCTTCAAGATCTTTTCATGTTATTACAGTTTGCATTATTATTAGCCCCAATAAAAGAATTTCTTATTAGTAGAGCTTGGCGAAATATCTCAGTTTTGTGAACATTAGACTGAAGATCTAAGGGTGTCTTGTTCAATCCTGGGGTTTAGCATGGTTGGGTGTTTGCTTTTGCTACTGAATAGCAATTTAGCAGCAAAAACTGTTGTGTTCAGTTTTTGATCTTGAAAAACATTTTATGTTATTTCAGTTTGCAAAATCTTTAGCTCCAAAAAAAGACATTCTTATCAGTATAGCTTGCCAAAATAGCTCAGTTGTGAGAGCAATAGACTGAAGACCTTAAATTCCCTAGTATGATCGTGGGTTTCCACATGTTTGGGTGTTGCAGTTTGTTACTGAGTAGCAATTCAGCAAAAAGAAATTTAGCAGCATAAACTTTCATTTTCAGGTTTCGCCCTCTAGGACACTTGATGTTCTTTCAGTTTGCCTTATCTTAAACACCAAAAAAGACTTTCTAAATGTCAGACTTACCCGCAATAGCTCTTTTGTGAGAGCATTAGACTGAAGATCTAAAGGTCCCTGGTTCGATCCCAGGTTTCGGCATGTTTAGTTGCTGTATTTTTGTTACAGAATAGCAATTTACCAGCAGAATCTTTCATTATCAGGTGTTGTTCATCAAGAACACTTGATGCTCTTTTTTCCCCAACCTAAAACCCCAAATACGGCTTGCATCTTTCACAATTAGCCGAAATAGCTCAGTTGGGAGAGCGTTAGACTGAAGATCTAAAGGTCCCTGGTTCAATCCTGGGTTTTGGCATATTTAGTTGCTTTTTTTTTTGTTACAGAATAGCAATTTAGCAGCAGAAACTGCCGTGTTCAGGTTCTGGTTTTCAAGAACATTTCATGTTATTACAGTTTGCATTATTATTAGCCCCAATAAAATAATTTCTTATTAGTAGAGCTTAGCGAAATAGCTCAGTTGTGACAACATTAGACTGAAGATCTAAGGGTGTCTTGTTCAATCCTGGGGTTTAGCATGGTTGGGTGTTTGCTTTTGCTACTGAATAGCAATTTAGCAGCAAAAACTGTTGTGTTCAGGTTTTGATCTTGAATAGCATTTTATGTTATTTCAGTTTGCAAAATCTTTAGCTCCTAAAAAAAGACATTCTTATCAGTATATCTTGCCAAAATAGCTCAGTTGTGAGAGCAATAGACTGAAGACCTTAAAATCCCTAGTACGATCGTGGGTTTCCACATGTTTGGGTGTTTGCAGTTTGTTTCTGAGTAGCAATTCATCAAAAAGAAATTTAGCAGCAGAAACTTTCATTTTCAGGTTTCGCCCTCTAGGACACTTGATGTTCTTTCAGTTTGCCTTATCTTAAACACTAAAAAATACTTTCCAAATGTCAGACTTACCCGCAATAGCTCTTTCAAGAGAGCATTAGAGTGAAGATCTAAAGGTCCCTGGTTCGATCCCAGGTTTCGGCATGTTTAGTTGCTGTTTTTTTTGTTACAGAATAGCAATTTACCAGCAGAATCTTTCATTATAAGGTGTTGTTCTTCAAGAACACTTGATGCTCTTTTTTTCCCAACCTAAAACCCCAAATACGGCTTAGCATCTTTCACAATTAGCTGAAATAGCTCAGTTGGGAGAGCGTTAGACTGAAGATCTAAAGGTCCCTGGTTCGATCCCGGGTTTCGGCATATTTAGTTGCTGTTTTTTTTGTTACAGAATAGCAATTTAGCAACAGAAACTGCCGTGTTCAGGTTCTGGTTTTCAAGAACATTTCATGTTATTACAGTTTGCATTATTATTAGCCCCAATAAAATAATTTCTTATTAGTAGAGCTTAGCGAAATAGCTCAGTTGTGACAACATTAGACTGAAGATCTAAGGGTGTCTTGTTCAATCCTGGGGTTTAGCATGGTTGGGTGTTTGCTTTTGCTACTGAATAGCAATTTAGCAGCAAAAACTGTTGTTTTCAGTTTTTGATCTTGAAAAACATTTTATGTTATTTCAGTTTGCAAAATCTTTAGCTCCAAAAAAAGACATTCTTATCAGTATAGCTTGCCAAAATAGCTCAGTTGTGAGAGCAATAGACTGAAGACCTTAAAATCCCTAGTACGATCGTGGGATTCCACATGTTTGGGTGTTTGCAGTTTGTTACAGAGTAGCAATTCAGCAAAAAGAAATTTAGCAGCAGAAACTTTCATTTTCAGGTTTCGCCCTCTAGGACACTTGATGTTCTTTCAGTTTGTCTTATCTTAAACACCAAAAAAGACTTTACAAATGTCAGACTTACACGCAATATCTCTTTTGTGAGAGCATTAAAATGATGATCTAAAGGTCCCTGGTTCGATCACAGGTTTCGGCATTTTTAGTTGCTGTATTTTTGTTACGGAATAGCAATTTACCAGCAGAATCTTTCATTATCAGGTGTTGTTCATCAAGAACACTTAATGCTCTTTTTTTCCCCAACCTAAATTCCCAAATACGGCTTTACATCTTTCACAATTAGCCGAAAATAGCTCAGTTGGGAGAGCGTTAGACTGAAGATCTAAAGATCCCGGGTTTCGGCATATTTAGTTGCTGTTTTTTTGTTACAGAATTGCAATTTAGCACCAGAAACTGCCGTGTTCAGGTTCTGGTCTTCAAGATCATTTCATGTTATTACAGTTTGCATTATTATTAGCCCCAATAAAATAATTTCTTATTAGTAAAGCTTGGCAAAATAGCTCAGTTGTGAGAACATTAGACTGAAGATCTAGGGGTGTCTTGTTCAATCCTGGGGTTTAGCATGTTTGGGTGTTTGCTTTTGCTACTGAATAGCAATTTAGCAGCAAAAACTGTTGTGTTCAGTTTTTGATCTTGAAAAACATTTTATGTTATTTCAGTTTGCAAAATCTTTAGCTCCAAAAAAAGACATTCTTATCAGTATAGCTTGCCAAAATAGCTCAGTTGTGAGAGCAATAGACTGAAGACCTTAAAATCCCTAGTACGATCGTGGGTTTCCACATGTTTGGGTGTTTGCATTTTGTTACTGAGTAGCAATTCAGCAAAAAGAAATTTAGTAGCAGAAACTTTTATTTTCAGGTTTCGCCCTCTAGGACACTTGATGTTCTTTCAGTTTGCCTTATCTTAAACACCAAAAAAGACTTTCCAAATGTCAGACTTAGCTGCAATAGCTTATTTGGGAGAGCATTAGACTGAAGATCTATAAGTCCCTGGTTCTATCCCGGGTTTCGGCATGTTTAGTTGCTGTATTTTTGTTACAGAATAGCAATTTACCAGCAGAATCTTTCATTATAAGGTGTTGCTCTTCAAGAACACTTGATGCTCTTTTTTTGCCAACCTAAAACCCCAAATACGACTTTGCATCTTTCACAATTATCCGAAATAGCTCAGTTGGGAGAGTGTTAGACTGAAGATCTAAAGATCCCTGGTTCGATCCCGGGTTTCGGCATATTTAGTTGCTGTTTTTTTGTTACAGAATAGCAATTTAGCAGCAGAAACTGCCGTGTTCAGGTTCTGGTCTTCAAGATCTTTTCATGTTATTACAGTTTGCATTATTATTAGCCCCAATAAAAGAATTTCTTATTAGTAGAGCTTGGCGAAATATCTCAGTTGTGAGAACATTAGACTGAAGATCTAAGGGTGTCTTGTTCAATCCTGGGGTTTAGCATGGTTGGGTGTTTGCTTTTGCTACTGAATAGCAATTTAGCAGCAAAAACTGTTGTGTTCAGTTTTTGATCTTGAAAAACATTTTATGTTATTTCAGTTTGCAAAATCTTTAGCTCCAAAAAAAGACATTCTTATCAGTATAGCTTGCCAAAATAGCTCAGTTGTGAGAGCAATAGACTGAAGACCTTAAATTCCCTAGTACGATCGTGGGTTTCCACATGTTTGGGTGTTGCAGTTTGTTACTGAGTAGCAATTCAGCAAAAAGAAATTTAGCAGCATAAAATTTCATTTTCAGGTTTCGCCCTCTAGGACACTTGATGTTCTTTCAGTTTGCCTTATCTTAAACACCAAAAAAGACTTTCTAAATGTCAGACTTACCCGCAATAGCTCTTTTGTGAGAGCATTAGACTGAAGATCTAAAGGTCCCTGGTTTGATCCCAGGTTTCGGCATGTTTAGTTGCTGTATTTTTGTTACAGAATAGCAATTTACCAGCAGAATCTTTCATTATCAGGTGTTGTTCATCAAGAACACTTAATGCACTTTTTTTCCCAACCTAAAACCCCAAATACGGCTCAACATCTTTCACAATTAGCCGAAATAGCTCAGTTGGGAGAGCGTTAGACTGAAGATCTAAAGGTCCCTGGTTCGATCCCGGGTTTTGGCATATTTAGTTGCTGTTTTTTTGTTACAGAATAGCAATTTAGCAGCAGAAACTGACGTGTTCAGGTTCTGGTCTTCAAGATCATTTCATGTTATCACAGTTTGCATTATTATTAGCCCCAATAAAAGAATTTCTTATTAGTAGAGCTTGGCGAAATATATCAGTTGTGTGAACATTAGACTGAAGATCTAAGGGTGTCTTGTTCAATCCTGGGGTTTAGCATGGTTGGGTGTTTGCTTTTGCTACTGAATAGCAATTTAGCAGCAAAAACTGTTGTGTTCAGTTTATGATCTTGAAAAACATTTTATGTTATTTCAGTTTGCAAAATCTTTAGCTCCAAAAAAAGACATTCTTATCAGTATAGCTTGCCAAAATAGCTCAGTTGTGAGAGCAATAGACTGAAGACCTTAAATTCCCTAGTATGATCGTGGGTTTCCACATGTTTGGGTGTTGCAGTTTGTTACTGAGTAGCAATTCAGCAAAAAGAAATTTAGCAGCATAAACTTTCATTTTCAGGTTTCGCCCTCTAGGACACTTGATGTTCTTTCAGTTTGCCTTATCTTAAACACCAAAAAAGACTTTCTAAATGTCAGACTTACCCGCGATAGCTCTTTTGTGAGAGCATTAGACTGAAGATCTAAAGGTCCCTGGTTCGATCCCAGGTTTCGGCATGTTTAGTTGCTGTATTTTTGTTACAGAATAGCAATTTACCAGCAGAATCTTTCATTATCAGGTGTTGTTCATCAAGAACACTTGATGCTCTTTTTTCCCCAACCTAAAACCCCAAATACGGCTTGCATCTTTCACAATTAGCCGAAATAGCTCAGTTGGGAGAGCGTTAGACTGAAGATCTAAAGGTCCCTGGTTCAATCCCGGGTTTTGGCATATTTAGTTGCTTTTTTTTTTGTTACAGAATAGCAATTTAGCAGCAGAAACTGCCGTGTTCAGGTTCTGGTTTTCAAGAACATTTCATGTTATTACAGTTTGCATTATTATTAGCCCCAATAAAATAATTTCTTATTAGTAGAGCTTAGCGAAATAGCTCAGTTGTGACAACATTAGACTGAAGATCTAAGGGTGTCTTGTTCAATCCTGGGGTTTAGCATGGTTGGGTGTTTGCTTTTGCTACTGAATAGCAATTTAGCAGCAAAAACTGTTGTGTTCAGGTTTTGATCTTGAAAAGCATTTTATGTTATTTCAGTTTGCAAAATCTTTAGCTCCTAAAAAAAGACATTCTTATCAGTATATCTTGCCAAAATAGCTCAGTTGTGAGAGCAATAGACTGAAGACCTTAAAATCCCTAGTACGATCGTGGGTTTCCACATGTTTGGGTGTTTGCAGTTTGTTTCTGAGTAGCAATTCATCAAAAAGAAATTTAGCAGCAGAAACTTTCATTTTCAGGTTTCGCCCTCTAGGACACTTGATGTTCTTTCAGTTTGCCTTATCTTAAACACTAAAAAATACTTTCCAAATGTCAGACTTACCCGCAATAGCTCTTTTAAGAGAGCATTAGAGTGAAGATCTAAAGGTCCCTGGTTCGATCCCAGGTTTCGACATGTTAAGTTGCTGTTTTTTTTGTTACAGAATAGCAATTTACCAGCAGAATCTTTCATTATAAGGTGTTGTTCTTCAAGAACACTTGATGCTCTTTTTTTCCCAACCTAAAACCCCAAATACGGCTTAGCATCTTTCACAATTAGCCGAAATAGCTCAGTTGGGAGAGCGTTAGACTGAAGATCTAAAGGTCCCTGGTTCGATCCCGGGTTTCGGCATATTTAGTTGCTGTTTTTTTTGTTACAGAATAGCAATTTAGCAACAGAAACTGCCGTGTTCAGGTTCTGGTTTTCAAGAACATTTCATGTTATTACAGTTTGCATTATTATTAGCCCCAATAAAATAATTTCTTATTAGTAGAGCTTAGCGAAATAGCTCAGTTGTGACAACTTTAGACTGAAGATCTAAGGGTGTCTTGTTCAATCCTGGGGTTTAGCATGGTTGGGTGTTTGCTTTTGCTACTGAATAGCAATTTAGCAGCAAAAACTGTTGTGTTCAGTTTTTGATCTTGAAAAACATTTTATGTTATTTCAGTTTGCAAAATCTTTAGCTCCAAAAAAAGACATTCTTATCAGTATAGCTTGCCAAAATAGCTCAGTTGTGAGAGCAATAGACTGAAGACCTTAAATTCCCTAGTACGATCGTGGGTTTCCACATGTTTGGGTGTTGCAGTTTGTTACTGAGTAGCAATTCAGCAAAAAGAAATTTAGCAGCATAAACTTTCATTTTCAGGTTTCGCCCTCTAGGACACTTGATGTTCTTTCAGTTTGCCTTATCTTAAACACCAAAAAAGACTTTCTAAATGTCAGACTTACCCGCAATAGCTCTTTTGTGAGAGCATTAGACTGAAGATCTAAAGGTCCCTGGTTTGATCCCAGGTTTCGGCATGTTCAGTTGCTTTATTTTTGTTACAGAATAGCAATTTACCAGCAGAATCTTTCATTATCAGGTGTTGTTCATCAAGAACACTTAATGCACTTTTTTTCCCAACCTAAAACCCCAAATACGGCTCAACATCTTTCACAATTAGCCGAAATAGCTCAGTTGGGAGAGCGTTAGACTGAAGATCTAAAGGTCCCTGGTTCGATCCCGGGTTTCGGCATATTTAGTTGCTGTTTTTTTGTTACAGAATAGCAATTTAGCAGCAGAAACTGACGTGTTCAGGTTCTGGTCTTCAAGATCATTTCATGTTATCACAGTTTGCATTATTATTAGCCCCAATAAAAGAATTTCTTATTAGTAGAGCTTGGCGAAATATCTCAGTTTTGTGAACATTAGACTGAAGATCTAAGGGTGTCTTGTTCAATCCTGGGGTTTAGCATGGTTGGGTGTTTGCTTTTGCTACTGAATAGCAATTTAGCAGCAAAAACTGTTGTGTTCAGTTTTTGATCTTGAAAAACATTTTATGTTATTTCAGTTTGCAAAATCTTTAGCTCCAAAAAAAGACATTCTTATCAGTATAGCTTGCCAAAATAGCTCAGTTGTGAGAGCAATAGACTGAAGACCTTAAATTCCCTAGTATGATCGTGGGTTTCCACATGTTTGGGTGTTGCAGTTTGTTACTGAGTAGCAATTCAGCAAAAAGAAATTTAGCAGCATAAACTTTCATTTTCAGGTTTCGCCCTCTAGGACACTTGATGTTCTTTCAGTTTGCCTTATCTTAAACACCAAAAAAGACTTTCTAAATGTCAGACTTACCCGCAATAGCTCTTTTGTGAGAGCATTAGACTGAAGATCTAAAGGTCCCTGGTTCGATCCCAGGTTTCGGCATGTTTAGTTGCTGTTTTTTTTGTTACAGAATAGCAATTTACCAGCAGAATCTTTCATTATAAGGTGTTGTTCTTCAAGAACACTTGATGCTCTTTTTTTCCCAACCTAAAACCCCAAATACGGCTTAGCATCTTTCACAATTAGCTGAAATAGCTCAGTTGGGAGAGCGTTAGACTGAAGATCTAAAGGTCCCTGGTTCGATCCCGGGTTTCGGCATATTTAGTTGCTGTTTTTTTTGTTACAGAATAGCAATTTAGCAACAGAAACTGCCGTGTTCAGGTTCTGGTTTTCAAGAACATTTCATGTTATTACAGTTTGCATTATTATTAGCCCCAATAAAATAATTTCTTATTAGTAGAGCTTAGCGAAATAGCTCAGTTGTGACAACATTAGACTGAAGATCTAAGGGTGTCTTGTTCAATCCTGGGGTTTAGCATGGTTGGGTGTTTGCTTTTGCTACTGAATAGCAATTTAGCAGCAAAAACTGTTGTGTTCAGGTTTTGATCTTTAAAAGCATTTTATGTTATTTCAGTTTGCAAAATCTTTAGCTCCTAAAAAAAGACATTCTTATCAGTATAGCTTGCCAAAATAGTTTAGTTGTGAGAGCAATAGACTGAAGACCTTAAAATCCCTAGTACGATCGTGGGTTTCCACATGTTTGGGTGTTTGCAGTTTGTTACTGAGTAGCAATTCAGCAAAAAGAAATTTAGCAGCAAAAACTTTCATTTTCAGGTTTCGCCCTCTAGGACACTTGATGTTCTTTCAGTTTGTCTTATCTTAAACACCAAAAAAGACTTTCCAAATGTCAGACTTACACGCAATAGCTCTTTTGTGAGAGCATTAAACTGAAGATCTAAAGGTTCCGGGTACGATCCCAGGTTTCGGAATGTAAAGTTGCTGTATTTTTGTTACAGAATAGCAATTTACCAGCAGAATCTTTCATTATCAGGTGTTGTTCATCAAGAACACTTCATGCTCTTTTTTTTCCCAACCTAAAATCCCAAATACGGCTTACATCTTTCAAAGTTAGCCGAAATAGCTCAGTTGGGACAGCGTTAGACTGAAGATCTAAAGATCCCGGGTTTCGGCATGTTTTGTTCCTGTTTTTTTGTTACAGAATAGCAATTTAGCAGCAGAAACTGCCGTGTTCAGGTTCTGGTTTTCAAGATCATATCATGTTATTACAGTTTGCATTATTATTAGCCCCAATAAAAGAATTTCTTATTAGTAGAGCTTGGCAAAATAGCTCAGTTGTGAGAACATTAGACTGAAGATCTAATGGTGTCTTGTTCAATCCTGGGGTTTAGCATGGTTGGGTGTTTGCTTTTGCTACTGAATAGCAATTTAGCAGCAAAAACTGTTGTGTTCAGTTTTTGATCTTGAAAAACATTTTATGTTATTTCAGTTTGCAAAATCTTTAGCTCCAAAAAAAGACATTCTTATCAGTATAGCTTGCCAAAATAGCTCAGTTGTGAGAGCAATAGACTGAAGACCTTAAAATCCCTAGTACGATCGTGGGTTTCCACATGTTTGGGTGTTTGCATTTTGTTACTGAGTAGCAATTCAGCAAAAAGAAATTTAGCAGCAGAAACTTTTATTTTCAGGTCTCGCCCTCTAGGACACTTGATGTTCTTTCAGTTTGCCTTATCTTAAACACCAAAAAAGACTTTCCAGATGTCAGACAAAGCTGCAATAGCTCATTTGGGAGAGCATTAGACTGAATATCTATAAGTCCCTGGTTCGATCCTGGGTTTCGGCATGTTTAGTTGCTGTATTTTTGTTACAGAATAGCAATTTACCAGCAGAATCTTTCATTATAAGATGTTGCTCTTCAAGAACACTTGATGCTCTTTTTTCCCCAACCTAAAACCACAAATACGACTTCACATCTTTCACAATTAGCCGAAATAGCTTAGTTGGGAGAGCGATAGACTGAAGATCTAAAGGACCCTGGTGCGATCCCGGGTTTCGGCATATTTAGTTGCTGTTTTTTTTTGTTACAGTATAGAAATTTAGCAGCAGAAACTGCCGTGTTCAGGTTCTGGTTTTCAAGATCATATCATGTTATTACAGTTTGCATTATTATTAGCCCCAATAAAATAATTTCTTATTAGTAGAGCTTGGCGAAATAGCTCAGTTGTGACAACATTAGACTGAAGATCTAAGGGTGTCTTGTTCAATCCTGGGGTTTAGCATGGTTGGGTGTTTGCTTTTGCTACTGAATAGCAATTTAGCAGCAAAAACTGTTGTGTTCAGGTTTTGATCTTGAAAAGCATTTTATGTTATTTCAGTTTGCAAAATCTTTAGCTCCTAAAAAAAGACATTCTTATCAGTATATCTTGCCAAAATAGCTCAGTTGTGAGAGCAATAGACTGAAGACCTTAAAATCCCTAGTACGATCGTGGGTTTCCACATGTTTGGGTGTTTGCAGTTTGTTTCTGAGTAGCAATTCATCAAAAAGAAATTTAGCAGCAGAAACTTTCATTTTCAGGTTTCGCCCTCTAGGACACTTGATGTTCTTTCAGTTTGCCTTATCTTAAACACTAAAAAATACTTTCCAAATGTCAGACTTACCCGCAATAGCTCTTTTAAGAGAGCATTAGAGTGAAGATCTAAAGGTCCCTGGTTCGATCCCAGGTTTCGACATGTTAAGTTGCTGTTTTTTTTGTTACAGAATAGCAATTTACCAGCAGAATCTTTCATTATAAGGTGTTGTTCTTCAAGAACACTTGATGCTCTTTTTTTCCCAACCTAAAACCCCAAATACGGCTTTGCATCTTTCACAATTAGCCGAAATAGCTCAGTTGGGAGAGCGTTAGACTGAAGATCTAAAGGTCCCTGGTTCGATCCCGGGTTTCGGCATATTTAGTTGCTGTTTTTTTTGTTACAGAATAGCAATTTAGCAACAGAAACTGCCGTGTTCAGGTTCTGGTTTTCAAGAACATTTCATGTTATTACAGTTTGCATTATTATTAGCCCCAATAAAATAATTTCTTATTAGTAGAGCTTAGCGAAATAGCTCAGTTGTGACAACTTTAGACTGAAGATCTAAGGGTGTCTTGTTCAATCCTGGGGTTTAGCATGGTTGGGTGTTTGCTTTTGCTACTGAATAGCAATTTAGCAGCAAAAACTGTTGTGTTCAGTTTTTGATCTTGAAAAACATTTTATGTTATTTCAGTTTGCAAAATCTTTAGCTCCAAAAAAAGACATTCTTATCAGTATAGCTTGCCAAAATAGCTCAGTTGTGAGAGCAATAGACTGAAGACCTTAAATTCCCTAGTACGATCGTGGGTTTCCACATGTTTGGGTGTTGCAGTTTGTTACTGAGTAGCAATTCAGCAAAAAGAAATTTAGCAGCATAAACTTTCATTTTCAGGTTTCGCCCTCTAGGACACTTGATGTTCTTTCAGTTTGCCTTATCTTAAACACCAAAAAAGACTTTCTAAATGTCAGACTTACCCGCAATAGCTCTTTTGTGAGAGCATTAGACTGAAGATCTAAAGGTCCCAGGTTTGATCCCAGGTTTCGGCATGTTCAGTTGCTTTATTTTTGTTACAGAATAGCAATTTACCAGCAGAATCTTTCATTATCAGGTGTTGTTCATCAAGAACACTTAATGCACTTTTTTTCCCAACCTAAAACCCCAAATACGGCTCAACATCTTTCACAATTAGCCGAAATAGCTCAGTTGGGAGAGCGTTAGACTGAAGATCTAAAGGTCCCTGGTTCGATCCCGGGTTTCGGCATATTTAGTTGCTGTTTTTTTGTTACAGAATAGCAATTTAGCAGCAGAAACTGACGTGTTCAGGTTCTGGTCTTCAAGATCATTTCATGTTATCACAGTTTGCATTATTATTAGCCCCAATAAAATAATTTCTTATTAGTAGAGCTTGGCGAAATATCTCAGTTTTGTGAACATTAGACTGAAGATCTAAGGGTGTCTTGTTCAATCCTGGGGTTTAGCATGGTTGGGTGTTTGCTTTTGCTACTGAATAGCAATTTAGCAGCAAAAACTGTTGTGTTCAGTTTTTGATCTTGAAAAACATTTTATGTTATTTCAGTTTGCAAAATCTTTAGCTCCAAAAAAAGACATTCTTATCAGTATAGCTTGCCAAAATAGCTCAGTTGTGAGAGCAATAGACTGAAGACCTTAAATTCCCTAGTATGATCGTGGGTTTCCACATGTTTGGGTGTTGCAGTTTGTTACTGAGTAGCAATTCAGCAAAAAGAAATTTAGCAGCATAAACTTTCATTTTCAGGTTTCGCCCTCTAGGACACTTGATGTTCTTTCAGTTTGCCTTATCTTAAACACCAAAAAAGACTTTCTAAATGTCAGACTTACCCGCAATAGCTCTTTTGTGAGAGCATTAGACTGAAGATCTAAAGGTCCCTGGTTCGATCCCAGGTTTCGGCATGTTTAGTTGCTGTTTTTTTTGTTACAGAATAGCAATTTACCAGCAGAATCTTTCATTATAAGGTGTTGTTCTTCAAGAACACTTGATGCTCTTTTTTTCCCAACCTAAAACCCCAAATACGGCTTAGCATCTTTCACAATTAGCTGAAATAGCTCAGTTGGGAGAGCGTTAGACTGAAGATCTAAAGGTCCCTGGTTCGATCCCGGGTTTCGGCATATTTAGTTGCTGTTTTTTTTGTTACAGAATAGCAATTTAGCAACAGAAACTGCCGTGTTCAGGTTCTGGTTTTCAAGAACATTTCATGTTATTACAGTTTGCATTATTATTAGCCCCAATAAAATAATTTCTTATTAGTAGAGCTTAGCGAAATAGCTCAGTTGTGACAACATTAGACTGAAGATCTAAGGGTGTCTTGTTCAATCCTGGGGTTTAGCATGGTTGGGTGTTTGCTTTTGCTACTGAATAGCAATTTAGCAGCAAAAACTGTTGTGTTCAGGTTTTGATCTTTAAAAGCATTTTATGTTATTTCAGTTTGCAAAATCTTTAGCTCCTAAAAAAAGACATTCTTATCAGTATAGCTTGCCAAAATAGTTTAGTTGTGAGAGCAATAGACTGAAGACCTTAAAATCCCTAGTACGATCGTGGGTTTCCACATGTTTGGGTGTTTGCAGTTTGTTACTGAGTAGCAATTCAGCAAAAAGAAATTTAGCAGCAAAAACTTTCATTTTCAGGTTTCGCCCTCTAGGACACTTGATGTTCTTTCAGTTTGTCTTATCTTAAACACCAAAAAAGACTTTCCAAATGTCAGACTTACACGCAATAGCTCTTTTGTGAGAGCATTAAACTGAAGATCTAAAGGTTCCGGGTACGATCCCAGGTTTCGGAATGTAAAGTTGCTGTATTTTTGTTACAGAATAGCAATTTACCAGCAGAATCTTTCATTATCAGGTGTTGTTCATCAAGAACACTTCATGCTCTTTTTTTTCCCAACCTAAAATCCCAAATACGGCTTACATCTTTCAAAGTTAGCCGAAATAGCTCAGTTGGGACAGCGTTAGACTGAAGATCTAAAGATCCCGGGTTTCGGCATGTTTTGTTCCTGTTTTTTTGTTACAGAATAGCAATTTAGCAGCAGAAACTGCCGTGTTCAGGTTCTGGTTTTCAAGATCATATCATGTTATTACAGTTTGCATTATTATTAGCCCCAATAAAAGAATTTCTTATTAGTAGAGCTTGGCAAAATAGCTCAGTTGTGAGAACATTAGACTGAAGATCTAATGGTGTCTTGTTCAATCCTGGGGTTTAGCATGGTTGGGTGTTTGCTTTTGCTACTGAATAGCAATTTAGCAGCAAAAACTGTTGTGTTCAGTTTTTGATCTTGAAAAACATTTTATGTTATTTCAGTTTGCAAAATCTTTAGCTCCAAAAAAAGACATTCTTATCAGTATAGCTTGCCAAAATAGCTCAGTTGTGAGAGCAATAGACTGAAGACCTTAAAATCCCTAGTACGATCGTGGGTTTCCACATGTTTGGGTGTTTGCATTTTGTTACTGAGTAGCAATTCAGCAAAAAGAAATTTAGCAGCAGAAACTTTTATTTTCAGGTCTCGCCCTCTAGGACACTTGATGTTCTTTCAGTTTGCCTTATCTTAAACACCAAAAAAGACTTTCCAAATGTCAGACAAAGCTGCAATAGCTCATTTGGGAGAGCATTAGACTGAATATCTATAAGTCCCTGGTTCGATCCCGGGTTTCGGCATGTTTAGTTGCTGTATTTTTGTTACAGAATAGCAATTTACCAGCAGAATCTTTCATTATAAGATGTTGCTCTTCAAGAACACTTGATGCTCTTTTTTCCCCAACCTAAAACCCCAAATACGACTTCACATCTTTCACAATTAGCCGAAATAGCTTAGTTGGGAGAGCGATAGACTGAAGATCTAAAGGACCCTGGTGCGATCCCGGGTTTCGGCATATTTAGTTGCTGTTTTTTTTTGTTACAGTATAGAAATTTAGCAGCAGAAACTGCCGTGTTCAGGTTCTGGTTTTCAAGATCATATCATGTTATTACAGTTTGCATTATTATTAGCCCCAATAAAATAATTTCTTATTAGTAGAGCTTGGCGAAATAGCTCAGTTGTGACAACATTAGACTGAAGATCTAAGGGTGTCTTGTTCAATCCTGGGGTTTAGCATGGTTGGGTGTTTGCTTTTGCTACTGAATAGCAATTTAGCAGCAAAAACTGTTGTGTTCAGGTTTTGATCTTGAAAAGCATTTTATGTTATTTCAGTTTGCAAAATCTTTAGCTCCTAAAAAAAGACATTCTTATCAGTATATCTTGCCAAAATAGCTCAGTTGTGAGAGCAATAGACTGAAGACCTTAAAATCCCTAGTACGATCGTGGGTTTCCACATGTTTGGGTGTTTGCAGTTTGTTTCTGAGTAGCAATTCATCAAAAAGAAATTTAGCAGCAGAAACTTTCATTTTCAGGTTTCGCCCTCTAGGACACTTGATGTTCTTTCAGTTTTCCTTATCTTAAACACTAAAAAATACTTTCCAAATGTCAGACTTACCCGCAATAGCTCTTTTAAGAGAGCATTAGAGTGAAGATCTAAAGGTCCGGGTTCAATCACAGGTTTTGGCATGTTTAGTTGCAGTTTTTTTTTGTTACAGAATAGCAATTTACCAGCAGAATCTTTCATTATCAGGTGTTGTTCATCAAGAACACTTGATGCTCTTTTTTCCCCAACCTAAAACCCCAAATACGGCTTGCATCTTTCACAATTAGCCGAAATAGCTCAGTTGGGAGAGCGTTAGACTGAAGATCTAAAGGTCCCTGGTTCAATCCTGGGTTTTGGCATATTTAGTTGCTTTTTTTTTTGTTACAGAATAGCAATTTAGCAGCAGAAACTGCCGTGTTCAGGTTCTGGTTTTCAAGAACATTTCATGTTATTACAGTTTGCATTATTATTAGCCCCAATAAAATAATTTCTTATTAGTAGAGCTTAGCGAAATAGCTCAGTTGTGACAACATTAGACTGAAGATCTAAGGGTGTCTTGTTCAATCCTGGGGTTTAGCATGGTTGGGTGTTTGCTTTTGCTACTGAATAGCAATTTAGCAGCAAAAACTGTTGTGTTCAGGTTTTGATCTTGAATAGCATTTTATGTTATTTCAGTTTGCAAAATCTTTAGCTCCTAAAAAAAGACATTCTTATCAGTATATCTTGCCAAAATAGCTCAGTTGTGAGAGCAATAGACTGAAGACCTTAAAATCCCTAGTACGATCGTGGGTTTCCACATGTTTGGGTGTTTGCAGTTTGTTTCTGAGTAGCAATTCATCAAAAAGAAATTTAGCAGCAGAAACTTTCATTTTCAGGTTTCGCCCTCTAGGACACTTGATGTTCTTTCAGTTTGCCTTATCTTAAACACTAAAAAATACTTTCCAAATGTCAGACTTACCCGCAATAGCTCTTTCAAGAGAGCATTAGAGTGAAGATCTAAAGGTCCCTGGTTCGATCCCAGGTTTCGGCATGTTTAGTTGCTGTTTTTTTTGTTACAGAATAGCAATTTACCAGCAGAATCTTTCATTATAAGGTGTTGTTCTTCAAGAACACTTGATGCTCTTTTTTTCCCAACCTAAAACCCCAAATACGGCTTAGCATCTTTCACAATTAGCTGAAATAGCTCAGTTGGGAGAGCGTTAGACTGAAGATCTAAAGGTCCCTGGTTCGATCCCGGGTTTCGGCATATTTAGTTGCTGTTTTTTTTGTTACAGAATAGCAATTTAGCAACAGAAACTGCCGTGTTCAGGTTCTGGTTTTCAAGAACATTTCATGTTATTACAGTTTGCATTATTATTAGCCCCAATAAAATAATTTCTTATTAGTAGAGCTTAGCGAAATAGCTCAGTTGTGACAACATTAGACTGAAGATCTTAGGGTGTCTTGTTCAATCCTGGGGTTTAGCATGGTTGGGTGTTTGCTTTTGCTACTGAATAGCAATTTAGCAGCAAAAACTGTTGTGTTCAGGTTTTGATCTTTAAAAGCATTTTATGTTATTTCAGTTTGCAAAATCTTTAGCTCCTAAAAAAAGACATTCTTATCAGTATATCTTGCCAAAATAGCTCAGTTGTGAGAGCAATAGACTGAAGACCTTAAAATCCCTAGTACGATCGTGGGTTTCCACATGTTTGGGTGTTTGCAGTTTGTTTCTGAGTAGCAATTCATCAAAAAGAAATTTAGCAGCAGAAACTTTCATTTTCAGGTTTCGCCCTCTAGGACACTTGATGTTCTTTCAGTTTGTCTTATCTTAAACACCAAAAAAGACTTTCCAAATGTCAGACTTACACGCAATAGCTCTTTTGTGAGAGCATTAAACTGAAGATCTAAAGGTCCCGGGTACGATCCCAGGTTTCGGAATGTAAAGTTGCTGTATTTTTGTTACAGAATAGCAATTTACCAGCAGAATCTTTCATTATCAGGTGTTGTTCATCAAGAACACTTCATGCTCTTTTTTTTCCCAACCTAAAATCCCAAATACGGCTTACATCTTTCAAAGTTAGCCGAAATAGCTCAGTTGGGACAGCGTTAGACTGAAGATCTAAAGATCCCGGGTTTCGGCATGTTTTGTTCCTGTTTTTTTGTTACAGAATAGCAATTTAGCAGCAGAAACTGCCGTGTTCAGGTTCTGGTTTTCAAGATCATATCATGTTATTACAGTTTGCATTATTATTAGCCCCAATAAAAGAATTTCTTATTAGTAGAGCTTGGCAAAATAGCTCAGTTGTGAGAACATTAGACTGAAGATCTAATGGTGTCTTGTTCAATCCTGGGGTTTAGCATGGTTGGGTGTTTGCTTTTGCTACTGAATAGCAATTTAGCAGCAAAAACTGTTGTGTTCAGTTTTTGATCTTGAAAAACATTTTATGTTATTTCAGTTTGCAAAATCTTTAGCTCCAAAAAAAGACATTCTTATCAGTATAGCTTGCCAAAATAGCTCAGTTGTGAGAGCAATAGACTGAAGACCTTAAAATCCCTAGTACGATCGTGGGTTTCCACATGTTTGGGTGTTTGCATTTTGTTACTGAGTAGCAATTCAGCAAAAAGAAATTTAGCAGCAGAAACTTTTATTTTCAGGTCTCGCCCTCTAGGACACTTGATGTTCTTTCAGTTTGCCTTATCTTAAACACCAAAAAAGACTTTCCAAATGTCAGACAAAGCTGCAATAGCTCATTTGGGAGAGCATTAGACTGAATATCTATAAGTCCCTGGTTCGATCCCGGGTTTCGGCATGTTTAGTTGCTGTATTTTTGTTACAGAATAGCAATTTACCAGCAGAATCTTTCATTATAAGATGTTGCTCTTCAAGAACACTTGATGCTCTTTTTTCCCCAACCTAAAACCCCAAATACGACTTCACATCTTTCACAATTAGCCGAAATAGCTTAGTTGGGAGAGCGATAGACTGAAGATCTAAAGGACCCTGGTGCGATCCCGGGTTTCGGCATATTTAGTTGCTGTTTTTTTTTGTTACAGTATAGAAATTTAGCAGCAGAAACTGCCGTGTTCAGGTTCTGGTTTTCAAGATCATATCATGTTATTACAGTTTGCATTATTATTAGCCCCAATAAAATAATTTCTTATTAGTAGAGCTTGGCGAAATAGCTCAGTTGTGACAACATTAGACTGAAGATCTAAGGGTGTCTTGTTCAATCCTGGGGTTTAGCATGGTTGGGTGTTTGCTTTTGCTACTGAATAGCAATTTAGCAGCAAAAACTGTTGTGTTCAGGTTTTGATCTTGAAAAGCATTTTATGTTATTTCAGTTTGCAAAATCTTTAGCTCCTAAAAAAAGACATTCTTATCAGTATATCTTGCCAAAATAGCTCAGTTGTGAGAGCAATAGACTGAAGACCTTAAAATCCCTAGTACGATCGTGGGTTTCCACATGTTTGGGTGTTTGCAGTTTGTTTCTGAGTAGCAATTCATCAAAAAGAAATTTAGCAGCAGAAACTTTCATTTTCAGGTTTCGCCCTCTAGGACACTTGATGTTCTTTCAGTTTGCCTTATCTTAAACACTAAAAAATACTTTCCAAATGTCAGACTTACCCGCAATAGCTCTTTTAAGAGAGCATTAGAGTGAAGATCTAAAGGTCCGGGTTCAATCACAGGTTTCGGCATGTTTAGTTGCAGTTTTTTTTTGTTACAGAATAGCAATTTACCAGCAGAATCTTTCATTATAAGGTGTTGTTCTTCAAGAACACTTGATGCTCTTTTTTTCCCAACCTAAAACCCCAAATACGGCTTGCATCTTTCACATTTAGCCGAAATAGTTCAGTTGGGAGAGCGTTAGACTGAAGATCTAAAGGTCCCTGGTTCAATCCCGGGTTTTGGCATATTTAGTTGCTTTTTTTTTTGTTACAGAATAGCAATTTAGCAGCAGAAACTGCCGTGTTCAGGTTCTGGTTTTCAAGATCATATCATGTTATTACAGTTTGCATTATTATTAGCCCCAATAAAATAATTTCTTATTAGTAGAGCTTAGCGAAATAGCTCAGTTGTGACAACATTAGACTGAAGATCTAAGGGTGTCTTGTTCAATCCTGGGGTTTAGCATGGTTGGGTGTTTGCTTTTGCTGCTGAATAGCAATTTAGCAGCAAAAACTGTTGTGTTCAGGTTTTGATCTTGAAAAGCATTTTATGTTATTTCAGTTTGCAAAATCTTTAGCTCCTAAAAAAAGACATTCTTATCAGTATATCTTGCCAAAATAGCTCAGTTGTGAGAGCAATAGACTGAAGACCTTAAAATCCCTAGTACGATCGTGGGTTTCCACATGTTTGGGTGTTTGCAGTTTGTTTCTGAGTAGCAATTCATCAAAAAGAAATTTAGCAGCAGAAACTTTCATTTTCAGGTTTCGCCCTCTAGGACACTTGATGTTCTTTCAGTTTGCCTTATCTTAAACACTAAAAAATACTTTCCAAATGTCAGACTTACCCGCAATAGCTCTTTTAAGAGAGCATTAGAGTGAAGATCTAAAGGTCCGGGTTCAATCCCAGGTTTCGGCATGTTTAGTTGCTGTTTTTTTTGTTACAGAATAGCAATTTACCAGCAGAATCTTTCATTATAAGGTGTTGTTCTTCAAGAACACTTGATGCTCTTTTTTCCCCAACCTAAAACCCCAAATACGGCTTAGCATCTTTCACAATTAGCCGAAATAGTTCAGTTGGGAGAGCGTTAGACTGAAGATCTAAAGGTCCCTGGTTCGATCCTGGGTTTCGGCATATTTAGTTGCTGTTTTTTTTGTTACAGAATAGCAATTTAGCAACAGAAACTGCCGTGTTCAGGTTCTGGTTTTCAAGAACATTTCATGTTATTACAGTTTGCATTATTATTAGCCCCAATAAAATAATTTCTTATTAGTAGAGCTTAGCGAAATAGCTCAGTTGTGACAACATTAGACTGAAGATCTAAGGGTGTCTTGTTCAATCCTAGGGTTTAGCATGGTTGGGTGTTTGCTTTTGCTACTGAATAGCAATTTAGCAGCAAAAACTGTTGTGTTCAGGTTTTGATCTTTAAAAGCATTTTATGTTATTTCAGTTTGCAAAATCTTTAGCTCCTAAAAAAAGACATTCTTATCAGTATAGCTTGCCAAAATAGTTTAGTTGTGAGAGCAATAGACTGAAGACCTTAAAATCCCTAGTACGATCGTGGGTTTCCACATGTTTGGGTGTTTGCAGTTTGTTACTGAGTAGCAATTCAGCAAAAAGAAATTTAGCAGCAGAAACTTTCATTTTCAGGTTTCGCCCTCTAGGACACTTGATGTTCTTTCAGTTTGTCTTATCTTAAACACCAAAAAAGACTTTCCAAATGTCAGACTTACACGCAATAGCTCTTTTGTGAGAGCATTAAACTGAAGATCTAAAGGTCCCGGGTACGATCCCAGGTTTCGGAATGTAAAGTTGCTGTATTTTTGTTACAGAATAGCAATTTACCAGCAGAATCTTTCATTATCAGGTGTTGTTCATCAAGAATACTTCATGCTCTTTTTTTTCCCAACCTAAAATCCCAAATACGGCTTACATCTTTCAAAGTTAGCCGAAATAGCTCAGTTGGGACAGCGTTAGACTGAAGATCTAAAGATCCCGGGTTTCGGCATGTTTTGTTCCTGTTTTTTTGTTACAGAATAGCAATTTAGCAGCAGAAACTGCCGTGTTCAGGTTCTGGTTTTCAAGATCATATCATGTTATTACAGTTTGCATTATTATTAGCCCCAATAAAAGAATTTCTTATTAGTAGAGCTTGGCAAAATAGCTCAGTTGTGAGAACATTAGACTGAAGATCTAATGGTGTCTTGTTCAATCCTGGGGTTTAGCATGGTTGGGTGTTTGCTTTTGCTACTGAATAGCAATTTAGCAGCAAAAACTGTTGTGTTCAGTTTTTGATCTTGAAAAACATTTTATGTTATTTCAGTTTGCAAAATCTTTAGCTCCAAAAAAAGACATTCTTATCAGTATAGCTTGCCAAAATAGCTCAGTTGTGAGAGCAATAGACTGAAGACCTTAAAATCCCTAGTACGATCGTGGGTTTCCACATGTTTGGGTGTTTGCATTTTGTTACTGAGTAGCAATTCAGCAAAAAGAAATTTAGCAGCAGAAACTTTTATTTTCAGGTCTCGCCCTCTAGGACACTTGATGTTCTTTCAGTTTGCCTTATCTTAAACACCAAAAAAGACTTTCCAAATGTCAGACAAAGCTGCAATAGCTCATTTGGGAGAGCATTAGACTGAATATCTATAAGTCCCTGGTTCGATCCCGGGTTTCGGCATGTTTAGTTGCTGTATTTTTGTTACAGAATAGCAATTTACCAGCAGAATCTTTCATTATAAGATGTTGCTCTTCAAGAACACTTGATGCTCTTTTTTCCCCAACCTAAAACCCCAAATACGACTTCACATCTTTCACAATTAGCCGAAATAGCTTAGTTGGGAGAGCGATAGACTGAAGATCTAAAGGACCCTGGTGCGATCCCGGGTTTCGGCATATTTAGTTGCTGTTTTTTTTTGTTACAGTATAGAAATTTAGCAGCAGAAACTGCCGTGTTCAGGTTCTGGTTTTCAAGATCATATCATGTTATTACAGTTTGCATTATTATTAGCCCCAATAAAATAATTTCTTATTAGTAGAGCTTGGCGAAATAGCTCAGTTGTGACAACATTAGACTGAAGATCTAAGGGTGTCTTGTTCAATCCTGGGGTTTAGCATGGTTGGGTGTTTGCTTTTGCTACTGAATAGCAATTTAGCAGCAAAAACTGTTGTGTTCAGGTTTTGATCTTGAAAAGCATTTTATGTTATTTCAGTTTGCAAAATCTTTAGCTCCTAAAAAAAGACATTCTTATCAGTATATCTTGCCAAAATAGCTCAGTTGTGAGAGCAATAGACTGAAGACCTTAAAATCCCTAGTACGATCGTGGGTTTCCACATGTTTGGGTGTTTGCAGTTTGTTTCTGAGTAGCAATTCATCAAAAAGAAATTTAGCAGCAGAAACTTTCATTTTCAGGTTTCGCCCTCTAGGACACTTGATGTTCTTTCAGTTTGCCTTATCTTAAACACTAAAAAATACTTTCCAAATGTCAGACTTACCCGCAATAGCTCTTTTAAGAGAGCATTAGAGTGAAGATCTAAAGGTCCGGGTTCAATCACAGGTTTCGGCATGTTTAGTTGCTGTTTTTTTTGTTACAGAATAGCAATTTACCAGCAGAGTCTTTCATTATAAGGTGTTGTTCTTCAAGAACACTTGATGCTCTTTTTTTCCCAACCTAAAACCCCAAATACGGCTTGCATCTTTCACAGTTAGCTGAAATAGCTCAGTTGGGAGAGCGTTAGACTGAAGATCTAAAGGTCCCTGGTTCAATCCCGGGTTTTGGCATATTTAGTTGCTTTTTTTTTGTTACAGAATAGCAATTTAGCAGCAGAAACTGCCGTGTTCAGGTTCTGGTTTTCAAGAACATTTCATATTATTACAGTTTGCATTATTATTAGCCCCAATAAAATAATTTCTTATTAGTAGAGCTTAGCAAAATAGCTCAGTTGTGACAACATTAGACTGAAGATCTAAGGGTGTCTTGTTCAATCCTGGGGTTTAGCATGGTTGGGTGTTTGCTTTTGCTACTGAATAGCAATTTAGCAGCAAAAACTGTTGTGTTCAGGTTTTGATCTTGAAAAGCATTTTATGTTATTTCAGTTTGCAAAATCTTTAGCTCCTAAAAAAAGACATTCTTATCAGTATATCTTGCCAAAATAGCTCAATTGTGAGAGCAATAGACTGAAGACCTTAAAATCCCTAGTACGATCGTGGGTTTCCACATGTTTGGGTGTTTGCATTTTGTTACTGAGTAGCAATTCAGCAAAAAGAAATTTAGCAGCAGAAACTTTTATTTTCAGGTCTCGCCCTCTAGGACACTTGATGTTCTTTCAGTTTGCCTTATCTTAAACACCAAAAAAGACTTTCCAAATGTCAGACAAAGCTGCAATTTGTCATTTGGGAGAGCATTAGACTGAATATCTATAAGTCCCTGGTTCGATCCCGGGTTTCGGCATGTTTAGTTGCTGTATTTTTGTTACAGAATAGCAATTTACCAGCAGAATCTTTCATTATCAGGTGTTGTTCATCAAGAACACTTGATGCTCTTTTTTCCCCAACCTAAAACCCCAAATACGGCTTGCATCTTTCACAATTAGCCGAAATAGCTCAGTTGGGAGAGCGTTGGACTGAAGATCTAAAGGTCCCTGTTTCAATCCTGGGTTTTGGCATATTTAGTTGCTTTTTTTTTTGTTACAGAATAGCAATTTAGCAGCAGAAACTGCCATGTTCAGGTTCTGGTTTTCAAGAACATTTCATGTTATTACAGTTTGCATTATTATTAGCCCCAATAAAATAATTTCTTATTAGTAGAGCTTAGCGAAATAGCTCAGTTGTGACAACATTAGACTGAAGATCTAAGGGTGTCTTGTTCAATCCTGGGGTTTAGCATGGTTGGGTGTTTGCTTTTGCTACTGAATAGCAATTTAGCAGCAAAAACTGTTGTGTTCAGGTTTTGATCTTGAATAGCATTTTATGTTATTTCAGTTTGCAAAATCTTTAGCTCCTAAAAAAAGACATTCTTATCAGTATATCTTGCCAAAATAGCTCAGTTGTGAGAGCAATAGACTGAAGACCTTAAAATCCCTAGTACGATCGTGGGTTTCCACATGTTTGGGTGTTTGCCGTTTGTTTCTGAGTAGCAATTCATCAAAAAGAAATTTAGCAGCAGAAACTTTCATTTTCAGGTTTCGCCCTCTAGGACACTTGATGTTCTTTCAGTTTGCCTTATCTTAAACACTAAAAAATACTTTCCAAATGTCAGACTTACCCGCAATAGCTCTTTCAAGAGAGCATTAGAGTGAAGATCTAAAGGTCCCTGGTTCGATCCCAGGTTTCGGCATGTTTAGTTGCTGTTTTTTTTGTTACAGAATAGGAATTTACCAGCAGAATCTTTCATTATAAGGTGTTGTTCTTCAAGAACACTTGATGCTCTTTTTTTCCCAACCTAAAACCCCAAATACGGCTTAGCATCTTTCACAATTAGCTGAAATAGCTCAGTTGGGAGAGCGTTAGACTGAAGATCTAAAGGTCCCTGGTTCAATCCTGGGTTTTGGCATATTTAGTTGCTTTTTTTTTTGTTACAGAATAGCAATTTAGCAGCAGAAACTGCCGTGTTCAGGTTCTGGTTTTCAAGAACATTTCATGTTATTACAGTTTGCATTATTATTAGCCCCAATAAAATAATTTCTTATTAGTAGAGCTTAGCGAAATAGCTCAGTTGTGACAACATTAGACTGAAGATCTAAGGGTGTCTTGTTCAATCCTGGGGTTTAGCATGGTTGGGTGTTTGCTTTTGCTACTGAATAGCAATTTAGCAGCAAAAACTGTTGTGTTCAGGTTTTGATCTTGAATAGCATTTTATGTTATTTCAGTTTGCAAAATCTTTAGCTCCTAAAAAAAGACATTCTTATCAGTATATCTTGCCAAAATAGCTCAGTTGTGAGAGCAATAGACTGAAGACCTTAAAATCCCTAGTACGATCGTGGGTTTCCACATGTTTGGGTGTTTGCAGTTTGTTTCTGAGTAGCAATTCATCAAAAAGAAATTTAGCAGCAGAAACTTTCATTTTCAGGTTTCGCCCTCTAGGACACTTGATGTTCTTTCAGTTTGCCTTATCTTAAACACTAAAAAATACTTTCCAAATGTCAGACTTACCCGCAATAGCTCTTTCAAGAGAGCATTAGAGTGAAGATCTAAAGGTCCCTGGTTCGATCCCAGGTTTCGGCATGTTTAGTTGCTGTTTTTTTTGTTACAGAATAGGAATTTACCAGCAGAATCTTTCATTATAAGGTGTTGTTCTTCAAGAACACTTGATGCTCTTTTTTTCCCAACCTAAAACCCCAAATACGGCTTAGCATCTTTCACAATTAGCTGAAATAGCTCAGTTGGGAGAGCGTTAGACTGAAGATCTAAAGGTCCCTGGTTCGATCCCGGGTTTCGGCATATTTAGTTGCTGTTTTTTTTGTTACAGAATAGCAATTTAGCAACAGAAACTGCCGTGTTCAGGTTCTGGTTTTCAAGAACATTTCATGTTATTACAGTTTGCATTATTATTAGCCCCAATAAAATAATTTCTTATTAGTAGAGCTTAGCGAAATAGCTCAGTTGTGACAACATTAGACTGAAGATCTAAGGGTGTCTTGTTCAATCCTGGGGTTTAGCATGGTTGGGTGTTTGCTTTTGCTACTGAATAGCAATTTAGCAGCAAAAACTGTTGTGTTCAGGTTTTGATCTTTAAAAGCATTTTATGTTATTTCAGTTTGCAAAATCTTTAGCTCCTAAAAAAAGACATTCTTATCAGTATATCTTGCCAAAATAGCTCAGTTGTGAGAGCAATAGACTGAAGACCTTAAAATCCCTAGTACGATCGTGGGTTTCCACATGTTTGGGTGTTTGCAGTTTGTTTCTGAGTAGCAATTCATCAAAAAGAAATTTAGCAGCAGAAACTTTCATTTTCAGGTTTCACCCTCTAGGACACTTGATGTTCTTTCAGTTTGCCTTATCTTAAACACTAAAAAATACTTTCCAAATGTCAGACTTACCCGCAATAGCTCTTTCAAGAGAGCATTAGAGTGAAGATCTAAAGGTCCCTGGTTCGATCCCAGGTTTCGGCATGTTTAGTTGCTGTTTTTTTTGTTACAGAATAGCAATTTACCAGCAGAATCTTTCATTATAAGGTGTTGTTCTTCAAGAACACTTGATGCTCTTTTTTCCCCAACCTAAAACCCCAAATACGGCTTAGCATCTTTCACAATTAGCTGAAATAGCTCAGTTGGGAGAGCGTTAGACTGAAGATCTAAAGGTCCCTGGTTCGATCCCGGGTTTCGGCATATTTAGTTGCTGTTTTTTTTGTTACAGAATAGCAATTTAGCAACAGAAACTGCCGTGTTCAGGTTCTGGTTTTCAAGAACATTTCATGTTATTACAGTTTGCATTATTATTAGCCCCAATAAAATAATTTCTTATTAGTAGAGCTTAGCGAAATAGCTCAGTTGTGACAACATTAGACTGAAGATCTAAGGGTGTCTTGTTCAATCCTGGGGTTTAGCATGGTTGGGTGTTTGCTTTTGCTACTGAATAGCAATTTAGCAGCAAAAACTGTTGTGTTCAGGTTTTGATCTTTAAAAGCATTTTATGTTATTTCAGTTTGCAAAATCTTTAGCTCCTAAAAAAAGACATTCTTATCAGTATAGCTTGCCAAAATAGTTTAGTTGTGAGAGCAATAGACTGAAGACCTTAAAATCCCTAGTACGATCGTGGGTTTCCACATGTTTGGGTGTTTGCAGTTTGTTACTGAGTAGCAATTCAGCAAAAAGAAATTTAGCAGCAAAAACTTTCATTTTCAGGTTTCGCCCTCTAGGACACTTGATGTTCTTTCAGTTTGTCTTATCTTAAACACCAAAAAAGACTTTCCAAATGTCAGACTTACACGCAATAGCTCTTTTGTGAGAGCATTAAACTGAAGATCTAAAGGTCCCGGGTACGATCCCAGGTTTCGGAATGTAAAGTTGCTGTATTTTTGTTACAGAATAGCAATTTACCAGCAGAATCTTTCATTATCAGGTGTTGTTCATCAAGAACACTTCATGCTCTTTTTTTCCCCAACCTAAAATCCCAAATACGGCTTACATCTTTCAAAGTTAGCCGAAATAGCTCAGTTGGGACAGCGTTAGACTGAAGATCTAAAGATCCCGGGTTTCGGCATGTTTTGTTCCTGTTTTTTTGTTACAGAATAGCAATTTAGCAGCAGAAACTGCCGTGTTCAGGTTCTGGTTTTCAAGATCATATCATGTTATTACAGTTTGCATTATTATTAGCCCCAATAAAAGAATTTCTTATTAGTAGAGCTTGGCAAAATAGCTCAGTTGTGAGAACATTAGACTGAAGATCTAAGGGTGTCTTGTTCAATCCTGGGGTTTAGCATGGTTGGGTGTTTGCTTTTGCTACTGAATAGCAATTTAGCAGCAAAAACTGTTGTGTTCAGTTTTTGATCTTGAAAAACATTTTATGTTATTTCAGTTTGCAAAATCTTTAGCTCCAAAAAAAGACATTCTTATCAGTATAGCTTGCCAAAATAGCTCAGTTGTGAGAGCAATAGACTGAAGACCTTAAAATCCCTAGTACGATCGTGGGTTTCCACATGTTTGGGTGTTTGCATTTTGTTACTGAGTAGCAATTCAGCAAAAAGAAATTTAGCAGCAGAAACTTTTATTTTCAGGTCTCGCCCTCTAGGACACTTGATGTTCTTTCAGTTTGCCTTATCTTAAACACCAAAAAAGACTTTCCAAATGTCAGACAAAGCTGCAATAGCTCATTTGGGAGAGCATTAGACTGAATATCTATAAGTCCCTGGTTCGATCCCAGGTTTCGGCATGTTTAGTTGCTGTATTTTTGTTACAGAATAGCAATTTACCAGCAGAATCTTTCATTATAAGATGTTGCTCTTCAAGAACACTTGATGCTCTTTTTTCCCCAACCTAAAACCCCAAATACGACTTCACATCTTTCACAATTAGCCGAAATAGCTTAGTTGGGAGAGCGATAGACTGAAGATCTAAAGGACCCTGGTGCGATCCCGGGTTTCGGCATATTTAGTTGCTGTTTTTTTTTGTTACAGTATAGAAATTTAGCAGCAGAAACTGCCGTGTTCAGGTTCTGGTTTTCAAGATCATATCATGTTATTACAGTTTGCATTATTATTAGCCCCAATAAAATAATTTCTTATTAGTAGAGCTTGGCGAAATAGCTCAGTTGTGACAACATTAGACTGAAGATCTAAGGGTGTCTTGTTCAATCCTGGGGTTTAGCATGGTTGGGTGTTTGCTTTTGCTACTGAATAGCAATTTAGCAGCAAAAACTGTTGTGTTCAGGTTTTGATCTTGAAAAGCATTTTATGTTATTTCAGTTTGCAAAATCTTTAGCTCCTAAAAAAAGACATTCTTATCAGTATATCTTGCCAAAATAGCTCAGTTGTGAGAGCAATAGACTGAAGACCTTAAAATCCCTAGTACGATCGTGGGTTTCCACATGTTTGGGTGTTTGCAGTTTGTTTCTGAGTAGCAATTCATCAAAAAGAAATTTAGCAGCAGAAACTTTCATTTTCAGGTTTCGCCCTCTAGGACACTTGATGTTCTTTCAGTTTGCCTTATCTTAAACACTAAAAAATACTTTCCAAATGTCAGACTTACCCGCAATAGCTCTTTTAAGAGAGCATTAGAGTGAAGATCTAAAGGTCCGGGTTCAATCACAGGTTTCGGCATGTTTAGTTGCTGTTTTTTTTGTTACAGAATAGCAATTTACCAGCAGAGTCTTTCATTATAAGGTGTTGTTCCTCAAGAACACTTGATGCTCTTTTTTTCCAAACCTAAAACCCCAAATACGGCTTGCATCTTTCACAATTAGCTGAAATAGCTCAGTTGGGAGAGCGTTAGACTGAAGATCTAAAGGTCCCTGGTTCAATCCCGGGTTTTGGCATATTTAGTTGCTTTTTTTTTGTTACAGAATAGCAATTTAGCAGCAGAAACTGCCGTGTTCAGGTTCTGGTTTTCAAGAACATTTCATATTATTACAGTTTGCATTATTATTAGCCCCAATAAAATAATTTCTTATTAGTAGAGCTTAGCAAAATAGCTCAGTTGTGACAACATTAGACTGAAGATCTAAGGGTGTCTTGTTCAATCCTGGGGTTTAGCATGGTTGGGTGTTTGCTTTTGCTACTGAATAGCAATTTAGCAGCAAAAACTGTTGTGTTCAGGTTTTGATCTTGAAAAGCATTTTATGTTATTTCAGTTTGCAAAATCTTTAGCTCCTAAAAAAAGACATTCTTATCAGTATATCTTGCCAAAATAGCTCAATTGTGAGAGCAATAGACTGAAGACCTTAAAATCCCTAGTACGATCGTGGGTTTCCACATGTTTGGGTGTTTGCAGTTTGTTTCTGCGTAGCAATTCATCAAAAAGAAATTTAGCAGCAGAAACTTTCATTTTCAGGTTTCGCCCTCTAGGACACTTGATGTTCTTTCAGTTTGCCTTATCTTAAACACTAAAAAATACTTTCCAAATGTCAGACTTACCCGCAATAGCTCTTTTAAGAGAGCATTAGAGTGAAGATCTAAAGGTCCGGGTTCAATCACAGGTTTCGGCATGTTTAGTTGCTGTTTTTTTTGTTACAGAATAGCAATTTACCAGCAGAATCTTTCATTATAAGGTGTTGTTCTTCAAGAACACTTGATGCTCTTTTTTTCCCAACCTAAAACCCCAAATACGGCTTAGCATCTTTCACAATTAGCCGAAATAGCTCAGTTGGGAGAGCATTAGACTGAAGATCTAAAGGTCCCTGGTTCGATCCCGGGTTTCGGCATATTTAGTTGCTGTTTTTTTGTTACAGAATAGCAATTTAGTAACAGAAACTGCCGTGTTCAGGTTCTGGTTTTCAAGAACATTTCATGTTATTACAGTTTGCATTATTATTAGCCCCAATAAAATAATTTCTTATTAGTAGAGCTTAGCGAAATAGCTCAGTTGTGACAACATTAGACTGAAGATCTAAGGGTGTCTTGTTCAATCCTGGGGTTTAGCATGGTTGGGTGTTTGCTTTTGCTACTGAATAGCAATTTAGCAGCAAAAACTGTTGTTTTCAGGTTTTGATCTTTAAAAGCATTTTATGTTATTTCAGTTTGCAAAATCTTTAGCTCCTAAAAAAAGACATTCTTATCAGTATAGCTTGCCAAAATAGTTTAGTTGTGAGAGCAATAGACTGAAGACCTTAAAATCCCTAGTACGATCGTGGGTTTCCACATGTTTGGGTGTTTGCAGTTTGTTACTGAGTAGCAATTCAGCAAAAAGAAATTTAGCAGCAGAAACTTTCATTTTCAGGTTTCGCCCTCTAGGACACTTGATGTTCTTTCAGTTTGTCTTATCTTAAACACCAAAAAAGACTTTCCAAATGTCAGACTTACACGCAATAGCTCTTTTGTGAGAGCATTAAACTGAAGATCTAAAGGTCCCGGGTACGATCCCAGGTTTCGGAATGTAAAGTTGCTGTATTTTTGTTACAGAATAGCAATTTACCAGCAGAATCTTTCATTATCAGGTGTTGTTCATCAAGAACACTTCATGCTCTTTTTTTCCCCAACCTAAAATCCCAAATACGGCTTACATCTTTCAAAGTTAGCCGAAATAGCTCAGTTGGGACAGCGTTAGACTGAAGATCTAAAGATCCCGGGTTTCGGCATGTTTTGTTCCTGTTTTTTTGTTACAGAATAGCAATTTAGCAGCAGAAACTGCCGTGTTCAGGTTCTGGTTTTCAAGATCATATCATGTTATTACAGTTTGCATTATTATTAGCCCCAATAAAAGAATTTATTATTAGTAGAGCTTGGCAAAATAGCTCAGTTGTGAGAACATTAGACTGAAGATCTAATGGTGTCTTGTTCAATCCTGGGGTTTAGCATGGTTGGGTGTTTGCTTTTGCTACTGAATAGCAATTTAGCAGCAAAAACTGTTGTGTTCAGTTTTTGATCTTGAAAAACATTTTGTTATTTCAGTTTGCAAAATCTTTAGCTCCAAAAAAAGACATTCTTATCAGTATAGCTTGCCAAAATAGCTCAGTTGTGAGAGCAATAGACTGAAGACCTTAAAATCCCTAGTACGATCGTGGGTTTCCACATGTTTGGGTGTTTGCATTTTGTTACTGAGTAGCAATTCAGCAAAAAGAAATTTAGCAGCAGAAACTTTTATTTTCAGGTCTCGCCCTCTAGGACACTTGATGTTCTTTCAGTTTGCCTTATCTTAAACACCAAAAAAGACTTTCCAAATGTCAGACAAAGCTGCAATTTGTCATTTGGGAGAGCATTAGACTGAATATCTATAAGTCCCTGGTTCGATCCCGGGTTTCGGCATGTTTAGTTGCTGTATTTTTGTTACAGAATAGCAATTTACCAGCAGAATCTTTCATTATAAGATGTTGCTCTTCAAGAACACTTGATGCTCTTTTTTCCCCAACCTAAAACCCCAAATACGACTTCACATCTTTCACAATTAGCCGAAATAGCTTAGTTGGGAGAGCGATAGACTGAAGATCTAAAGGACCCTGGTGCGATCCCGGGTTTCGGCATATTTAGTTGCTGTTTTTTTTTGTTACAGTATAGAAATTTAGCAGCAGAAACTGCCGTGTTCAGGTTCTGGTTTTCAAGATCATATCATGTTATTACAGTTTGCATTATTATTAGCCCCAATAAAATAATTTCTTATTAGTAGAGCTTGGCGAAATAGCTCAGTTGTGACAACATTAGACTGAAGATCTAAGGGTGTCTTGTTCAATCCTGGGGTTTAGCATGGTTGGGTGTTTGCTTTTGCTACTGAATAGCAATTTAGCAGCAAAAACTGTTGTGTTCAGGTTTTGATCTTGAAAAGCATTTTATGTTATTTCAGTTTGCAAAATCTTTAGCTCCTAAAAAAAGACATTCTTATCAGTATATCTTGCCAAAATAGCTCAGTTGTGAGAGCAATAGACTGAAGACCTTAAAATCCCTAGTACGATCGTGGGTTTCCACATGTTTGGGTGTTTGCAGTTTGTTTCTGAGTAGCAATTCATCAAAAATAAATTTAGCAGCAGAAACTTTCATTTTCAGGTTTCGCCCTCTAGGACACTTGATGTTCTTTCAGTTTGCCTTATCTTAAACACTAAAAAATACTTTCCAAATGTCAGACTTACCCGCAATAGCTCTTTTAAGAGAGCATTAGAGTGAAGATCTAAAGGTCCGGGTTCAATCACAGGTTTCGGCATGTTTAGTTGCTGTTTTTTTTGTTACAGAATAGCAATTTACCAGCAGAATCTTTCATTATAAGGTGTTGTTCTTCAAGAACACTTGATGCTCTTTTTTTCCCAACCTAAAACCCCAAATACGGCTTGCATCTTTCACAATTAGCTGAAATAGCTCAGTTGGGAGAGCGTTAGACTGAAGATCTAAAGGTCCCTGGTTCAATACCGGGTTTTGGCATATTTAGTTGCTTTTTTTTGTTACAGAATAGCAATTTAGCAGCAGAAACTGCCGTGTTCAGGTTCTGGTTTTCAAGAACATTTCATATTATTACAGTTTGCATTATTATTAGCCCCAATAAAATAATTTCTTATTAGTAGAGCTTAGCAAAATAGCTCAGTTGTGACAACATTAGACTGAAGATCTAAGGGTGTCTTGTTCAATCCTGGGGTTTAGCATGGTTGGGTGTTTGCTTTTGCTACTGAATAGCAATTTAGCAGCAAAAACTGTTGTGTTCAGGTTTTGATCTTGAAAAGCATTTTATGTTATTTCAGTTTGCAAAATCTTTAGCTCCTAAAAAAAGACATTCTTATCAGTATATCTTGCCAAAATAGCTCAATTGTGAGAGCAATAGACTGAAGACCTTAAAATCCCTAGTACGATCGTGGGTTTCCACATGTTTGGGTGTTTGCAGTTTGTTTCTGCGTAGCAATTCATCAAAAAGAAATTTAGCAGCAGAAACTTTCATTTTCAGGTTTCGCCCTCTAGGACACTTGATGTTCTTTCAGTTTGCCTTATCTTAAACACTAAAAAATACTTTCCAAATGTCAGACTTACCCGCAATAGCTCTTTTAAGAGAGCATTAGAGTGAAGATCTAAAGGTCCGGGTTCAATCACAGGTTTCGGCATGTTTAGTTGCTGTTTTTTTTGTTACAGAATAGCAATTTACCAGCAGAATCTTTCATTATAAGGTGTTGTTCTTCAAGAACACTTGATGCTCTTTTTTTCCCAACCTAAAACCCCAAATACGGCTTAGCATCTTTCGCAATTAGCCGAAATAGCTCAGTTGGGAGAGCGTTAGACTGAAGATCTAAAGGTCCCTGGTTCGATCCCGGGTTTCGGCATATTTAGTTGCTGTTTTTTTTGTTACAGAATAGCAATTTAGTAACAGAAACTGCCGTGTTCAGGTTCTGGTTTTCAAGAACATTTCATGTTATTACAGTTTGCATTATTATTAGCCCCAATAAAATAATTTCTTATTAGTAGAGCTTAGCGAAATAGCTCAGTTGTGACAACATTAGACTGAAGATCTAAGGGTGTCTTGTTCAATCCTGGGGTTTAGCATGGTTGGGTGTTTGCTTTTGCTACTGAATAGCAATTTAGCAGCAAAAACTGTTGTTTTCAGGTTTTGATCTTTAAAAGCATTTTATGTTATTTCAGTTTGCAAAATCTTTAGCTCCTAAAAAAAGACATTCTTATCAGTATAGCTTGCCAAAATAGTTTAGTTGTGAGAGCAATAGACTGAAGACCTTAAAATCCCTAGTACGATCGTGGGTTTCCACATGTTTGGGTGTTTGCAGTTTGTTACTGAGTAGCAATTCAGCAAAAAGAAATTTAGCAGCAGAAACTTTCATTTTCAGGTTTCGCCCTCTAGGACACTTGATGTTCTTTCAGTTTGTCTTATCTTAAACACCAAAAAAGACTTTCCAAATGTCAGACTTACACGCAATAGCTCTTTTGTGAGAGCATTAAACTGAAGATCTAAAGGTCCCGGGTACGATCCTAGGTTTCGGAATGTTAAGTTGCTGTATTTTTGTTACAGAATAGCAATTTACCAGCAGAATCTTTCATTATCAGGTGTTGTTCATCAAGAACACTTCATGCTCTTTTTTTTCCCAACCTAAAATCCCAAATACGGCTTACATCTTTCAAAGTTAGCCGAAATAGCTCAGTTGGGACAGCGTTAGACTGAAGATCTAAAGATCCCGGGTTTCGGCATGTTTTGTTCCTGTTTTTTTGTTACAGAATAGCAATTTAGCAGCAGAAACTGCCGTGTTCAGGTTCTGGTTTTCAAGATCATATCATGTTATTACAGTTTGCATTATTATTAGCCCCAATAAAAGAATTTATTATTAGTAGAGCTTGGCAAAATAGCTCAGTTGTGAGAACATTAGACTGAAGATCTAATGGTGTCTTGTTCAATCCTGGGGTTTAGCATGGTTGGGTGTTTGCTTTTGCTACTGAATAGCAATTTAGCAGCAAAAACTGTTGTGTTCAGTTTTTGATCTTGAAAAACATTTTATGTTATTTCAGTTTGCAAAATCTTTAGCTCCAAAAAAAGACATTCTTATCAGTATAGCTTGCCAAAATAGCTCAGTTGTGAGAGCAATAGACTGAAGACCTTAAAATCCCTAGTACGATCGTGGGTTTCCACATGTTTGGGTGTTTGCATTTTGTTACTGAGTAGCAATTCAGCAAAAAGAAATTTAGCAGCAGAAACTTTTATTTTCAGGTCTCGCCCTCTAGGACACTTGATGTTCTTTCAGTTTGCCTTATCTTAAACACCAAAAAAGACTTTCCAAATGTCAGACAAAGCTGCAATAGCTCATTTGGGAGAGCATTAGACTGAATATCTATAAGTCCCTGGTTCGATCCCGGGTTTCGGCATGTTTAGTTGCTGTATTTTTGTTACAGAATAGCAATTTACCAGCAGAATCTTTCATTATAAGATGTTGCTCTTCAAGAACACTTGATGCTCTTTTTTCCCCAACCTAAAACCCCAAATACGACTTCACATCTTTCACAATTAGCCGAAATAGCTTAGTTGGGAGAGCGATAGACTGAAGATCTAAAGGACCCTGGTGCGATCCCGGGTTTCGGCATATTTAGTTGCTGTTTTTTTTTGTTACAGTATAGAAATTTAGCAGCAGAAACTGCCGTGTTCAGGTTCTGGTTTTCAAGATCATATCATGTTATTACAGTTTGCATTATTATTAGCCCCAATAAAATAATTTCTTATTAGTAGAGCTTGGCGAAATAGCTCAGTTGTGACAACATTAGACTGAAGATCTAAGGGTGTCTTGTTCAATCCTGGGGTTTAGCATGGTTGGGTGTTTGCTTTTGCTACTGAATAGCAATTTAGCAGCAAAAACTGTTGTGTTCAGGTTTTGATCTTGAAAAGCATTTTATGTTATTTCAGTTTGCAAAATCTTTAGCTCCTAAAAAAAGACATTCTTATCAGTATATCTTGCCAAAATAGCTCAGTTGTGAGAGCAATAGACTGAAGACCTTAAAATCCCTAGTACGATCGTGGGTTTCCACATGTTTGGGTGTTTGCAGTTTGTTTCTGAGTAGCAATTCATCAAAAAGAAATTTAGCAGCAGAAACTTTCATTTTCAGGTTTCGCCCTCTAGGACACTTGATGTTCTTTCAGTTTGCCTTATCTTAAACACTAAAAAATACTTTCCAAATGTCAGACTTACCCGCAATAGCTCTTTTAAGAGAGCATTAGAGTGAAGATCTAAAGGTCCGGGTTCAATCACAGGTTTCGGCATGTTTAGTTGCTGTTTTTTTTGTTACAGAATAGCAATTTACCAGCAGAATCTTTCATTATAAGGTGTTGTTCTTCAAGAACACTTGATGCTCTTTTTTTCCCAACCTAAAACCCCAAATACGGCTTGCATCTTTCACAATTAGCTGAAATAGCTCAGTTGGGAGAGCGTTAGACTGAAGATCTAAAGGTCCCTGGTTCAATCCTGGGTTTTGGCATATTTAGTTGCTTTTTTTTTGTTACAGAATAGCAATTTAGCAGCAGAAACTGCCGTGTTCAGGTTCTGGTTTTCAAGAACATTTCATATTATTACAGTTTGCATTATTATTAGCCCCAATAAAATAATTTCTTATTAGTAGAGCTTAGCAAAATAGCTCAGTTGTGACAACATTAGACTGAAGATCTAAGGGTGTCTTGTTCAATCCTGGGGTTTAGCATGGTTGGGTGTTTGCTTTTGCTACTGAATAGCAATTTAGCAGCAAAAACTGTTGTGTTCAGGTTTTGATCTTGAAAAGCATTTTATGTTATTTCAGTTTGCAAAATCTTTAGCTCCTAAAAAAAGACATTCTTATCAGTATATCTTGCCAAAATAGCTCAATTGTGAGAGCAATAGACTGAAGACCTTAAAATCCCTAGTACGATCGTGGGTTTCCACATGTTTGGGTGTTTGCAGTTTGTTTCTGCGTAGCAATTCATCAAAAAGAAATTTAGCAGCAGAAACTTTCATTTTCAGGTTTCGCCCTCTAGGACACTTGATGTTCTTTCAGTTTGCCTTATCTTAAACACTAAAAAATACTTTCCAAATGTCAGACTTACCCGCAATAGCTCTTTTAAGAGAGCATTAGAGTGAAGATCTAAAGGTCCGGGTTCAATCACAGGTTTCGGCATGTTTAGTTGCTGTTTTTTTTGTTACAGAATAGCAATTTACCAGCAGAATCTTTCATTATAAGGTGTTGTTCTTCAAGAACACTTGATGCTCTTTTTTTCCCAACCTAAAACCCCAAATACGGCTTAGCATCTTTCACAATTAGCCGAAATAGCTCAGTTGGGAGAGCGTTAGACTGAAGATCTAAAGGTCCCTGGTTCGATCCCGGGTTTCGGCATATTTAGTTGCTGTTTTTTTTGTTACAGAATAGCAATTTAGTAACAGAAACTGCCGTGTTCAGGTTCTGGTTTTCAAGAACATTTCATGTTATTACAGTTTGCATTATTATTAGCCCCAATAAAATAATTTCTTATTAGTAGAGCTTAGCGAAATAGCTCAGTTGTGACAACATTAGACTGAAGATCTAAGGGTGTCTTGTTCAATCCTGGGGTTTAGCATGGTTGGGTGTTTGCTTTTGCTACTGAATAGCAATTTAGCAGCAAAAACTGTTGTGTTCAGGTTTTGATCTTTAAAAGCATTTTATGTTATTTCAGTTTGCAAAATCTTTAGCTCCTAAAAAAAGACATTCTTATCAGTATAGCTTGCCAAAATAGTTTAGTTGTGAGAGCAATAGACTGAAGACCTTAAAATCCCTAGTACGATCGTGGGTTTCCACATGTTTGGGTGTTTGCAGTTTGTTACTGAGTAGCAATTCAGCAAAAAGAAATTTAGCAGCAGAAACTTTCATTTTCAGGTTTCGCCCTCTAGGACACTTGATGTTCTTTCTGTTTGTCTTATCTTAAACACCAAAAAAGACTTTCCAAATGTCAGACTTACACGCAATAGCTCTTTTGTGAGAGCATTAAACTGAAGATCTAAAGGTCCCGGGTACGATCCCAGGTTTCGGAATGTAAAGTTGCTGTATTTTTGTTACAGAATAGCAATTTACCAGCAGAATCTTTCATTATCAGGTGTTGTTCATCAAGAACACTTCATGCTCTTTTTTTTCCCAACCTAAAATCCCAAATACGGCTTACATCTTTCAAAGTTAGCCGAAATAGCTCAGTTGGGACAGCGTTAGACTGAAGATCTAAAGATCCCGGGTTTCGGCATGTTTTGTTCCTGTTTTTTTGTTACAGAATAGCAATTTAGCAGCAGAAACTGCCGTGTTCAGGTTCTGGTTTTCAAGATCATATCATGTTATTACAGTTTGCATTATTATTAGCCCCAATAAAAGAATTTCTTATTAGTAGAGCTTGGCAAAATAGCTCAGTTGTGAGAACATTAGACTGAAGATCTAATGGTGTCTTGTTCAATCCTGGGGTTTAGCATGGTTGGGTGTTTGCTTTTGCTACTGAATAGCAATTTAGCAGCAAAAACTGTTGTGTTCAGTTTTTGATCTTGAAAAACATTTTATGTTATTTCAGTTTGCAAAATCTTTAGCTCCAAAAAAAGACATTCTTATCAGTATAGCTTGCCAAAATAGCTCAGTTGTGAGAGCAATAGACTGAAGACCTTAAAATCCCTAGTACGATCGTGGGTTTCCACATGTTTGGGTGTTTGCATTTTGTTACTGAGTAGCAATTCAGCAAAAAGAAATTTAGCAGCAGAAACTTTTATTTTCAGGTCTCGCCCTCTAGGACACTTGATGTTCTTTCAGTTTGCCTTATCTTAAACACCAAAAAAGACTTTCCAAATGTCAGACTTACCCGCAATAGTTCTTTTGTGAGAGCATTAGACTGAAGATCTAAAGGTCCCTGGTTCGATCCCAGGTTTCGGCATGTTTAGTTGCTGTATTTTTGTTACAGAATAGCAATTTACCAGCAGAATCTTTCATTATCAGGTGTTGTTCTTCAAGAACACTTGATGCTCTTTTTTTCCTAACCTAAAACCCCAAATACGACTTCATATCTTTCACAATTAGCTGAATTAGCTCAGTTGGGAGAGCGTTAGACTGAAGATCTAAAGGTCCCTGGTTCGATCCCGGGTTTCGGCATATTTAGTTGCTGTTTTTTTTGTTACAGAATAGCAATTTAGCAACAGAAACTGCCGTGTTCAGGTTCTGGTTTTCAAGATCATTTCATGTTATTACAGTTTGCATTATTATTAGCCCCAATAAAAGAATTTCTTATTAGTAGAGCTTTGCGAAATAGCTCAGTTGTGACAACATTAGACTGAAGATCTAAGGGTGTCTTGTTCAATCCTGGGGTTTAGCATGGTTGGGTTTTTGCTTTTGCTACTGAATAGCAATTTAGCAGCAAAAACTGTTGTGTTCAGTTTTTGATCTTGAAATTTTTTTTATGTTATTTCAGTTTGCAAAATCTTTAGCTCCAAAAAAGACATTCTTATCAGTATAGCTTGCCAAAATAGCTCAGTTATGAGAGCAATAGACTGAAGACCTTAAAATCCCTAGTACGATCGTGGGTTTCCACATGTTTGGGTGTTTGCATTTTGTTACTGAGTAGCAATTCAGCAAAATGAAATTTAGCAGCAGAAACTTTTATTTTCAGGTTTCGCCCTCTAGGACACTTGATGTTCTTTCAGTTTGCCTTATCTTAAACACCAAAAAAGACTTTCCAAATGTCAGACGTAGCTGCAATAGCTCATTTGGGAGAGCATTAGACTGAAGATCTATAAGTCCCTAGTTCGATCCCGGGTTTCGGCATGTTTAGTTGCTGTATATTTGTTACAGAATAGCAATTTACCAGCAGAATCTTTTATTTTAAGGTGTTGCTCTTCAAAAACACTTGATGCTCTCTTTTTCCCAACCTAAAACCCCAAATACGACTTCACATCTTTCACAATTAGCCGAAATAGCTCAGTTGAGAGAGCGTTATACTGAAGATCTAAAGGACCCTGGTTTGATCCCGGGTTTCGGCATATTCAGTTGCTGTTTTTTTTGTTACAGAATAGGAATTTAGCAGCAGAAACTGCCGTGTTCAGGTTCTGGTCTTCAAGAACATTTCATGTTATTACAGTTTGCATTATTATTAGCCCCAATAAAATAATTTCTTATTAGTAGAGCTTGGCGAAATAGCTCAGTTGTGACAACATTAGACTGAAGATCTAAGGGTGTCTTGTTCAATCCTGGGGTTTAGCATGGTTGGGTGTTTGCTTTTGCTACTGAATAGCAATTTAGCAGCAAAAACTGTTGTGTTCAGGTTTTGATCTTGAAAAGCATTTTATGTTATTTCACTTTGCAAAATCTTTAGCTCCTAAAAAAAGACATTCTTATCAGTATAGCTTGCCAAAATAGCTCAGTTGTGAGAGCAATAGACTGAAGACCTTAAAATCACTAGTACGATCGTGGGTTTCCACATGTTTGGGTGTTTGCAGTTTGTTACTGAGTAGCAATTCATCAAAAAGAAATTTAGCAGCAGAAACTTTCATTTTCAGGTTTCGCCCTCTAGGACACTTGATGTTCTTTCAGTTTGCCTTATCTTAAACACCAAAAAAGACTTTCCAAATGTCAGACTTACCCGCAATAGCTCATTTGTGAGAGCATTAGACTGAAGATCTAGAGGTCCCTGGTTCAATCCCAGTTTTCGGCATGTTTAGTTGCTGTCTTTTTGTTACAGAATAGCAATTTACAAGCAGAATCTTTCATTATCAGGTGTTGTTCTTCAAGAACACTTGATGCTCTTTTTTTCCTAACCTAAAACCCCAAATACGACTTCACATCTTTCACAATTAGCCGAAATAGCTCAATTGGGAGAGCGTTAGACTGAAGATCTAAAGGTCCCTGGTTCGATCCCGGGTTTCGGCATATTTAGTTGCTGTTGTTTTTGTTACAGAATAGCAATTTAGCAGCAGAAACTGCCATGTTCAGGTTCTGGTCTTTAAGAACATTTCATGTTATTACAGTTTGCATTATTATTAGCCCCAATAAAATAATTTTTTATTAGTAGAGCTTGGCAAAATAGCTCAGTTGTGACAACATTAGACTGAAGATCTAAGGGTGTCTTGTTCAATCCTGGGGTTTAGCATGGTTGGGTGTTTGCTTTTGCTACTGAATAGCAATTTAGCATGTGTTCAGGTTTTGATCTTGAAAAGCATTTTATGTTATTTTAGTTTGCAAAATCTTTAGCTCCTAAAAAAGACATTCTTATCAGTATAGCTTGCCAAAATAGCTCAGTTGTGAGAGCAATAGACTGAAGACCTTAAAATCCCTTGTACGATCGTGGGTTTCCACATGTTTGGGTGTTTGCAGTTTGTTACTGAGTAGCAATTCAGCAAAAAGAAATTTAGCAGCATAAACTTTCATTTTCAGGTTTCGCCCTCTAGGACACGATGTTCTTTCAGTTTGCCTTATCTTAAACACCAAAAAAGACTTTCCAAATGTCAGACGTAGCTGCAATAGCTCATTTGGGAGAGCATTAGACTGAAGATCTATAAGTCCCTAGTTCAATCCTGGGTTTCGGCATGTTTAGTTGCTGTATATTTGTTACAGAATAGCAATTTACCAGCAGAATCTTTTATTATAAGGTGTTGCTCTTCAAGAACACTTGATGCTCTCTTTTTCCCAACCTAAAACCCCAAATACGACTTCACATCTTTCACAATTAGCCGAAATAGCTCAGTTGAGAGAGCGTTATACTGAAGATCTAAAGGACCCTGGTTCGATCCTGGGTTTCGGCATATTTAGTTGCTGTTTTTTTTGTTACAGAATAGCAATTTAGCAGCAGAAACTGCTGTGTTCAGGTTCTGGTCTTCAAGAACATTTCATGTTATTACAGTTTGCATTATTATTAGCCCCAATAAAATAATTTCTTATTAGTAGAGCTTGGCGAAATATCTCAGTTGTGAGAACATTAGACTGAAGATCTAAGGGTGTCTTGTTCAATCCTGGGGTTTAGCATGGTTGGGTGTTTGCTTTTGCTACTGAATAGCAATTTAGCAGCAAAAACTGTTGTGTTCAGTTTTTGATCTTGAAAAACATTTTATGTTATTTCAGTTTGCAAAATCTTTAGCTCCAAAAAAATAAATTCTTATCAGTATAGCTTGCCAAAATAGCTCAGTTGTGAGAGCAATAGACTGAAGACCTTAAATTCCCTAGTTCGATCGTGGGTTTCCACATGTTTGGGTGTTGCAGTTTGTTACTGAGTAGCAATTCAGCAAAAAGAAATTTAGCAGCAGAAACTTTCATTTTCAGGTTTCGCCCTCTAGGACACTTGATGTTTTTTCAGTTTGCCTTATCTTAAACACCAAAAAAGACTTTCTAAATGTCAGACTTACCCGCAATAGCTCTTTTGTGAGAGCATTAGACTGAAGATCTAAAGGTCCCTGGTTCGATCCCAGGTTTCGGCATGTTTAGTTGCTGTATTTTTGTTACAGAATAGCAATTTACCAGCAGAATCTTTCATTATCAGGTGTTGTTCATCAAGAACACTTAATGCTCTTTTTTTCCCCAACCTAAAACCCTAAATATGACTTCATATCTTTCACAATTAGCCGAAATAGCTCAGTTGGGAGAGCGTTAGACTGAAGATCTTAAGGTTCCTGGTTCAATCCCGGGTTTCAGCATATTTTGTTGCTGTTTTTTTTGTTACAGAATAGCAATTTAGCAGCAGAAACTGCCGTGTTCAGGTTCTGGTTTTCAAGAACATTTCATGTTATTACAGTTTGCATTATTATTAGCCCCAATAAAATAATTTCTTATTAGTAGAGCTTGGCGAAATAGCTCAGTTGTGACAACATTAGACTGAAGATCTAAGGGTGTCTTGTTCAATCCTGGGGTTTAGCATGGTTGGGTGTTTGCTTTTGCTACTGAATAGCAATTTAGCAGCAAAAACTGTTGTGTTCAGGTTTTGATCTTGAAAAGCATTTTATGTTATTTCAGTTTGCAAAATCTTTAGCTCCTAAAAAAAGACATTCTTATCAGTATAGCTTGCCAAAATAGCTCAGTTGTGAGAGCAATAGACTGAAGACCTTAAAATCCCTAGTACGATCGTGGGATTCCACATGTTTGGGTGTTTGCAGTTTGTTACTGAGTAGCAATTCAGCAAAAAGAAATTTAGCAGCAGAAACTTTCATTTTCAGGTTTCGCCCTCTAGGACACTTGATGTTCTTTCAGTTTGCCTTATCTTAAACACCAAATTTTTTTTTCCAAATGTCAGACTTAGCCGCAATATCTCAGTTGGGAGAGCAATAGACTGAAGCTCTAAAGGTCCGTGGTTCGATCCAGGGTTACGATATGTTTAGTTGCTGTATTTTTGTTACAGAATAGCAATTTACCAGCAGAATCTTTCATTATCAGGTGTTGTTCTTCAAGAACACTTGATGCTCTTTTTTTTCCCAACCTAAAACCCCAAATACGGCTTAATATCTTTCACAATTAGCTGAAATAGCTCAGTTGGGAGAGCGATAGACTGAAGATCTAAAGGTCGCTGGTTCGATCCCGGGTTTTGGCATATTTAGTTGCTGTTTTTCTGTTACAGAATAGCAATTTAGCAGCAGAAACTGCCGTGTTCAGGTTCTGGTCTTCAAGATCATTTCATGTTATTACAGTTTGCATTATTATTAGCCCCATTAAAAGAATTTCTTATTAGTAGAGCTTGGCGAAATAGCTCAGTTGTGAGAACATTAGACCGAAGATCTAAGGGTGTCTTGTTCAATCCTGGGGTTTAGCATGGTTGGGTGTTTGCTTTTGCTACTGAATAGCAATTTAGCAGCAAAAACTGTTGTGTTCAGGTTTTGATCTTGAAAAACATTTTGTTATTTCAGTTTGCAAAATCTTTAGCTCCAAAAAAAAACATTCTTATCAGTATAGCTTGCCAAAATAGCTCAGTTGTGAGAGCAATAGACTGAAGACCTTAAAATCCCTAGTACGATCATGGGATTCCACATGTTTGGGTGTTTGCAGTTTGTTACTGAGTAGCAATTCAGCAAAAAGAAATTTAGCAGCAGAAACTTTCATTTTCAGGTTTCGCCCTCTAGGACACGATGTTCTTTCAGTTTGCCTTATAGGACACTTGATGTTCTTTCAGTTTGCCTTATCTTAAACACCAAAAAAGACTTTCTAAATGTCAGACTTACCCGCAATAGCTCTTTTGTGAGAGCATTAGACTGAAGATCTAAAGGTCCCTGGTTTGATCCCAGGTTTCGGCATGTTTAGTTGCTGTATTTTTGTTACAGAATAGCAATTTACCAGCAGAATCTTTCATTATCAGGTGTTGTTCATCAAGAACACTTAATGCACTTTTTTTCCCAACCTAAAACCCCAAATACGGCTTAACATTTTTCACAATTAGCTGAAATATCTCAGTTGGGAGAGCGTTAGACTGAAGATCTAAAGGTCCCTGGTTCGATCCCGGGTTTCGGCATATTTAGTTGCTGTTTTTTTGTTACAGAATAGCAATTTAGCAGCAGAAACTGACGTGTTCAGGTTCTGGTCTTCAAGATCATTTCATGTTATCACAGTTTGCATTATTATTAGCCCCAATAAAAGAATTTCTTATTAGTAGAGCTTGGCGAAATTTCTCAGTTGTGAGAACATTAGACTGAAGATCTAAGGGTGTCTTGTTCAATCCTGGGGTTTAGCATGGTTGGGTGTTTGCTTTTGCTACTGAATAGCAATTTAGCAGCAAAAACTGTTGTGTTCAGTTTTTGATCTTGAAAAACATTTTATGTTATTTCAGTTTGCAAAATCTTTAGCTCCAAAAAAATACATTCTTATCAGTATAGCTTGCCAAAATAGCTCAGTTGTGAGAGCAATAGACTGAAGACCTTAAATTCCCTAGTACGATCGTGGGTTTCCACATGTTTGGGTGTTGCAGTTTGTTACTGAGTAGCAATTCAGCAAAAAGAAATTTAGCAGCATAAACTTTCATTTTCAGGTTTTGCCCTCTAGGACACTTGATGTTTTTTCAGTTTGCCTTATCTTAAACACCAAAAAAGACTTTCTAAATGTCAGACTTACCCGCAATAGCTCTTTTGTGAGAGCATTAGACTGAAGATCTAAAGGTCCCTGGTTCGATCCCAGGTTTCGGCATGTTTAGTTGCAGTATTTTTGTTACAGAATAGCAATTTACCAGCAGAATCTTTCATTATCAGGTGTTGTTCATCAAGAACAGTTAATGCTCTTTTTTTCCCCAACCTAAAACCCTAAATATGACTTCACATCTTTCACAATTAGCCGAAATAGCTCGGTTGGGAGAGCGTTAGACTGAAGATCTAAAGGTCCCTGGTTCAATCCTGGGTTTCGGCATATTTAGTTGCTGTTTATTTGTTACAGAATAGCAATTTAGCAGCAGAAACTGCCGTGTTCAGGTTCTGGTCTTCAAGATCATTTCATGTTATTACAGTTTGCATTATTATTAGCCCCAATAAAAGAATTTCTTATTAGTAGAGCTTGGCGAATTAGCTCAGTTGTGAGAACATTAGACTGAAGATCTAAGGGTGTCTTGTTCAATCCTGGGGTTTAGCATGGTTGGGTGTTTGCTTTTGCTACTGAATAGCAATTTAGCAGCAAAAACTGTTGTGTTCAAGTTTTGATCTTGATCTTTGATCTTACCTGCAGAATCTTTCATTATGAGGTGTTGCTCTTCAAGAACACTTGATGCTCTTTTTTTCCCCAACCTAAAACCCCAAATAAGACTTCACATCTTTCACAATTAGCCAAAATAGCGCAGTTGGGAGAGCGTTAGACGGAAGATCTAAAGGTCCCTGGTTCGATCCCGGGTTACGGCATATTTAGTTGCTGTTTTTTTTGTTACAGAATAGCAATTTAGCAGCAGAAACTGCCGTGTTCAGGTTCTGGTCTTCAAGAACATTTCATGTTATTACAGTTTGCATTATTATTAGCCCTAATAAAAGAATTTCTTATTAGTAGAGCTTGGCGAAATAGCTCAGTTGTGAGAACATTAGACTGGAGATCTAAGGGTGTCTTGTTCAATCCTGGGGTTTAGCATGGTTGGGTGTTTGCTTTTGCTACTGAATAGCAATTTAGCAGCAAAAACTGTTGTGTTCAGTTTTTGATCTTGAAAAACATTTTATGTTATTTCAGTTTGCAAAATCTTTAGCTCCAAAAAAAGACATTCTTATCAGTATAGCTTGCCAAAATAGCTCAGTTGTGAGAGCAATAGACTGAAGACCTTAAAGTCCCTAGTACGATCGTGGGTTTCCACATGTTTGGGTGTTTGCATTTTCATACTGAGTAGCAATTCAGCAAAAAGAAATTTAGCAGCAGAAACTTTCATTTTCAGGTTTCGCCCTCTAGGACACTTGATGTTCTTTCAGTTTGCCTTATCTTAAACACCAAAAAAGACTTTCCAAATGTCAGACTTAGCCGCAATAACTCAGTTGGGAGAGCATTAGACTGAAGCTCTAAAGGTCTGTGGTTCGATCCCGGGTTACGGCATGTTTAGTTGCTGTATTTTTGTTACAGAATAGCAATTTACCAGCAGAATCTTTCATTATCAGGTGTTGTTCTTCAAGAACACTTGATGCTCTTTTTTTCCCCAACCTAAAACCCCATATACGGCTTCACAGCTTTCACAATTAGCCAAGATAGCTCAGTCGGGAGAGCATTATACTGAAGATCTAAAGGTCCCTGGTTCGATCCCGGGTTTTGGCATATTTAGTTGCTGTTTTTTTGTTACATAATAGCAATTTAGCAGCAGAAACTGCCGTGTTCAGGTTCTGGTCTTCAAGAACATTTCATGTTATTACAGTTTGCATTATTATTAGCCCCATTAAAAGAATTTCTTATTAGTAGAGCTAGGCGAAATAGCTCAGTTGTGAGAACATTAGACTGAAGATCTAAGGGTGTCTTGTTCAATCCTGGGGTTTAGCATGGTTGGGTGTTTGCTTTTGCTACTGAATAGCAATTTAGCAGCAAAAACTGTTGTGTTCAGGTTTTGATCTTGATCTTTGATCTTACCTGCAGAATCTTTCATTATCAGGTGTTGCTCTTCAAGAACATTTGATGCTCTTTTTTTCCCCAACCTAATACCCCAAATAAGACTTCACATCTTTCACAATTAGCCAAAATAGCGCAGTTGGGAGAGCGTTAGATGGAAGATCTAAAGGTCCCTGGTTCGATCCCGGGTTTCGGCATATTTAGTTGCTGTTTTTTTTTGTTACAGAATAGCAATTTAGCAGCAGAAACTGCTGTGTTCAGGTTCTGGTCTTCAAGAACATTTCATGTTATTACAGTTTGCATTATTATTAGCCCCAATAAAATAATTTCTTATTAGTAGAGCTTGGCGAATTAGCTCAGTTGTGAGAACATTAGACTGAAGATCTAAGGGTGTCTTGTTCAATCCTGGGGTTTAGCATGGTTGGGTGTTTGCTTTTGCTACTGAATAGCAATTTAGCAGCAAAAACTGTTGTGTTCAGTTTTTGATCTTGAAAAATATTTTATGTTTTTTCAGTTTGCAAAATCTTTAGCTCCAATAAAAAACATTCTTATCAGTATAGCTTGCCAAAATAGCTCAGTTGTGAGAGCAATAGACTGAAGACCTTAAAATCCCTAGTACGATCGTGGGTTTCCACATGTTTGGGTGTTTGCATTTTGTTACTGAGTAGCAATTCAGCAAAAAGAAATTTAGCAGCAGAAACTTTTATTTTCAGGTTTCGCCCTCTAGGACACTTGATGTTCTTTCAATTTGCCTTATCTTAAACACCAAAAAAGACTTTCCAAATGTCAGACTTACCCGCAATAGCTGATTTGGGAGAGCATTAGACTGAAGATCTAAAGGTCCCTGGTTCAATCCCAGGTTTCGGCATGTTTAGCTGCTGTATTTTTGTTACAGAATAGCAATTTACCAGCCGAATCTTTCATTATCAGGTGTTGTTCTTCAAGAACACTTGATGCTCTTTTTTTCCTAACCTAAAACCCAAAATACGACTTCACATCTTTCACAATTAGCCGAAATAGCTCAGATGGGAGAGCGTTAGACTGAAGATCTAAAGGTCCCTTGTTCAATCCCGGGTTTCAGCATATTTAGTTGCTGTTTTTTTTGTTACAGAATAGCAATTTAGCAGCAGAAACTGCCGTGTTCAGGTTCTGGTTTTCAAGAACATTTCATGTTATTACAGTTTGCATTATTATTAGCCCCAATAAAATAATGTCTTATTAGTAGAGCTTGGCGAAATAGCTCAGTTGTGACATCATTAGACTGAAGATCTAAGGGTGTCTTGTTCAATCCTGGGGTTTAGCATGGTTGGGTGTTTGCTTTTGCTACTGAATAGCAATTTAGCAGCAAAAACTGTTGTGTTCAGGTTTTGATGTTGAAAAGCATTTTATGTTATTTCAGTTTGCAAAATCTTTAGCTCCTAAAAAAAGACATTCTTATCAGTATAGCTTGCCAAAATAGCTCAGTTGTGAGAGCAATAGACTGAAGACCTTAAAATCCCTAGTACGATCGTGGGATTCCACATGTTTGGGTGTTTGCAGTTTGTTACTGAGTAGCAATTCAGCAAAAAGAAATTTAGCAGCAGAAACTTTCATTTTCAGGTTTCGCCCTCTAGGACACTTGATGTTCTTTCAGTTTGCCTTATAGGACACTTGATATTCTTTCAGTTTGCCTTATCTTAAACACCAAAAAAGACTTTCTAAATGTCAGACTTACCCGCAATAGCTCTTTTGTGAGAGCATTAGACTGAAGATCTAAAGGTCCCTGGTTTCATCCCAGTTTTCGGCATGTTTAGTTGCTGTATTTTTGTTACAGAATAGCAATTTACCAGCAGAATCTTTCATTATCAGGTGTTGTTCATCAAGAACACTTAATGCACTTTTTTTCCCAACCTAAAACCCCAAATACGGCTTAACATCTTTCACAATTAGCCGAAATAGCTCAGTTGGGAGAGCGTTAGACTGAAGATCTAAAGGTCCTTGGTTCGTTCCTGGGTTTTGGCATATTTAGTTGCTGTTTTTTTGTTACAGAATAGCAATTTAGCAGCAGAAACTGACGTGTTCAGGTTCTGGTCTTCAAGATCATTTCATGTTATCACAGTTTGCATTATTATTAGCCCCAATAAAAGAATTTCTTATTAGTAGAGCTTGGCGAAATATCTCAGTTGTGAGAACATTAGACTGAAGATCTAAGGGTGTCTTGTTCAATCCTGGGGTTTAGCATGGTTGGGTGTTTGCTTTTGCTACTGAATAGCAATTTAGCAGCAAAAACTGTTGTGTTCAGTTTTTGATCTTGAAAAACATTTTATGTTATTTCAGTTTGCAAAATCTTTAGCTCCAAAAAAATACATTCTTATCAGTATAGCTTGCCAAAATAGCTCAGTTGTGAGAGCAATAGACTGAAGACCTTAAATTCCCTAGTACGATCGTGGGTTTCCACATGTTTGGGTGTTGCAGTTTGTTACTGAGTAGCAATTCAGCAAAAAGAAATTTAGCAGCATAAACTTTCATTTTCAGGTTTCGCCCTCTAGGACACTTGATGTTCTTTCAGTTTGCCTTATCTTAAACACCAAAAAAGACTTTTTATATGTCAGACTTACCCGCAATAGCTCTTTTGTGAGAGCATTAGACTGAAGATCTAAAGGTCCCTGGTTCGATCCCAGGTTTCGGCATGTTTAGTTGCAGTATTTTTGTTACAGAATAGCAATTTACCAGCAGAATCTTTCATTATCAGGTGTTGTTCATCAAGAACACTTAATGCTCTTTTTTTCCCCAACCTAAAACCCTAAATATGACTTCACATCTTTCACAATTAGCCGAAATAGCTCAGTTGGGAGAGCGTTAGACTGAAGATCTTAAGGTCCCTGGTTCAATCCCGGGTTTCAGCATATTTTGTTGCTGTTTTTTTTGTTACAGAATAGCAATTTAGCAGCAGAAACTGCCGTGTTCAGGTTCTGGTTTTCAAGAACATTTCATGTTATTACAGTTTGCATTATTATTAGCCCCAATAAAATAATTTCTTATTAGTAGAGCTTGGCGAAATAGCTCAGTTGTGACAACATTAGACTGGAGATCTAAGGGTGTCTTGTTCAATCCTGGGGTTTAGCATGGTTGGGTGTTTGCTTTTGCTACTGAATAGCAATTTAGCAGCAAAAACTGTTGTTTTCAGTTTTTGATCTTGAAAAACATTTTATGTTATTTCAGTTTGCAAAATCTTTAGCTCCAAAAAAAGACATTCTTATCAGTATAGCTTGCCAAAATAGCTCAGTTGTGAGAGCAATAGACTGAAGACCTTAAATTCCCTAGTACGATCGTGGGTTTCCACATGTTTGGGTGTTGCAGTTTGTTACTGAGTAGCAATTCAGCAAAAAGAAATTTAGCAGCATAAACTTTCATTTTCAGGTTTCGCCCTCTAGGACACTTGATGTTCTTTCAGTTTGCCTTATCTTAAACACCAAAAAAGACTTTTTATATGTCAGACTTACCCGCAATAGCTCTTTTGTGAGAGCATTAGACTGAAGATCTAAAGGTCCCTGGTTCGATCCCAGGTTTCGGCATGTTTAGTTGCAGTATTTTTGTTACAGAATAGCAATTTACCAGCAGAATCTTTCATTATCAGGTGTTGTTCATCAAGAACACTTAATGCTCTTTTTTTCCCCAACCTAAAACCCTAAATATGACTTCACATCTTTCACAATTAGCCGAAATAGCTCAGTTGGGAGAGCGTTAGACTGAAGATCTTAAGGTCCCTTGTTCAATCCCGGGTTTCAGCATATTTAGTTGCTGTTTTTTTTGTTACAGAATAGCAATTTAGCAGCAGAAACTGCCGTGTTCAGGTTCTGGTTTTCAAGAACATTTCATGTTATTACAGTTTGCATTATTATTAGCCCCAATAAAATAATGTCTTATTAGTAGAGCTTGGCGAAATAGCTCAGTTGTGACATCATTAGACTGAAGATCTAAGGGTGTCTTGTTCAATCCTGGGGTTTAGCATGGTTGGGTGTTTGCTTTTGCTACTGAATAGCAATTTAGCAGCAAAAACTGTTGTGTTCAGGTTTTGATGTTGAAAAGCATTTTATGTTATTTCAGTTTGCAAAATCTTTAGCTCCTAAAAAAAGACGTTCTTATCAGTATAGCTTGCCAAAATAGCTCAGTTGTGAGAGCAATAGACTGAAGACCTTAAAATCCCTAGTACGATCGTGGGATTCCACATGTTTGTGTGTTTGCAGTTTGTTACTGAGTAGCAATTCAGCAAAAAGAAATTTAGCAGCAGAAACTTTCATTTTCAGGTTTCGCCCTCTAGGACACTTGATGTTCTTTCAGTTTGCCTTATAGGACACTTGATGTTCTTTCAGTTTGCCTTATCTTAAACACCAAAAAAGACTTTCTAAATGTCAGACTTACCCGCAATAGCTCTTTTGTGAGAGCATTAGACTGAAGATCTAAAGGTCCCTGGTTTCATCCCAGTTTTCGGCATGTTTAGTTGCTGTATTTTTGTTACAGAATAGCAATTTACCAGCAGAATCTTTCATTATCAGGTGTTGTTCATCAAGAACACTTAATGCACTTTTTTTCCCAGCCTAAAACCCCAAATACGGCTTAACATCTTTCACAATTAGCCGAAATAGCTCAGTTGGGAGAGCGTTAGACTGAAGATCTAAAGGTCCTTGGTTCGATCCTGGGTTTTAGCATATTTAGTTGCTGTTTTTTTGTTACAGAATAGCAATTTAGCAGCAGAAACTGATGTGTTCAGGTTCTGGTCTTCAAGATCATTTCATGTTATCACAGTTTGCATTATTATTAGCCCCAATAAAAGAATTTCTTATTAGTAGAGCTTGGCGAAATATCTCAGTTGTGAGAACATTAGACTGAAGATCTAAGGGTGTCTTGTTCAATCCTGGGGTTTAGCATGGTTGGGTGTTTGCTTTTGCTACTGAATAGCAATTTAGCAGCAAAAACTGTTGTGTTCAGTTTTTGATCTTGAAAAACATTTTATGTTATTTCAGTTTGCAAAATCTTTAGCTCCAAAAAAATACATTCTTATCAGTATAGCTTGCCAAAATAGCTCAGTTGTGAGAGCAATAGACTGAAGACCTTAAATTCCCTAGTACGATCGTGGGTTTCCACATGTTTGGGTGTTGCAGTTTGTTACTGAGTAGCAATTCAGCAAAAAGAAATTTAGCAGCATAAACTTTCATTTTCAGGTTTCGCCCTCTAGGACACTTGATGTTCTTTCAGTTTGCCTTATCTTAAACACCAAAAAAGACTTTTTATATGTCAGACTTACCCGCAATAGCTCTTTTGTGAGAGCATTAGACTGAAGATCTAAAGGTCCCTGGTTCGATCCCAGGTTTCGGCATGTTTAGTTGCAGTATTTTTGTTACAGAATAGCAATTTACCAGCAGAATCTTTCATTATCAGGTGTTGTTCATCAAGAACACTTAATGCTCTTTTTTTCCCCAACCTAAAACCCTAAATATGACTTCACATCTTTCACAATTAGCCGAAATAGCTCAGTTGGGAGAGCGTTAGACTGAAGATCTTAAGGTCCCTGGTTCAATCCCGGGTTTCAGCATATTTTGTTGCTGTTTTTTTTGTTACAGAATAGCAATTTAGCAGCAGAAACTGCCGTGTTCAGGTTCTGGTTTTCAAGAACATTTCATGTTATTACAGTTTGCATTATTATTAGCCCCAATAAAATAATTTCTTATTAGTAGAGCTTGGCGAAATAGCTCAGTTGTGACAACATTAGACTGAAGATCTAAGGGTGTCTTGTTCAATCCTGGGGTTTAGCATGGTTGGGTGTTTGCTTTTGCTACTGAATAGCAATTTAGCAGCAAAAACTGTTGTGTTCAGTTTTTGATCTTGAAAAACATTTTATGTTATTTCAGTTTGCAAAATCTTTAGCTCCAAAAAAATACATTCTTATCAGTATAGCTTGCCAAAATAGCTCAGTTGTGAGAGCAATAGACTGAAGACCTTAAATTCCCTAGTTCGATCGTGGGTTTCCACATGTTTGGGTGTTGCAGTTTGTTACTGAGTAGCAATTCAGCAAAAAGAAATTTAGCAGCAGAAACTTTCATTTTCAGGTTTCGCCCTCTAGGACACTTGATGTTTTTTCAGTTTGCCTTATCTTAAACACCAAAAAAGACTTTCTAAATGTCAGACTTACCCGCAATAGCTCTTTTGTGAGAGCATTAGACTGAAGATCTAAAGGTCCCTGGTTCGATCCCAGGTTTCGGCATGTTTAGTTGCTGTATTTTTGTTACAGAATAGCAATTTACCAGCAGAATCTTTCATTATCAGGTGTTGTTCATCAAGAACACTTAATGCTCTTTTTTTCCCCAACCTAAAACCCTAAATATGACTTCACATCTTTCACAATTAGCCGAAATAGCTCAGTTGGGAGAGCGTTAGACTGAAGATCTTAAGGTCCCTGGTTCAATCCCGGGTTTCAGCATATTTTGTTGCTGTTTTTTTTGATACAGAATAGCAATTTAGCAGCAGAAACTGCCGTGTTCAGGTTCTGGTTTTCAAGAACATTTCATGTTATTACAGTTTGCATTATTATTAGCCCCAATAAAATAATTTCTTATTAGTAGAGCTTGGCGAAATAGCTCAGTTGTGACAACATTAGACTGAAGATCTAAGGGTGTCTTGTTCAATCCTGGGGTTTAGCATGGTTGGGTGTTTGCTTTTGCTACTGAATAGCAATTTAGCAGCAAAAACTGTTGTTTTCAGTTTTTGATCTTGAAAAACATTTTATGTTATTTCAGTTTGCAAAATCTTTAGCTCCAAAAAAAGACATTCTTATCAGTATAGCTTGCCAAAATAGCTCAGTTGTGAGAGCAATAGACTGAAGACCTTAAAATCCCTAGTACGATCGTGGGATTCCACATGTTTGGGTGTTTGCAGTTTGTTACAGAGTAGCAATTCAGCAAAAAGAAATTTAGCAGCAGAAACTTTCATTTTCAGGTTTCGCCCTCTAGGACACTTGATGTTCTTTCAGTGTGTCTTATCTTAAACACCAAAAAAGACTTTACAAATGTCAGACTTACACGCAATATCTCTTTTGTGAGAGCATTAAACTGATGATCTAAAGGTCCCGGGTTCGATCACAGGTTTCGGCATTTTTAGTTGCTGTATTTTTGTTACGGAATAGCAATTTACCAGCAGAATCTTTCATTATCAGGTGTTGTTCATCAAGAACACTTAATGCTCTTTTTTTCCCCAACCTAAATTCCCAAATACGGCTTTACATCTTTCACAATTAGCCGAAAATAGCTCAGTTGGGAGAGCGTTAGACTGAAGATCTAAAGATCCCGGGTTTCGGCATATTTAGTTGCTGTTTTTTTGTTACAGAATTGCAATTTAGCACCAGAAACTGCCGTGTTCAGGTTCTGGTCTTCAAGATCATTTCATGTTATTACAGTTTGCATTATTATTAGCCCCAATAAAATAATTTCTTATTAGTAAAGCTTGGCAAAATAGCTCAGTTGTGAGAACATTAGACTGAAGATCTAGGGGTGTCTTGTTCAATCCTGGGGTTTAGCATGTTTGGGTGTTTGCTTTAGCTACTGAATAGCAATTTAGCAGCAAAAACTGTTGTGTTCAGTTTTTGATCTTGAAAAACATTTTATGTTATTTCAGTTTGCAAAATCTTTAGCTCCAAAAAAAGACATTCTTATCAGTATAGCTTGCCAAAATAGCTCAGTTGTGAGAGCAATAGACTGAAGACCTTAAAATCCCTAGTACGATCGTGGGTTTCCACATGTTTGGGTGTTTGCATTTTGTTACTGAGTAGCAATTCAGCAAAAAGAAATTTAGTAGCAGAAACTTTTATTTTCAGGTTTCGCCCTCTAGGACACTTGATGTTCTTTCAGTTTGCCTTATCTTAAACACCAAAAAAGACTTTCCAAATGTCAGACTTAGCTGCAATAGCTCATTTGGGAGAGCATTAGACTGAAGATCTATAAGTCCCTGGTTCTATCCCGGGTTTCGGCATGTTTAGTTGCTGTATTTTTTTTACAGAATAGCAATTTACCAGCAGAATCTTTCATTATAAGGTGTTGCTCTTCAAGAACACTTGATGCTCTTTTTTTGCCAACCTAAAACCCCAAATACGACTTTGCATCTTTCACAATTATCCGAAATAGCTCAGTTGGGAGAGTGTTAGACTGAAGATCTAAAGATCCCTGGTTCGATCCCGGGTTTCGGCATATTTAGTTGCTGTTTTTTTGTTACAGAATAGCAATTTAGCAGCAGAAACTGCCGTGTTCAGGTTCTGGTCTTCAAGATCTTTTCATGTTATTACAGTTTGCATTATTATTAGCCCCAATAAAAGAATTTCTTATTAGTAGAGCTTGGCGAAATATCTCAGTTGTGAGAACATTAGACTGAAGATCTAAGGGTGTCTTGTTCAATCCTGGGGTTTAGCATGGTTGGGTGTTTGCTTTTGCTACTGAATAGCAATTTAGCAGCAAAAACTGTTGTGTTCAGTTTTTGATCTTGAAAAACATTTTATGTTATTTCAGTTTGCAAAATCTTTAGCTCCAAAAAAAGACATTCTTATCAGTATAGCTTGCCAAAATAGCTCAGTTGTGAGAGCAATAGACTGAAGACCTTAAAGTCCCTAGTACGATCGTGGGTTTCCACATGTTTGGGTGTTTGCATTTTGTTACTGAGTAGCAATTCAGCAAAAAGAAATTTAGCAGCAGAAACTTTTATTTTCAGGTCTCGCCCTCTAGGACACTTGATGTTCTTTCAGTTTGCCTTATCTTAAACACCAAAAAAGACTTTCCAAATGTCAGACTTACCCGCAATAGTTCTTTTGTGAGAGCATTAGACTGAAGATCTAAAGGTCCCTGGTTCGATCCCAGGTTTCGGCATGTTTAGTTGCTGTATTTTTGTTACAGAATAGCAATTTACCAGCAGAATCTTTCATTATCAGGTGTTGTTCTTCAAGAACACTTGATGCTCTTTTTTTCCTAACCTAAAACCCCAAATACGACTTCATATCTTTCACAATTAGCTGAATTAGCTCAGTTGGGAGAGCGTTAGACTGAAGATCTAAAGGTCCCTGGTTCGATCCCGGGTTTCGGCATATTTAGTTGCTGTTTTTTTTGTTACAGAATAGCAATTTAGCAACAGAAACTGCCGTGTTCAGGTTCTGGTTTTCAAGATCATTTCATGTTATTACAGTTTGCATTATTATTAGCCCCAATAAAAGAATTTCTTATTAGTAGAGCTTTGCGAAATAGCTCAGTTGTGACAACATTAGACTGAAGATCTAAGGGTGTCTTGTTCAATCCTGGGGTTTAGCATGGTTGGGTTTTTGCTTTTGCTACTGAATAGCAATTTAGCAGCAAAAACTGTTGTGTTCAGTTTTTGATCTTGAAATTTTTTTTATGTTATTTCAGTTTGCAAAATCTTTAGCTCCAAAAAAGACATTCTTATCAGTATAGCTTGCCAAAATAGCTCAGTTATGAGAGCAATAGACTGAAGACCTTAAAATCCCTAGTACGATCGTGGGTTTCCACATGTTTGGGTGTTTGCATTTTGTTACTGAGTAGCAATTCAGCAAAATGAAATTTAGCAGCAGAAACTTTTATTTTCAGGTTTCGCCCTCTAGGACACTTGATGTTCTTTCAGTTTGCCTTATCTTAAACACCAAAAAAGACTTTCCAAATGTCAGACGTAGCTGCAATAGCTCATTTGGGAGAGCATTAGACTGAAGATCTATAAGTCCCTAGTTCGATCCCGGGTTTCGGCATGTTTAGTTGCTGTATATTTGTTACAGAATAGCAATTTACCAGCAGAATCTTTTATTTTAAGGTGTTGCTCTTCAAAAACACTTGATGCTCTCTTTTTCCCAACCTAAAACCCCAAATACGACTTCACATCTTTCACAATTAGCCGAAATAGCTCAGTTGAGAGAGCGTTATACTGAAGATCTAAAGGACCCTGGTTTGATCCCGGGTTTCGGCATATTCAGTTGCTGTTTTTTTTGTTACAGAATAGGAATTTAGCAGCAGAAACTGCCGTGTTCAGGTTCTGGTCTTCAAGAACATTTCATGTTATTACAGTTTGCATTATTATTAGCCCCAATAAAATAATTTCTTATTAGTAGAGCTTGGCGAAATAGCTCAGTTGTGACAACATTAGACTGAAGATCTAAGGGTGTCTTGTTCAATCCTGGGGTTTAGCATGGTTGGGTGTTTGCTTTTGCTACTGAATAGCAATTTAGCAGCAAAAACTGTTGTGTTCAGGTTTTGATCTTGAAAAGCATTTTATGTTATTTCACTTTGCAAAATCTTTAGCTCCTAAAAAAAGACATTCTTATCAGTATAGCTTGCCAAAATAGCTCAGTTGTGAGAGCAATAGACTGAAGACCTTAAAATCACTAGTACGATCGTGGGTTTCCACATGTTTGGGTGTTTGCAGTTTGTTACTGAGTAGCAATTCATCAAAAAGAAATTTAGCAGCAGAAACTTTCATTTTCAGGTTTCGCCCTCTAGGACACTTGATGTTCTTTCAGTTTGCCTTATCTTAAACACCAAAAAAGACTTTCCAAATGTCAGACTTACCCGCAATAGCTCATTTGTGAGAGCATTAGACTGAAGATCTAGAGGTCCCTGGTTCAATCCCAGTTTTCGGCATGTTTAGTTGCTGTCTTTTTGTTACAGAATAGCAATTTACAAGCAGAATCTTTCATTATCAGGTGTTGTTCTTCAAGAACACTTGATGCTCTTTTTTTCCTAACCTAAAACCCCAAATACGACTTCACATCTTTCACAATTAGCCGAAATAGCTCAATTGGGAGAGCGTTAGACTGAAGATCTAAAGGTCCCTGGTTCGATCCCGGGTTTCGGCATATTTAGTTGCTGTTGTTTTTGTTACAGAATAGCAATTTAGCAGCAGAAACTGCCATGTTCAGGTTCTGGTCTTTAAGAACATTTCATGTTATTACAGTTTGCATTATTATTAGCCCCAATAAAATAATTTTTTATTAGTAGAGCTTGGCAAAATAGCTCAGTTGTGACAACATTAGACTGAAGATCTAAGGGTGTCTTGTTCAATCCTGGGGTTTAGCATGGTTGGGTGTTTGCTTTTGCTACTGAATAGCAATTTAGCATGTGTTCAGGTTTTGATCTTGAAAAGCATTTTATGTTATTTTAGTTTGCAAAATCTTTAGCTCCTAAAAAAGACATTCTTATCAGTATAGCTTGCCAAAATAGCTCAGTTGTGAGAGCAATAGACTGAAGACCTTAAAATCCCTTGTACGATCGTGGGTTTCCACATGTTTGGGTGTTTGCAGTTTGTTACTGAGTAGCAATTCAGCAAAAAGAAATTTAGCAGCATAAACTTTCATTTTCAGGTTTCGCCCTCTAGGACACGATGTTCTTTCAGTTTGCCTTATCTTAAACACCAAAAAAGACTTTCCAAATGTCAGACGTAGCTGCAATAGCTCATTTGGGAGAGCATTAGACTGAAGATCTATAAGTCCCTAGTTCAATCCTGGGTTTCGGCATGTTTAGTTGCTGTATATTTGTTACAGAATAGCAATTTACCAGCAGAATCTTTTATTATAAGGTGTTGCTCTTCAAGAACACTTGATGCTCTCTTTTTCCCAACCTAAAACCCCAAATACGACTTCACATCTTTCACAATTAGCCGAAATAGCTCAGTTGAGAGAGCGTTATACTGAAGATCTAAAGGACCCTGGTTCGATCCTGGGTTTCGGCATATTTAGTTGCTGTTTTTTTTGTTACAGAATAGCAATTTAGCAGCAGAAACTGCTGTGTTCAGGTTCTGGTCTTCAAGAACATTTCATGTTATTACAGTTTGCATTATTATTAGCCCCAATAAAATAATTTCTTATTAGTAGAGCTTGGCGAAATATCTCAGTTGTGAGAACATTAGACTGAAGATCTAAGGGTGTCTTGTTCAATCCTGGGGTTTAGCATGGTTGGGTGTTTGCTTTTGCTACTGAATAGCAATTTAGCAGCAAAAACTGTTGTGTTCAGTTTTTGATCTTGAAAAACATTTTATGTTATTTCAGTTTGCAAAATCTTTAGCTCCAAAAAAATAAATTCTTATCAGTATAGCTTGCCAAAATAGCTCAGTTGTGAGAGCAATAGACTGAAGACCTTAAATTCCCTAGTTCGATCGTGGGTTTCCACATGTTTGGGTGTTGCAGTTTGTTACTGAGTAGCAATTCAGCAAAAAGAAATTTAGCAGCAGAAACTTTCATTTTCAGGTTTCGCCCTCTAGGACACTTGATGTTTTTTCAGTTTGCCTTATCTTAAACACCAAAAAAGACTTTCTAAATGTCAGACTTACCCGCAATAGCTCTTTTGTGAGAGCATTAGACTGAAGATCTAAAGGTCCCTGGTTCGATCCCAGGTTTCGGCATGTTTAGTTGCTGTATTTTTGTTACAGAATAGCAATTTACCAGCAGAATCTTTCATTATCAGGTGTTGTTCATCAAGAACACTTAATGCTCTTTTTTTCCCCAACCTAAAACCCTAAATATGACTTCATATCTTTCACAATTAGCCGAAATAGCTCAGTTGGGAGAGCGTTAGACTGAAGATCTTAAGGTTCCTGGTTCAATCCCGGGTTTCAGCATATTTTGTTGCTGTTTTTTTTGTTACAGAATAGCAATTTAGCAGCAGAAACTGCCGTGTTCAGGTTCTGGTTTTCAAGAACATTTCATGTTATTACAGTTTGCATTATTATTAGCCCCAATAAAATAATTTCTTATTAGTAGAGCTTGGCGAAATAGCTCAGTTGTGACAACATTAGACTGAAGATCTAAGGGTGTCTTGTTCAATCCTGGGGTTTAGCATGGTTGGGTGTTTGCTTTTGCTACTGAATAGCAATTTAGCAGCAAAAACTGTTGTGTTCAGGTTTTGATCTTGAAAAGCATTTTATGTTATTTCAGTTTGCAAAATCTTTAGCTCCTAAAAAAAGACATTCTTATCAGTATAGCTTGCCAAAATAGCTCAGTTGTGAGAGCAATAGACTGAAGACCTTAAAATCCCTAGTACGATCGTGGGATTCCACATGTTTGGGTGTTTGCAGTTTGTTACTGAGTAGCAATTCAGCAAAAAGAAATTTAGCAGCAGAAACTTTCATTTTCAGGTTTCGCCCTCTAGGACACTTGATGTTCTTTCAGTTTGCCTTATCTTAAACACCAAATTTTTTTTTCCAAATGTCAGACTTAGCCGCAATATCTCAGTTGGGAGAGCAATAGACTGAAGCTCTAAAGGTCCGTGGTTCGATCCAGGGTTACGATATGTTTAGTTGCTGTATTTTTGTTACAGAATAGCAATTTACCAGCAGAATCTTTCATTATCAGGTGTTGTTCTTCAAGAACACTTGATGCTCTTTTTTTTCCCAACCTAAAACCCCAAATACGGCTTAATATCTTTCACAATTAGCTGAAATAGCTCAGTTGGGAGAGCGATAGACTGAAGATCTAAAGGTCGCTGGTTCGATCCCGGGTTTTGGCATATTTAGTTGCTGTTTTTCTGTTACAGAATAGCAATTTAGCAGCAGAAACTGCCGTGTTCAGGTTCTGGTCTTCAAGATCATTTCATGTTATTACAGTTTGCATTATTATTAGCCCCATTAAAAGAATTTCTTATTAGTAGAGCTTGGCGAAATAGCTCAGTTGTGAGAACATTAGACCGAAGATCTAAGGGTGTCTTGTTCAATCCTGGGGTTTAGCATGGTTGGGTGTTTGCTTTTGCTACTGAATAGCAATTTAGCAGCAAAAACTGTTGTGTTCAGGTTTTGATCTTGAAAAACATTTTGTTATTTCAGTTTGCAAAATCTTTAGCTCCAAAAAAAAACATTCTTATCAGTATAGCTTGCCAAAATAGCTCAGTTGTGAGAGCAATAGACTGAAGACCTTAAAATCCCTAGTACGATCATGGGATTCCACATGTTTGGGTGTTTGCAGTTTGTTACTGAGTAGCAATTCAGCAAAAAGAAATTTAGCAGCAGAAACTTTCATTTTCAGGTTTCGCCCTCTAGGACACGATGTTCTTTCAGTTTGCCTTATAGGACACTTGATGTTCTTTCAGTTTGCCTTATCTTAAACACCAAAAAAGACTTTCTAAATGTCAGACTTACCCGCAATAGCTCTTTTGTGAGAGCATTAGACTGAAGATCTAAAGGTCCCTGGTTTGATCCCAGGTTTCGGCATGTTTAGTTGCTGTATTTTTGTTACAGAATAGCAATTTACCAGCAGAATCTTTCATTATCAGGTGTTGTTCATCAAGAACACTTAATGCACTTTTTTTCCCAACCTAAAACCCCAAATACGGCTTAACATTTTTCACAATTAGCTGAAATATCTCAGTTGGGAGAGCGTTAGACTGAAGATCTAAAGGTCCCTGGTTCGATCCCGGGTTTCGGCATATTTAGTTGCTGTTTTTTTGTTACAGAATAGCAATTTAGCAGCAGAAACTGACGTGTTCAGGTTCTGGTCTTCAAGATCATTTCATGTTATCACAGTTTGCATTATTATTAGCCCCAATAAAAGAATTTCTTATTAGTAGAGCTTGGCGAAATTTCTCAGTTGTGAGAACATTAGACTGAAGATCTAAGGGTGTCTTGTTCAATCCTGGGGTTTAGCATGGTTGGGTGTTTGCTTTTGCTACTGAATAGCAATTTAGCAGCAAAAACTGTTGTGTTCAGTTTTTGATCTTGAAAAACATTTTATGTTATTTCAGTTTGCAAAATCTTTAGCTCCAAAAAAATACATTCTTATCAGTATAGCTTGCCAAAATAGCTCAGTTGTGAGAGCAATAGACTGAAGACCTTAAATTCCCTAGTACGATCGTGGGTTTCCACATGTTTGGGTGTTGCAGTTTGTTACTGAGTAGCAATTCAGCAAAAAGAAATTTAGCAGCATAAACTTTCATTTTCAGGTTTTGCCCTCTAGGACACTTGATGTTTTTTCAGTTTGCCTTATCTTAAACACCAAAAAAGACTTTCTAAATGTCAGACTTACCCGCAATAGCTCTTTTGTGAGAGCATTAGACTGAAGATCTAAAGGTCCCTGGTTCGATCCCAGGTTTCGGCATGTTTAGTTGCAGTATTTTTGTTACAGAATAGCAATTTACCAGCAGAATCTTTCATTATCAGGTGTTGTTCATCAAGAACAGTTAATGCTCTTTTTTTCCCCAACCTAAAACCCTAAATATGACTTCACATCTTTCACAATTAGCCGAAATAGCTCGGTTGGGAGAGCGTTAGACTGAAGATCTAAAGGTCCCTGGTTCAATCCTGGGTTTCGGCATATTTAGTTGCTGTTTATTTGTTACAGAATAGCAATTTAGCAGCAGAAACTGCCGTGTTCAGGTTCTGGTCTTCAAGATCATTTCATGTTATTACAGTTTGCATTATTATTAGCCCCAATAAAAGAATTTCTTATTAGTAGAGCTTGGCGAATTAGCTCAGTTGTGAGAACATTAGACTGAAGATCTAAGGGTGTCTTGTTCAATCCTGGGGTTTAGCATGGTTGGGTGTTTGCTTTTGCTACTGAATAGCAATTTAGCAGCAAAAACTGTTGTGTTCAAGTTTTGATCTTGATCTTTGATCTTACCTGCAGAATCTTTCATTATGAGGTGTTGCTCTTCAAGAACACTTGATGCTCTTTTTTTCCCCAACCTAAAACCCCAAATAAGACTTCACATCTTTCACAATTAGCCAAAATAGCGCAGTTGGGAGAGCGTTAGACGGAAGATCTAAAGGTCCCTGGTTCGATCCCGGGTTACGGCATATTTAGTTGCTGTTTTTTTTGTTACAGAATAGCAATTTAGCAGCAGAAACTGCCGTGTTCAGGTTCTGGTCTTCAAGAACATTTCATGTTATTACAGTTTGCATTATTATTAGCCCTAATAAAAGAATTTCTTATTAGTAGAGCTTGGCGAAATAGCTCAGTTGTGAGAACATTAGACTGGAGATCTAAGGGTGTCTTGTTCAATCCTGGGGTTTAGCATGGTTGGGTGTTTGCTTTTGCTACTGAATAGCAATTTAGCAGCAAAAACTGTTGTGTTCAGTTTTTGATCTTGAAAAACATTTTATGTTATTTCAGTTTGCAAAATCTTTAGCTCCAAAAAAAGACATTCTTATCAGTATAGCTTGCCAAAATAGCTCAGTTGTGAGAGCAATAGACTGAAGACCTTAAAGTCCCTAGTACGATCGTGGGTTTCCACATGTTTGGGTGTTTGCATTTTCATACTGAGTAGCAATTCAGCAAAAAGAAATTTAGCAGCAGAAACTTTCATTTTCAGGTTTCGCCCTCTAGGACACTTGATGTTCTTTCAGTTTGCCTTATCTTAAACACCAAAAAAGACTTTCCAAATGTCAGACTTAGCCGCAATAACTCAGTTGGGAGAGCATTAGACTGAAGCTCTAAAGGTCTGTGGTTCGATCCCGGGTTACGGCATGTTTAGTTGCTGTATTTTTGTTACAGAATAGCAATTTACCAGCAGAATCTTTCATTATCAGGTGTTGTTCTTCAAGAACACTTGATGCTCTTTTTTTCCCCAACCTAAAACCCCATATACGGCTTCACAGCTTTCACAATTAGCCAAGATAGCTCAGTCGGGAGAGCATTATACTGAAGATCTAAAGGTCCCTGGTTCGATCCCGGGTTTTGGCATATTTAGTTGCTGTTTTTTTGTTACATAATAGCAATTTAGCAGCAGAAACTGCCGTGTTCAGGTTCTGGTCTTCAAGAACATTTCATGTTATTACAGTTTGCATTATTATTAGCCCCATTAAAAGAATTTCTTATTAGTAGAGCTAGGCGAAATAGCTCAGTTGTGAGAACATTAGACTGAAGATCTAAGGGTGTCTTGTTCAATCCTGGGGTTTAGCATGGTTGGGTGTTTGCTTTTGCTACTGAATAGCAATTTAGCAGCAAAAACTGTTGTGTTCAGGTTTTGATCTTGATCTTTGATCTTACCTGCAGAATCTTTCATTATCAGGTGTTGCTCTTCAAGAACATTTGATGCTCTTTTTTTCCCCAACCTAATACCCCAAATAAGACTTCACATCTTTCACAATTAGCCAAAATAGCGCAGTTGGGAGAGCGTTAGATGGAAGATCTAAAGGTCCCTGGTTCGATCCCGGGTTTCGGCATATTTAGTTGCTGTTTTTTTTTGTTACAGAATAGCAATTTAGCAGCAGAAACTGCTGTGTTCAGGTTCTGGTCTTCAAGAACATTTCATGTTATTACAGTTTGCATTATTATTAGCCCCAATAAAATAATTTCTTATTAGTAGAGCTTGGCGAATTAGCTCAGTTGTGAGAACATTAGACTGAAGATCTAAGGGTGTCTTGTTCAATCCTGGGGTTTAGCATGGTTGGGTGTTTGCTTTTGCTACTGAATAGCAATTTAGCAGCAAAAACTGTTGTGTTCAGTTTTTGATCTTGAAAAATATTTTATGTTTTTTCAGTTTGCAAAATCTTTAGCTCCAATAAAAAACATTCTTATCAGTATAGCTTGCCAAAATAGCTCAGTTGTGAGAGCAATAGACTGAAGACCTTAAAATCCCTAGTACGATCGTGGGTTTCCACATGTTTGGGTGTTTGCATTTTGTTACTGAGTAGCAATTCAGCAAAAAGAAATTTAGCAGCAGAAACTTTTATTTTCAGGTTTCGCCCTCTAGGACACTTGATGTTCTTTCAATTTGCCTTATCTTAAACACCAAAAAAGACTTTCCAAATGTCAGACTTACCCGCAATAGCTGATTTGGGAGAGCATTAGACTGAAGATCTAAAGGTCCCTGGTTCAATCCCAGGTTTCGGCATGTTTAGCTGCTGTATTTTTGTTACAGAATAGCAATTTACCAGCCGAATCTTTCATTATCAGGTGTTGTTCTTCAAGAACACTTGATGCTCTTTTTTTCCTAACCTAAAACCCAAAATACGACTTCACATCTTTCACAATTAGCCGAAATAGCTCAGATGGGAGAGCGTTAGACTGAAGATCTAAAGGTCCCTTGTTCAATCCCGGGTTTCAGCATATTTAGTTGCTGTTTTTTTTGTTACAGAATAGCAATTTAGCAGCAGAAACTGCCGTGTTCAGGTTCTGGTTTTCAAGAACATTTCATGTTATTACAGTTTGCATTATTATTAGCCCCAATAAAATAATGTCTTATTAGTAGAGCTTGGCGAAATAGCTCAGTTGTGACATCATTAGACTGAAGATCTAAGGGTGTCTTGTTCAATCCTGGGGTTTAGCATGGTTGGGTGTTTGCTTTTGCTACTGAATAGCAATTTAGCAGCAAAAACTGTTGTGTTCAGGTTTTGATGTTGAAAAGCATTTTATGTTATTTCAGTTTGCAAAATCTTTAGCTCCTAAAAAAAGACATTCTTATCAGTATAGCTTGCCAAAATAGCTCAGTTGTGAGAGCAATAGACTGAAGACCTTAAAATCCCTAGTACGATCGTGGGATTCCACATGTTTGGGTGTTTGCAGTTTGTTACTGAGTAGCAATTCAGCAAAAAGAAATTTAGCAGCAGAAACTTTCATTTTCAGGTTTCGCCCTCTAGGACACTTGATGTTCTTTCAGTTTGCCTTATAGGACACTTGATATTCTTTCAGTTTGCCTTATCTTAAACACCAAAAAAGACTTTCTAAATGTCAGACTTACCCGCAATAGCTCTTTTGTGAGAGCATTAGACTGAAGATCTAAAGGTCCCTGGTTTCATCCCAGTTTTCGGCATGTTTAGTTGCTGTATTTTTGTTACAGAATAGCAATTTACCAGCAGAATCTTTCATTATCAGGTGTTGTTCATCAAGAACACTTAATGCACTTTTTTTCCCAACCTAAAACCCCAAATACGGCTTAACATCTTTCACAATTAGCCGAAATAGCTCAGTTGGGAGAGCGTTAGACTGAAGATCTAAAGGTCCTTGGTTCGTTCCTGGGTTTTGGCATATTTAGTTGCTGTTTTTTTGTTACAGAATAGCAATTTAGCAGCAGAAACTGACGTGTTCAGGTTCTGGTCTTCAAGATCATTTCATGTTATCACAGTTTGCATTATTATTAGCCCCAATAAAAGAATTTCTTATTAGTAGAGCTTGGCGAAATATCTCAGTTGTGAGAACATTAGACTGAAGATCTAAGGGTGTCTTGTTCAATCCTGGGGTTTAGCATGGTTGGGTGTTTGCTTTTGCTACTGAATAGCAATTTAGCAGCAAAAACTGTTGTGTTCAGTTTTTGATCTTGAAAAACATTTTATGTTATTTCAGTTTGCAAAATCTTTAGCTCCAAAAAAATACATTCTTATCAGTATAGCTTGCCAAAATAGCTCAGTTGTGAGAGCAATAGACTGAAGACCTTAAATTCCCTAGTACGATCGTGGGTTTCCACATGTTTGGGTGTTGCAGTTTGTTACTGAGTAGCAATTCAGCAAAAAGAAATTTAGCAGCATAAACTTTCATTTTCAGGTTTCGCCCTCTAGGACACTTGATGTTCTTTCAGTTTGCCTTATCTTAAACACCAAAAAAGACTTTTTATATGTCAGACTTACCCGCAATAGCTCTTTTGTGAGAGCATTAGACTGAAGATCTAAAGGTCCCTGGTTCGATCCCAGGTTTCGGCATGTTTAGTTGCAGTATTTTTGTTACAGAATAGCAATTTACCAGCAGAATCTTTCATTATCAGGTGTTGTTCATCAAGAACACTTAATGCTCTTTTTTTCCCCAACCTAAAACCCTAAATATGACTTCACATCTTTCACAATTAGCCGAAATAGCTCAGTTGGGAGAGCGTTAGACTGAAGATCTTAAGGTCCCTGGTTCAATCCCGGGTTTCAGCATATTTTGTTGCTGTTTTTTTTGTTACAGAATAGCAATTTAGCAGCAGAAACTGCCGTGTTCAGGTTCTGGTTTTCAAGAACATTTCATGTTATTACAGTTTGCATTATTATTAGCCCCAATAAAATAATTTCTTATTAGTAGAGCTTGGCGAAATAGCTCAGTTGTGACAACATTAGACTGGAGATCTAAGGGTGTCTTGTTCAATCCTGGGGTTTAGCATGGTTGGGTGTTTGCTTTTGCTACTGAATAGCAATTTAGCAGCAAAAACTGTTGTTTTCAGTTTTTGATCTTGAAAAACATTTTATGTTATTTCAGTTTGCAAAATCTTTAGCTCCAAAAAAAGACATTCTTATCAGTATAGCTTGCCAAAATAGCTCAGTTGTGAGAGCAATAGACTGAAGACCTTAAATTCCCTAGTACGATCGTGGGTTTCCACATGTTTGGGTGTTGCAGTTTGTTACTGAGTAGCAATTCAGCAAAAAGAAATTTAGCAGCATAAACTTTCATTTTCAGGTTTCGCCCTCTAGGACACTTGATGTTCTTTCAGTTTGCCTTATCTTAAACACCAAAAAAGACTTTTTATATGTCAGACTTACCCGCAATAGCTCTTTTGTGAGAGCATTAGACTGAAGATCTAAAGGTCCCTGGTTCGATCCCAGGTTTCGGCATGTTTAGTTGCAGTATTTTTGTTACAGAATAGCAATTTACCAGCAGAATCTTTCATTATCAGGTGTTGTTCATCAAGAACACTTAATGCTCTTTTTTTCCCCAACCTAAAACCCTAAATATGACTTCACATCTTTCACAATTAGCCGAAATAGCTCAGTTGGGAGAGCGTTAGACTGAAGATCTTAAGGTCCCTTGTTCAATCCCGGGTTTCAGCATATTTAGTTGCTGTTTTTTTTGTTACAGAATAGCAATTTAGCAGCAGAAACTGCCGTGTTCAGGTTCTGGTTTTCAAGAACATTTCATGTTATTACAGTTTGCATTATTATTAGCCCCAATAAAATAATGTCTTATTAGTAGAGCTTGGCGAAATAGCTCAGTTGTGACATCATTAGACTGAAGATCTAAGGGTGTCTTGTTCAATCCTGGGGTTTAGCATGGTTGGGTGTTTGCTTTTGCTACTGAATAGCAATTTAGCAGCAAAAACTGTTGTGTTCAGGTTTTGATGTTGAAAAGCATTTTATGTTATTTCAGTTTGCAAAATCTTTAGCTCCTAAAAAAAGACGTTCTTATCAGTATAGCTTGCCAAAATAGCTCAGTTGTGAGAGCAATAGACTGAAGACCTTAAAATCCCTAGTACGATCGTGGGATTCCACATGTTTGTGTGTTTGCAGTTTGTTACTGAGTAGCAATTCAGCAAAAAGAAATTTAGCAGCAGAAACTTTCATTTTCAGGTTTCGCCCTCTAGGACACTTGATGTTCTTTCAGTTTGCCTTATAGGACACTTGATGTTCTTTCAGTTTGCCTTATCTTAAACACCAAAAAAGACTTTCTAAATGTCAGACTTACCCGCAATAGCTCTTTTGTGAGAGCATTAGACTGAAGATCTAAAGGTCCCTGGTTTCATCCCAGTTTTCGGCATGTTTAGTTGCTGTATTTTTGTTACAGAATAGCAATTTACCAGCAGAATCTTTCATTATCAGGTGTTGTTCATCAAGAACACTTAATGCACTTTTTTTCCCAGCCTAAAACCCCAAATACGGCTTAACATCTTTCACAATTAGCCGAAATAGCTCAGTTGGGAGAGCGTTAGACTGAAGATCTAAAGGTCCTTGGTTCGATCCTGGGTTTTAGCATATTTAGTTGCTGTTTTTTTGTTACAGAATAGCAATTTAGCAGCAGAAACTGATGTGTTCAGGTTCTGGTCTTCAAGATCATTTCATGTTATCACAGTTTGCATTATTATTAGCCCCAATAAAAGAATTTCTTATTAGTAGAGCTTGGCGAAATATCTCAGTTGTGAGAACATTAGACTGAAGATCTAAGGGTGTCTTGTTCAATCCTGGGGTTTAGCATGGTTGGGTGTTTGCTTTTGCTACTGAATAGCAATTTAGCAGCAAAAACTGTTGTGTTCAGTTTTTGATCTTGAAAAACATTTTATGTTATTTCAGTTTGCAAAATCTTTAGCTCCAAAAAAATACATTCTTATCAGTATAGCTTGCCAAAATAGCTCAGTTGTGAGAGCAATAGACTGAAGACCTTAAATTCCCTAGTACGATCGTGGGTTTCCACATGTTTGGGTGTTGCAGTTTGTTACTGAGTAGCAATTCAGCAAAAAGAAATTTAGCAGCATAAACTTTCATTTTCAGGTTTCGCCCTCTAGGACACTTGATGTTCTTTCAGTTTGCCTTATCTTAAACACCAAAAAAGACTTTTTATATGTCAGACTTACCCGCAATAGCTCTTTTGTGAGAGCATTAGACTGAAGATCTAAAGGTCCCTGGTTCGATCCCAGGTTTCGGCATGTTTAGTTGCAGTATTTTTGTTACAGAATAGCAATTTACCAGCAGAATCTTTCATTATCAGGTGTTGTTCATCAAGAACACTTAATGCTCTTTTTTTCCCCAACCTAAAACCCTAAATATGACTTCACATCTTTCACAATTAGCCGAAATAGCTCAGTTGGGAGAGCGTTAGACTGAAGATCTTAAGGTCCCTGGTTCAATCCCGGGTTTCAGCATATTTTGTTGCTGTTTTTTTTGTTACAGAATAGCAATTTAGCAGCAGAAACTGCCGTGTTCAGGTTCTGGTTTTCAAGAACATTTCATGTTATTACAGTTTGCATTATTATTAGCCCCAATAAAATAATTTCTTATTAGTAGAGCTTGGCGAAATAGCTCAGTTGTGACAACATTAGACTGAAGATCTAAGGGTGTCTTGTTCAATCCTGGGGTTTAGCATGGTTGGGTGTTTGCTTTTGCTACTGAATAGCAATTTAGCAGCAAAAACTGTTGTGTTCAGTTTTTGATCTTGAAAAACATTTTATGTTATTTCAGTTTGCAAAATCTTTAGCTCCAAAAAAATACATTCTTATCAGTATAGCTTGCCAAAATAGCTCAGTTGTGAGAGCAATAGACTGAAGACCTTAAATTCCCTAGTTCGATCGTGGGTTTCCACATGTTTGGGTGTTGCAGTTTGTTACTGAGTAGCAATTCAGCAAAAAGAAATTTAGCAGCAGAAACTTTCATTTTCAGGTTTCGCCCTCTAGGACACTTGATGTTTTTTCAGTTTGCCTTATCTTAAACACCAAAAAAGACTTTCTAAATGTCAGACTTACCCGCAATAGCTCTTTTGTGAGAGCATTAGACTGAAGATCTAAAGGTCCCTGGTTCGATCCCAGGTTTCGGCATGTTTAGTTGCTGTATTTTTGTTACAGAATAGCAATTTACCAGCAGAATCTTTCATTATCAGGTGTTGTTCATCAAGAACACTTAATGCTCTTTTTTTCCCCAACCTAAAACCCTAAATATGACTTCACATCTTTCACAATTAGCCGAAATAGCTCAGTTGGGAGAGCGTTAGACTGAAGATCTTAAGGTCCCTGGTTCAATCCCGGGTTTCAGCATATTTTGTTGCTGTTTTTTTTGATACAGAATAGCAATTTAGCAGCAGAAACTGCCGTGTTCAGGTTCTGGTTTTCAAGAACATTTCATGTTATTACAGTTTGCATTATTATTAGCCCCAATAAAATAATTTCTTATTAGTAGAGCTTGGCGAAATAGCTCAGTTGTGACAACATTAGACTGAAGATCTAAGGGTGTCTTGTTCAATCCTGGGGTTTAGCATGGTTGGGTGTTTGCTTTTGCTACTGAATAGCAATTTAGCAGCAAAAACTGTTGTTTTCAGTTTTTGATCTTGAAAAACATTTTATGTTATTTCAGTTTGCAAAATCTTTAGCTCCAAAAAAAGACATTCTTATCAGTATAGCTTGCCAAAATAGCTCAGTTGTGAGAGCAATAGACTGAAGACCTTAAAATCCCTAGTACGATCGTGGGATTCCACATGTTTGGGTGTTTGCAGTTTGTTACAGAGTAGCAATTCAGCAAAAAGAAATTTAGCAGCAGAAACTTTCATTTTCAGGTTTCGCCCTCTAGGACACTTGATGTTCTTTCAGTGTGTCTTATCTTAAACACCAAAAAAGACTTTACAAATGTCAGACTTACACGCAATATCTCTTTTGTGAGAGCATTAAACTGATGATCTAAAGGTCCCGGGTTCGATCACAGGTTTCGGCATTTTTAGTTGCTGTATTTTTGTTACGGAATAGCAATTTACCAGCAGAATCTTTCATTATCAGGTGTTGTTCATCAAGAACACTTAATGCTCTTTTTTTCCCCAACCTAAATTCCCAAATACGGCTTTACATCTTTCACAATTAGCCGAAAATAGCTCAGTTGGGAGAGCGTTAGACTGAAGATCTAAAGATCCCGGGTTTCGGCATATTTAGTTGCTGTTTTTTTGTTACAGAATTGCAATTTAGCACCAGAAACTGCCGTGTTCAGGTTCTGGTCTTCAAGATCATTTCATGTTATTACAGTTTGCATTATTATTAGCCCCAATAAAATAATTTCTTATTAGTAAAGCTTGGCAAAATAGCTCAGTTGTGAGAACATTAGACTGAAGATCTAGGGGTGTCTTGTTCAATCCTGGGGTTTAGCATGTTTGGGTGTTTGCTTTAGCTACTGAATAGCAATTTAGCAGCAAAAACTGTTGTGTTCAGTTTTTGATCTTGAAAAACATTTTATGTTATTTCAGTTTGCAAAATCTTTAGCTCCAAAAAAAGACATTCTTATCAGTATAGCTTGCCAAAATAGCTCAGTTGTGAGAGCAATAGACTGAAGACCTTAAAATCCCTAGTACGATCGTGGGTTTCCACATGTTTGGGTGTTTGCATTTTGTTACTGAGTAGCAATTCAGCAAAAAGAAATTTAGTAGCAGAAACTTTTATTTTCAGGTTTCGCCCTCTAGGACACTTGATGTTCTTTCAGTTTGCCTTATCTTAAACACCAAAAAAGACTTTCCAAATGTCAGACTTAGCTGCAATAGCTCATTTGGGAGAGCATTAGACTGAAGATCTATAAGTCCCTGGTTCTATCCCGGGTTTCGGCATGTTTAGTTGCTGTATTTTTTTTACAGAATAGCAATTTACCAGCAGAATCTTTCATTATAAGGTGTTGCTCTTCAAGAACACTTGATGCTCTTTTTTTGCCAACCTAAAACCCCAAATACGACTTTGCATCTTTCACAATTATCCGAAATAGCTCAGTTGGGAGAGTGTTAGACTGAAGATCTAAAGATCCCTGGTTCGATCCCGGGTTTCGGCATATTTAGTTGCTGTTTTTTTGTTACAGAATAGCAATTTAGCAGCAGAAACTGCCGTGTTCAGGTTCTGGTCTTCAAGATCTTTTCATGTTATTACAGTTTGCATTATTATTAGCCCCAATAAAAGAATTTCTTATTAGTAGAGCTTGGCGAAATATCTCAGTTGTGAGAACATTAGACTGAAGATCTAAGGGTGTCTTGTTCAATCCTGGGGTTTAGCATGGTTGGGTGTTTGCTTTTGCTACTGAATAGCAATTTAGCAGCAAAAACTGTTGTGTTCAGTTTTTGATCTTGAAAAACATTTTATGTTATTTCAGTTTGCAAAATCTTTAGCTCCAAAAAAAGACATTCTTATCAGTATAGCTTGCCAAAATAGCTCAGTTGTGAGAGCAATAGACTGAAGACCTTAAATTCCCTAGTACGATCGTGGGTTTCCACATGTTTGGGTGTTGCAGTTTGTTACTGAGTAGCAAGTCAGCAAAAAGAAATTTAGCAGCATAAACTTTCATTTTCAGGTTTCGCCCTCTAGGACACTTGATGTTCTTTCAGTTTGCCTTATCTTAAACACCAAAAAAGACTTTCTAAATGTCAGACTTACCCGCAATAGCTCTTTTGTGAGAGCATTAGACTGAAGATCTAAAGGTCCCTGGTTCGATCCCAGGTTTCGGCATGTTTAGTTGCTGTATTTTTGTTACAGAATAGCAATTTACCAGCAGAATCTTTCATTATCAGGTGTTGTTCATCAAGAACACTTGATGCTCTTTTTTCCCCAACCTAAAACCCCAAATACGGCTTGCATCTTTCACAATTAGCCGAAATAGCTCAGTTAGGAGAGCGTTAGACTGAAGATCTAAAGGTCCCTGGTTCAATCCCGGGTTTTGGCATATTTAGTTGCTTTTTTTTTTGTTACACAATAGCAATTTAGCAGCAGAAACTGCCGTGTTCAGGTTCTGGTTTTCAAGAACATTTCATGTTATTACAGTTTGCATTATTATTAGCCCCAATAAAATAATTTCTTATTAGTAGAGCTTAGCGAAATAGCTCAGTTGTGACAACATTAGACTGAAGATCTAAGGGTGTCTTGTTCAATCCTGGGGTTTAGCATGGTTGGGTGTTTGCTTTTGCTACTGAATAGCAATTTAGCAGCAAAAACTGTTGTGTTCAGGTTTTGATCTTGAAAAGCATTTTATGTTATTTCAGTTTGCAAAATCTTTAGCTCCTAAAAAAAGACATTCTTATCAGTATATCTTGCCAAAATAGCTCAGTTGTGAGAGCAATAGACTGAAGACCTTAAAATCCCTAGTACGATCGTGGGTTTCCACATGTTTGGGTGTTTGCAGTTTGTTTCTGAGTAGCAATTCATCAAAAAGAAATTTAGCAGCAGAAACTTTCATTTTCAGGTTTCGCCCTCTAGGACACTTGATGTTCTTTCAGTTTGCCTTATCTTAAACACTAAAAAATACTTTCCAAATGTCAGACTTACCCGCAATAGCTCTTTTAAGAGAGCATTAGAGTGAAGATCTAAAGGTCCCTGGTTCGATCCCAGGTTTCGGCATGTTTAGTTGCTGTTTTTTTTGTTACAGAATAGCAATTTACCAGCAGAATCTTTCATTATAAGGTGTTGTTCTTCAAGAACACTTGATGCTCTTTTTTTCCCAACCTAAAACCCCAAATACGGCTTAGCATCTTTCACAATTAGCCGAAATAGCTCAGTTGGGAGAGCGTTAGACTGAAGATCTAAAGGTCCCTGGTTCGATCCTGCGTTTCGGCATATTTAGTTGCTGTTTTTTTTGTTACAGAATAGCAATTTAGCAACAGAAACTGCCGTGTTCAGGTTCTGGTTTTCAAGAACATTTCATGTTATTACAGTTTGCATTATTATTAGCCCCAATAAAATAATTTCTTATTAGTAGAGCTTAGCGAAATAGCTCAGTTGTGACAACATTAGACTGAAGATCTAAGGGTGTCTTGTTCAATCCTGGGGTTTAGCATGGTTGGGTGTTTGCTTTTGCTACTGAATAGCAATTTAGCAGCAAAAACTGTTGTGTTCAGTTTTTGATCTTGAAAAACATTTTATGTTATTTCAGTTTGCAAAATCTTTAGCTCCAAAAAAAGACATTCTTATCAGTATAGCTTGCCAAAATAGCTCAGTTGTGAGAGCAATAGACTGAAGACCTTAAATTCCCTAGTACGATCGTGGGTTTCCACATGTTTGGGTGTTGCAGTTTGTTACTGAGTAGCAATTCAGCAAAAAGAAATTTAGCAGCATAAACTTTCATTTTCAGGTTTCGCCCTCTAGGACACTTGATGTTCTTTCAGTTTGCCTTATCTTAAACACCAAAAAAGACTTTCTAAATGTCAGACTTACCCGCAATAGCTCTTTTGTGAGAGCATTAGACTGAAGATCTAAAGGTCCCTGGTTTGATCCCAGGTTTCGGCATGTTTAGTTGCTTTATTTTTGTTACAGAATAGCAATTTACCAGCAGAATCTTTCATTATCAGGTGTTGTTCATCAAGAACACTTAATGCACTTTTTTTCCCAACCTAAAACCCCAAATACGGCTCAACATCTTTCACAATTAGCCGAAATAGCTCAGTTGGGAGAGCGTTAGACTGAAGATCTAAAGGTCCCTGGTTCGTTCCCGGGTTTCGGCATATTTAGTTGCTGTTTTTTTGTTACAGAATAGCAATTTAGCAGCAGAAACTGACGTGTTCAGGTTCTGGTCTTCAAGATCATTTCATGTTATCACAGTTTGCATTATTATTAGCCCCAATAAAATAATTTCTTATTAGTAGAGCTTGGCGAAATATCTCAGTTGTGTGAACATTAGACTGAAGATCTAAGGGTGTCTTGTTCAATCCTGGGGTTTAGCATGGTTGGGTGTTTGCTTTTGCTACTGAATAGCAATTTAGCAGCAAAAACTGTTGTGTTCAGTTTTTGATCTTGAAAAACATTTTATGTTATTTCAGTTTGCAAAATCTTTAGCTCCAAAAAAAGACATTCTTATCAGTATAGCTTGCCAAAATAGCTCAGTTGTGAGAGCAATAGACTGAAGACCTTAAATTCCCTAGTATGATCGTGGGTTTCCACATGTTTGGGTGTTGCAGTTTGTTACTGAGTAGCAATTCAGCAAAAAGAAATTTAGCAGCATAAACTTTCATTTTCAGGTTTCGCCCTCTAGGACACTTGATGTTCTTTCAGTTTGCCTTATCTTAAACACCAAAAAAGACTTTCTAAATATCAGACTTACCCGCAATAGCTCTTTTGTGAGAGCATTAGACTGAAGATCTAAAGGTCCCTGGTTCGATCCCAGGTTTCGGCATGTTTAGTTGCTGTATTTTTGTTACAGAATAGCAATTTACCAGCAGAATCTTTCATTATCAGGTGTTGTTCATCAAGAACACTTGATGCTCTTTTTTCCCCAACCTAAAACCCCAAATACGGCTTGCATCTTTCACAATTAGCCGAAATAGCTCAGTTGGGAGAGCGTTAGACTGAAGATCTAAAGGTCCCTGGTTCAATCCTGGGTTTTGGCATATTTAGTTGCTTTTTTTTTTGTTACAGAATAGCAATTTAGCAGCAGAAACTGCCGTGTTCAGGTTCTGGTTTTCAAGAACATTTCATGTTATTACAGTTTGCATTATTATTAGCCCCAATAAAATAATTTCTTATTAGTAGAGCTTAGCGAAATAGCTCAGTTGTGACAACATTAGACTGAAGATCTAAGGGTGTCTTGTTCAATCCTGGGGTTTAGCATGGTTGGGTGTTTGCTTTTGCTACTGAATAGCAATTTAGCAGCAAAAACTGTTGTGTTCAGGTTTTGATCTTGAAAAGCATTTTATGTTATTTCAGTTTGCAAAATCTTTAGCTCCTAAAAAAAGACATTCTTATCAGTATATCTTGCCAAAATAGCTCAGTTGTGAGAGCAATAGACTGAAGACCTTAAAATCCCTAGTACGATCGTGGGTTTCCACATGTTTGGGTGTTTGCAGTTTGTTTCTGAGTAGCAATTCATCAAAAAGAAATTTAGCAGCAGAAACTTTCATTTTCAGGTTTCGCCCTCTAGGACACTTGATGTTCTTTCAGTTTGCCTTATCTTAAACACTAAAAAATACTTTCCAAATGTCAGACTTACCCGCAATAGCTCTTTTAAGAGAGCATTAGAGTGAAGATCTAAAGGTCCCTGGTTCGATCCCAGGTTTCGGCATGTTTAGTTGCTGTTTTTTTGTTACAGAATAGCAATTTACCAGCAGAATCTTTCATTATAAGGTGTTGTTCTTCAAGAACACTTGATGCTCTTTTTTTCCCAACCTAAAACCCCAAATACGGCTTAGCATCTTTCACAATTAGCCGAAATAGGTCAGTTGGGAGAGCGTTAGACTGAAGATCTAAAGGTCCCTGGTTCGATCCCGGGTTTCGGCATATTTAGTTGCTGTTTTTTTTGTTACAGAATAGCAATTTAGCAACAGAAACTGCCGTGTTCAGGTTCTGGTTTTCAAGAACATTTCATGTTATTACAGTTTGCATTATTATTAGCCCCAATAAAATAATTTCTTATTAGTAGAGCTTAGCGAAATAGCTCAGTTGTGACAACATTAGACTGAAGATCTAAGGGTGTCTTGTTCAATCCTGGGGTTTAGCACGGTTGGGTGTTTGCTTTTGCTACTGAATAGCAATTTAGCAGCAAAAACTGTTGTGTTCAGGTTTTGATCTTTAAAAGCATTTTATGTTATTTCAGTTTGCAAAATCTTTAGCTCCTAAAAAAAGACATTCTTATCAGTATAGCTTGCCAAAATAGTTTAGTTGTGAGAGCAATAGACTGAAGACCTTAAAATCCCTAGTACGATCGTGGGTTTCCACATGTTTGGGTGTTTGCAGTTTGTTACTGAGTAGCAATTCAGCAAAAAGAAATTTAGCAGCAGAAACTTTCATTTTCAGGTTTCGCCCTCTAGGACACTTGATGTTCTTTCAGTTTGTCTTATCTTAAACACCAAAAAAGACTTTCCAAATGTCAGACTTACACGCAATAGCTCTTTTGTGAGAGCATTAAACTGAAGATCTAAAGGTCCCGGGTACGATCCCAGGTTTCGGAATGTAAAGTTGCTGTATTTTTGTTACAGAATAGCAATTTACCAGCAGAATCTTTCATTATCAGGTGTTGTTCATCAAGAACACTTCATGCTCTTTTTTTTCCCAACCTAAAATCCCAAATACGGCTTACATCTTTCAAAGTTAGCCGAAATAGCTCAGTTGGGACAGCGTTAGACTGAAGATCTAAAGATCCCGGGTTTCGGCATGTTTTGTTCCTGTTTTTTTGTTACAGAATAGCAATTTAGCAGCAGAAACTGCCGTGTTCAGGTTCTGGTTTTCAAGATCATATCATGTTATTACAGTTTGCATTATTATTAGCCCCAATAAAAGAATTTCTTATTAGTAGAGCTTGGCAAAATAGCTCAGTTGTGAGAACATTAGACTGAAGATCTAATGGTGTCTTGTTCAATCTTGGGGTTTAGCATGGTTGGGTGTTTGCTTTTGCTACTGAATAGCAATTTAGCAGCAAAAACTGTTGTGTTCAGTTTTTGATCTTGAAAAACATTTTATGTTATTTCAGTTTGCAAAATCTTTAGCTCCAAAAAAAGACATTCTTATCAGTATAGCTTGCCAAAATAGCTCAGTTGTGAGAGCAATAGACTGAAGACCTTAAATTCCCTAGTACGATCGTGGGTTTCCACATGTTTGGGTGTTTGCATTTTGTTACTGAGTAGCAATTCAGCAAAAAGAAATTTAGCAGCAGAAACTTTTATTTTCAGGTCTCGCCCTCTAGGACACTTGATGTTCTTTCAGTTTGCCTTATCTTAAACACCAAAAAAGACTTTCCAAATGTCAGACAAAGCTGCAATAGCTCATTTGGGAGAGCATTAGACAGAATATCTATAAGACCCTGGTTCGATCCCGGGTTTCGGCATGTTTAGTTGCTGTATTTTTGTTACAGAATAGCAATTTACCAGCAGAATCTTTCATTATAAGGTGTTGTTCTTCAAGAACACTTGATGCTCTTTTTTTCCCAACCTAAAACCCCAAATACGGCTTAGCATCTTTCACAATTAGCCGAAATAGGTCAGTTGGGAGAGCGTTAGACTGAAGATCTAAAGGTCCCTGGTTCGATCCCGGGTTTCGGCATATTTAGTTGCTGTTTTTTTTGTTACAGAATAGCAATTTAGCAACAGAAACTGCCGTGTTCAGGTTCTGGTTTTCAAGAACATTTCATGTTATTACAGTTTGCATTATTATTAGCCCCAATAAAATAATTTCTTATTAGTAGAGCTTAGCGAAATAGCTCAGTTGTGACAACATTAGACTGAAGATCTAAGGGTGTCTTGTTCAATCCTGGGGTTTAGCATGGTTGGGTGTTTGCTTTTGCTACTGAATAGCAATTTAGCAGCAAAAACTGTTGTGTTCAGGTTTTGATCTTTAAAAGCATTTTATGTTATTTCAGTTTGCAAAATCTTTAGCTCCTAAAAAAAGACATTCTTATCAGTATAGCTTGCCAAAATAGTTTAGTTGTGAGAGCAATAGACTGAAGACCTTAAAATCCCTAGTACGATCGTGGGTTTCCACATGTTTGGGTGTTTGCAGTTTGTTACTGAGTAGCAATTCAGCAAAAAGAAATTTAGCAGCAGAAACTTTCATTTTCAGGTTTCGCCCTCTAGGACACTTGATGTTCTTTCAGTTTGTCTTATCTTAAACACCAAAAAAGACTTTCCAAATGTCAGACTTACACGCAATAGCTCTTTTGTGAGAGCATTAAACTGAAGATCTAAAGGTCCCGGGTAAGATCCCAGGTTTCGGAATGTAAAGTTGCTGTATTTTTGTTACAGAATAGCAATTTACCAGCAGAATCTTTCATTATCAGGTGTTGTTCATCAAGAACACTTCATGCTCTTTTTTTTCCCAACCTAAAATCCCAAATACGGCTTACATCTTTCAAAGTTAGCCGAAATAGCTCAGTTTGGACAGCGTTAGACTGAAGATCTAAAGATCCCGGGTTTCGGCATGTTTTGTTCCTGTTTTTTTGTTACAGAATAGCAATTTAGCAGCAGAAACTGCCGTGTTCAGGTTCTGGTTTTCAAGATCATATCATGTTATTACAGTTTGCATTATTATTAGCCCCAATAAAAGAATTTCTTATTAGTAGAGCTTGGCAAAATAGCTCAGTTGTGAGAACATTAGACTGAAGATCTAATGGTGTCTTGTTCAATCTTGGGGTTTAGCATGGTTGGGTGTTTGCTTTTGCTACTGAATAGCAATTTAGCAGCAAAAACTGTTGTGTTCAGTTTTTGATCTTGAAAAACATTTTATGTTATTTCAGTTTGCAAAATCTTTAGCTCCAAAAAAAGACATTCTTATCAGTATAGCTTGCCAAAATAGCTCAGTTGTGAGAGCAATAGACTGAAGACCTTAAAATCCCTAGTACGATCGTGGGTTTCCACATGTTTGGGTGTTTGCATTTTGTTACTGAGTAGCAATTCAGCAAAAAGAAATTTAGCAGCAGAAACTTTTATTTTCAGGTCTCGCCCTCTAGGACACTTGATGTTCTTTCAGTTTGCCTTATCTTAAACACCAAAAAAGACTTTCCAAATGTCAGACAAAGCTGCAATAGCTCATTTGGGAGAGCATTAGACTGAATATCTATAAGTCCCTGGTTCGATCCCGGGTTTCAGCATGTTTAGTTGCTGTATTTTTGTTACAGAATAGCAATTTACCAGCAGAATCTTTCATTATAAGATGTTGCTCTTCAAGAACACTTGATGCTCTTTTTTCCCCAACCTAAAACCCCAAATACGACTTCACATCTTTCACAATTAGCCGAAATAGCTTAGTTGGGAGAGCGATAGACTGAAGATCTAAAGGACCCTGGTGCGATCCCGGGTTTCGGCATATTTAGTTGCTGTTTTTTTTGTTACAGTATAGAAATTTAGCAGCAGAAACTGCCGTGTTCAGGTTCTGGTTTTCAAGATCATATCATGTTATTACAGTTTGCATTATTATTAGCCCCAATAAAATAATTTCTTATTAGTAGAGCTTGGCGAAATAGCTCAGTTGTGACAACATTAGACTGAAGATCTAAGGGTGTCTTGTTCAATCCTGGGGTTTAGCATGGTTGGGTGTTTGCTTTTGCTACTGAATAGCAATTTAGCAGCAAAAACTGTTGTGTTCAGGTTTTGATCTTGAAAAGCATTTTATGTTATTTCAGTTTGCAAAATCTTTAGCTCCTAAAAAAAGACATTCTTATCAGTATATCTTGCCAAAATAGCTCAGTTGTGAGAGCAATAGACTGAAGACCTTAAAATCCCTAGTACGATCGTGGGTTTCCACATGTTTGGGTGTTTGCAGTTTGTTTCTGAGTAGCAATTCATCAAAAAGAAATTTAACAGCAGAAACTTTCATTTTCAGGTTTCGCCCTCTAGGACACTTGATGTTCTTTCAGTTTGCCTTATCTTAAACACTAAAAAATACTTTCCAAATGTCAGACTTACCCGCAATAGCTCTTTTAAGAGAGCATTAGAGTGAAGATCTAAAGGTCCGGGTTCAATCACAGGTTTCGGCATGTTTAGTTGCTGTTTTTTTTGTTACAGAATAGCAATTTACCAGCAGAATCTTTCATTATAAGGTGTTGTTCTTCAAGAACACTTGATGCTCTTTTTTTCCCAACCTAAAACCCCAAATACGGCTTGCATCTTTCACAATTAGCTGAAATAGCTCAGTTGGGAGAGCGTTAGACTGAAGATCTAAAGGTCCCTGGTTCGATTCCGGGTTTCGGCATATTTAGTTGCTGTTTTTTTTGTTACAGAATAGCAATTTAGTAACAGAAACTGCCGTGTTCAGGTTCTGGTTTTCAAGAACATTTCATGTTATCACAGTTTGCATTATTATTAGCCCCAATAAAATAATTTCTTATTAGTAGAGCTTGGCGAAATATCTCAGTTGTGTGAACATTAGACTGAAGATCTAAGGGTGTCTTGTTCAATCCTGGGGTTTAGCATGGTTGGGTGTTTGCTTTTGCTACTGAATAGCAATTTAGCAGCAAAAACTGTTGTGTTCAGTTTTTGATCTTGAAAAACATTTTATGTTATTTCAGTTTGCAAAATCTTTAGCTCCAAAAAAAGACATTCTTATCAGTATAGCTTGCCAAAATAGCTCAGTTGTGAGAGCAATAGACTGAAGACCTTAAATTCCCTAGTATGATCGTGGGTTTCCACATGTTTGGGTGTTGCAGTTTGTTACTGAGTAGCAATTCAGCAAAAAGAAATTTAGCAGCATAAACTTTCATTTTCAGGTTTCGCCCTCTAGGACACTTGATGTTCTTTCAGTTTGCCTTATCTTAAACACCAAAAAAGACTTTCTAAATATCAGACTTACCCGCAATAGCTCTTTTGTGAGAGCATTAGACTGAAGATCTAAAGGTCCCTGGTTCGATCCCAGGTTTCGGCATGTTTAGTTGCTGTATTTTTGTTACAGAATAGCAATTTACCAGCAGAATCTTTCATTATCAGGTGTTGTTCATCAAGAACACTTGATGCTCTTTTTTCCCCAACCTAAAACCCCAAATACGGCTTGCATCTTTCACAATTAGCCGAAATAGCTCAGTTGGGAGAGCGTTAGACTGAAGATCTAAAGGTCCCTGGTTCAATCCTGGGTTTTGGCATATTTAGTTGCTTTTTTTTTTGTTACAGAATAGCAATTTAGCAGCAGAAACTGCCGTGTTCAGGTTCTGGTTTTCAAGAACATTTCATGTTATTACAGTTTGCATTATTATTAGCCCCAATAAAATAATTTCTTATTAGTAGAGCTTAGCGAAATAGCTCAGTTGTGACAACATTAGACTGAAGATCTAAGGGTGTCTTGTTCAATCCTGGGGTTTAGCATGGTTGGGTGTTTGCTTTTGCTACTGAATAGCAATTTAGCAGCAAAAACTGTTGTTTTCAGGTTTTGATCTTGAAAAGCATTTTATGTTATTTCAGTTTGCAAAATCTTTAGCTCCTAAAAAAAGACATTCTTATCAGTATATCTTGCCAAAATAGCTCAGTTGTGAGAGCAATAGACTGAAGACCTTAAAATCCCTAGTACGATCGTGGGTTTCCACATGTTTGGGTGTTTGCAGTTTGTTTCTGAGTAGCAATTCATCAAAAAGAAATTTAGCAGCAGAAACTTTCATTTTCAGGTTTCGCCCTCTAGGACACTTGATGTTCTTTCAGTTTGCCTTATCTTAAACACTAAAAAATACTTTCCAAATGTCAGACTTACCCGCAATAGCTCTTTTAAGAGAGCATTAGAGTGAAGATCTAAAGGTCCCTGGTTCGATCCCAGGTTTCGGCATGTTTAGTTGCTGTTTTTTTGTTACAGAATAGCAATTTGCCAGCAGAATCTTTCATTATAAGGTGTTGTTCTTCAAGAACACTTGATGCTCTTTTTTTCCCAACCTAAAACCCCAAATACGGCTTGCATCTTTCACATTTAGCTGAAATAGTTCAGTTGGGAGAGCGTTAGACTGAAGATCTAAAGGTCCCTGGTTCAATCTCGGGTTTTGGCATATTTAGTTGCTTTTTTTGTTGTTACAGAATAGCAATTTAGCAGCAGAAACTGCCGTGTTCAGGTTCTGGTTTTCAAGAACATTTCATGTTATTACAGTTTGCATTACTATTAGCCCCAATAAAATAATTTCTTATTAGTAGAGCTTAGCGAAATAGCTCAGTTGTGACAACATTAGACTGAAGATCTAAGGGTGTCTTGTTCAATCCTGGGGTTTAGCATGGTTGGGTGTTTGCTTTTGCTACTGAATAGCAATTTAGCAGCAAAAACTGTTGTGTTCAGGTTTTGATCTTGAAAAGCATTTTATGTTATTTCAGTTTGCAAAATCTTTAGCTCCTAAAAAAGACATTCTTATCAGTATATCTTGCCAAAATAGCTCAGTTGTGAGAGCAATAGACTGAAGACCTTAAAATCCCTAGTACGATCGTGGGTTTCCACATGTTTGGGTGTTTGCAGTTTGTTTCTGAGTAGCAATTCATCAAAAAGAAATTTAGCAGCAGAAACTTTCATTTTCAGGTTTCGCCCTCTAGGACACTTGATGTTCTTTCAGTTTGCCTTATCTTAAACACTAAAAAATACTTTCCAAATGTCAGACTTACCCGCAATAGCTCTTTTAAGAGAGCATTAGAGTGAAGATCTAAAGGTCCGGGTTCAATCACAGGTTTCGGCATGTTTAGTTGCTGTTTTTTTTGTTACAGAGTAGCAATTTACCAGCAGAATCTTTCATTATAAGGTGTTGTTCTTCAAGAACACTTGATGCTCTTTTTTTCCCAACCTAAAACCCCAAATACGGCTTAGCATCTTTCACAATTAGCCGAAATAGCTCAGTTGGGAGAGCGTTAGACTGAAGATCTAAAGGTCCCTGGTTCGATCCCGGGTTTCGGCATATTTAGTTGCTGTTTTTTTTGTTACAGAATAGCAATTTAGTAACAGAAACTGCCGTGTTCAGGTTCTGGTTTTCAAGAACATTTCATGTTATTACAGTTTGCATTATTATTAGCCCCAATAAAATAATTTCTTATTAGTAGAGCTTAGCGAAATAGCTCAGTTGTGACAACATTAGACTGAAGATCTAAGGGTGTCTTGTTCAATCCTGGGGTTTAGCATGGTTGGGTGTTTGCTTTTGCTACTGAATAGCAATTTAGCAGCAAAAACTGTTGTTTTCAGGTTTTGATCTTTAAAAGCATTTTATGTTATTTCACTTTGCAAAATCTTTAGCTCCTAAAAAAAGACATTCTTATCAGTATAGCTTGCCAAAATAGTTTAGTTGTGAGAGCAATAGACTGAAGACCTTAAAATCCCTAGTACGATCGTGGGTTTCCACATGTTTGGGTGTTTGCAGTTTGTTACTGAGTAGCAATTCAGCAAAAAGAAATTTAGCAGCAGAAACTTTCATTTTCAGGTTTCGCCCTCTAGGACACTTGATGTTCTTTCAGTTTGTCTTATCTTAAACACCAAAAAAGACTTTCCAAATGTCAGACTTACACGCAATAGCTCTTTTGTGAGAGCATTAAACTGAAGATCTAAAGGTCCCGGGTACGATCCCAGGTTTCGGAATGTAAAGTTGCTGTATTTTTGTTACAGAATAGCAATTTACCAGCAGAATCTTTCATTATCAGGTGTTGTTCATCAAGAACACTTCATGCTCTTTTTTTTCCCAACCTAAAATCCCAAATACGGCTTACATCTTTCAAAGTTAGCCGAAATAGCTCAGTTGGGACAGCGTTAGACTGAAGATCTAAAGATCCCGGGTTTCGGCATGTTTTGTTCCTGTTTTTTTGTTACAGAATAGCAATTTAGCAGCAGAAACTGCCGTGTTCAGGTTCTGGTTTTCAAGATCATATCATGTTATTACAGTTTGCATTATTATTAGCCCCAATAAAAGAATTTATTATTAGTAGAGCTTGGCAAAATAGCTCAGTTGTGAGAACATTAGACTGAAGATCTAATGGTGTCTTGTTCAATCCTGGGGTTTAGCATGGTTGGGTGTTTGCTTTTGCTACTGAATAGCAATTTAGCAGCAAAAACTGTTGTGTTCAGTTTTTGATCTTGAAAAACATTTTATGTTATTTCAGTTTGCAAAATCTTTAGCTCCAAAAAAAGACATTCTTATCAGTATAGCTTGCCAAAATAGCTCAGTTGTGAGAGCAATAGACTGAAGACCTTAAAATCCCTAGTACGATCGTGGGTTTCCACATGTTTGGGTGTTTGCATTTTGTTACTGAGTAGCAATTCAGCAAAAAGAAATTTAGCAGCAGAAACTTTTATTTTCAGGTCTCGCCCTCTAGGACACTTGATGTTCTTTCAGTTTGCCTTATCTTAAACACCAAAAAAGACTTTCCAAATGTCAGACTTACCCGCAATAGTTCTTTTGTGAGAGCATTAGACTGAAGATCTAAAGGTCCTTGGTTCGATCCCAGGTTTCGGCATGTTTAGTTGCTGTATTTTTTTTACAGAATAGCAATTTACCAGCAGAATCTTTCATTATCAGGTGTTGTTCTTCAAGAACACTTGATGCTCTTTTTTTCCTAACCTAAAACCCCAAATACGACTTCATATCTTTCACAATTAGCCGAATTAGCTCAGTTGGGAGAGCGTTAGACTGAAGATCTAAAGGTCCCTGGTTCGATCCCAGGTTTCGGCATGTTTAGTTGCTGTATTTCTGTTACAGAATAGCAATTTACCAGCAGAATCTTTCATTATCAGGTGTTGTTCATCAAGAACACTTAATGCTCTTTTTTTCCCAACCTAAAACCCCAAATACGGCTTTACATCTTTCACAATTAGCCGAAATAGCTCAGTTGGGAGAGCGTTAGACTGAAGATCTAAAGGTCCCTGGTTCGATCCTGGGTTTCGGCATATTTAGTTGCTGTTTTTTTGTTACAGAATAGCAATTTAGCAGCAGAAACTGCCGTGTTCAGGTTCTGGTCTTCAAGAACATTTCATGTTATTACAGTTTGCATTATTATTAGCCCCAATAAAAGAATTTCTTATTAGTAGAGCTTGGCGAAATAGCTCAGTTGTGACAACATTAGACTGAAGATCTAAGGGTGTCTTGTTCAATCCTGGGGTTTAGCATGGTTGGGTGTTTGCTTTTGCTACTGAATAGCAATTTAGCAGCAAAAACTGTTGTGTTCAGGTTTTGATCTTGAAAAGCATTTTATGTTATTTCAGTTTGCAAAATCTTTAGCTCCTAAAAAAAGACATTCTTATCAGTATAGCTTGCCAAAATAGCTCAGTTGTGAGAGCAATAGACTGAAGACCTTAAAATCCCTAGTACGATCGTGGGTTTCCACATGTTTGGGTGTTTGCAGTTTGTTACTGAGTAGCAATTCAGCAAAAAGAAATTTAGCAGCATAAACTTTCATTTTCAGGTTTCGCCCTCTAGGACACTTGATGTTCTTTCAGTTTGCCTTATCTTAAACACCAAAAAAGACTTTCCAAATGTCAGACGTACCCGCAATAGTTCTTTTGTGAGAGCATTAGACTGAAGATCTAAAGGTCCCTGGTTCGATCCCAGGTTTCGGCATGTTTAGTTGCTGTATTTTTGTTACAGAATAGCAATTTACCAGCAGAATCTTTCATTATCAGGTGTTGTTCATCAAGAACACTTAATGCTCTTTTTTTCCCAACCTAAAACCCCAAATACGGCTTTACATCTGTCACAATTAGCCGAAATAGCTCAGTTGGGAGAGCGTTAGACTGAAGATCTAAAGGTCCCTGGTTCGATCCCGGGTTTCGGCATATTTAGTTGCTGTTTTTTTGTTACAGAATAGCAATTTAGCAGCAGAAACTGCCGTGTTCAGGTTCTGGTCTTCAAGAACATTTCATGTTATTACAGTTTGCATTATTATTAGCCCCAATAAAATAATTTCTTATTAGTAGAGCTTGGCGAAATAGCTCAGTTGTGACAACATTAGACTGAAGATCTAAGGGTGTCTTGTTCAATCCTGGGGTTTAGCATGGTTGGGTGTTTGCTTTTGCTACTGAATAGCAATTTAGCAGCAAAAACTGTTGTGTTCAGGTTTTGATCTTGAAAAGCATTTTATGTTATTTCAGTTTGCAAAATCTTTAGCTCCTAAAAAAAGACATTCTTATCAGTATAGCTTGCCAAAATAGCTCAGTTGTGAGAGCAATAGACTGAAGACCTTAAAATCCCTAGTACGATCGTGGGTTTCCACATGTTTGGGTGTTTGCAGTTTGTTACTGAGTAGCAATTCAGCAAAAAGAAATTTAGCAGCATAAACTTTCATTTTCAGGTTTCGCCCTCTAGGACACTTGATGTTCTTTCAGTTTGCCTTATCTTAAACACCAAAAAAGACTTTCCAAATGTCAGACGTACCCGCAATAGTTCTTTTGTGAGAGCATTAGACTGAAGATCTAAAGGTCCCTGGTTCGATCCCAGGTTTCGGCATGTTTAGTTGCTGTATTTCTGTTACAGAATAGCAATTTACAAGCAGAATCTTTCATTATCAGGTGTTGTTCATCAAGAACACTTAATGCTCTTTTTTTCCCAACCTAAAACCCCAAATACGGCTTTACATCTTTCACAATTAGCCGAAATAGCTCAGTTGGGAGAGCGTTAGACTGAAGATCTAAAGGTCCCTGGTTCGATCCCGGGTTTTGGCATATTTAGTTGCTGTTTTTTTGTTACAGAATAGCAATTTAGCAGCAGAAACTGCCGTGTTCAGGTTCTGGTCTTCAAGAACATTTCATGTTATTACAGTTTGCATTATTATTAGCCCCAATAAAATAATTTCTTATTAGTAGAGCTTGGCGAAATAGCTCAGTTGTGACAACATTAGACTGAAGATCTAAGGGTGTCTTGTTCAATCCTGGGGTTTAGCATGGTTGGGTGTTTGCTTTTGCTACTGAATAGCAATTTAGCAGCAAAAACTGTTGTGTTCAGGTTTTGATCTTGAAAAGCATTTTATGTTATTTCAGTTTGCAAAATCTTTAGCTCCTAAAAAAAGACATTCTTATCAGTATAGCTTGCCAAAATAGCTCAGTTGTGAGAGCAATAGACTGAAGACCTTAAAATCCCTAGTACGATCGTGGGTTTCCACATGTTTGGGTGTTTGCAGTTTGTTACTGAGTAGCAATTCAGCAAAAAGAAATTTAGCAGTATAAACTTTCATTTTCAGGTTTCGCCCTCTAGGACACTTGATGTTCTTTCAGTTTGCCTTATCTTAAACACCAAAAAAGACTTTCCAAATGTCAGACGTACCCGCAATAGTTCTTTTGTGAGAGCATTAGACTGAAGATCTAAAGGTCCCTGGTTCGATCCCAGGTTTCGGCATGTTTAGTTGCTGTATTTTTGTTACAGAATAGCAATTTACCAGCAGAATCTTTCATTATCAGGTGTTGTTCATCAAGAACACTTAATGCTCTTTTTTTCCCAACCTAAAACCCCAAATACGGCTTTACATCTGTCACAATTAGCCGAAATCGCTCAGTTGGGAGAGCGTTAGACTGAAGATCTAAAGGTCCCTGGTTCGATCCCGGGTTTCGGCATATTTAGTTGCTGTTTTTTTGTTACAGAATAGCAATTTAGCAGCAGAAACTGCCGTGTTCAGGTTCTGGTCTTCAAGAACATTTCATGTTATTACAGTTTGCATTATTATTAGCCCCAATAAAATAATTTCTTATTAGTAGAGCTTGGCGAAATAGCTCAGTTGTGACAACATTAGACTGAAGATCTAAGGGTGTCTTGTTCAATCCTGGGGTTTAGCATGGTTGGGTGTTTGCTTTTGCTACTGAATAGCAATTTAGCAGCAAAAACTGTTGTGTTCAGGTTTTGATCTTGAAAAGCATTTTATGTTATTTCAGTTTGCAAAATCTTTAGCTCCTAAAAAAGACATTCTTATCAGTATAGCTTGCCAAAATAGCTCAGTTGTGAGAGCAATAGACTGAAGACCTTAAAATCCCTAGTACGATCGTGGGTTTCCACATGTTTGGGTGTTTGCAGTTTGTTACTGAGTAGCAATTCAGCAAAAAGAAATTTAGCAGCATAAACTTTCATTTTCAGGTTTCGCCCTCTAGGACACTTGATGTTCTTTCAGTTTGCCTTATCTTAAACACCAAAAAAGACTTTCCAAATGTCAGACGTACCCGCGATAGTTCTTTTGTGAGAGCATTAGACTGAAGATCTAAAGGTCCCTGGTTCGATCCCAGGTTTCGGCATGTTTAGTTGCTGTATTTTTGTTACAGAATAGCAATTTACCAGCAGAATCTTTCATTATCAGGTGTTGTTCATCAAGAACACTTAATGCTCTTTTTTTCCCAACCTAAAACCCCAAATACGGCTTTACATCTTTCACAATTAGTCGAAATAGCTCAGTTGGGAGAGCGTTAGACTGAAGATCTAAAGGTCCCTGGTTCGATCCCAGGTTTTGGCATATTTAGTTGCTGTTTTTTTTGTTACAGAATAGCAATTTAGCAACAGAAACTGCCGTGTTCAGGTTCTGGTTTTCAAGAACATTTCATGTTATTACAGTTTGCATTATTATTAGCCCCAATAAAAGAATTTCTTATTAGTAGAGCTTGGCGAAATAGCTCAGTTGTGACAACATTAGACTGAAGATCTAAGGGTGTCTTGTTCAATCCTGGGGTTTAGCATGGTTGGGTTTTTGCTTTTGCTACTGAATAGCAATTTAGCAGCAAAAACTGTTGTGTTCAGTTTTTGATCTTGAAATTTTTTTTATGTTATTTCAGTTTGCAAAATCTTTAGCTCCAAAAAAGACATTCTTATCAGTATAGCTTGCCAAAATAGCTCAGTTATGAGAGCAATAGACTGAAGACCTTAAAATCCCTAGTACGATCGTGGGTTTCCACATGTTTGGGTGTTTGCATTTTGTTACTGAGTAGCAATTCAGCAAAAAGAAATTTAGCAGCAGAAACTTTTATTTTCAGGTTTCGCCCTCTAGGACACTTGATGTTCTTTCAGTTTGCCTTATCTTAAACACCAAAAAAGACTTTCCAAATGTCAGACGTAGCTGCAATAGCTCATTTGGGAGAGCATTAGACTGAAGATCTATAAGTCCCTAGTTCGATGCCGGGTTTCGGCATGTTTAGTTGCTGTATATTTGTTACAGAATAGCAATTTACCAGCAGAATCTTTTATTTTAAGGTGTTGCTCTTCAAAAACACTTGATGCTCTCTTTTTCCCAACCTAAAACCCCAAATACGACTTCACGTCTTTCACAATTAGCCGAAATAGCTCAGTTGAGAGAGCGTTATACTGAAGATCTAAAGGACCCTGGTTCGATCCCGCGTTTCGGCATAATTAGTTGCTGGTTTTTTTGTTACAGAATAGGAATTTAGCAGCAGAAACTGCCGTGTTCAGGTTCTGGTATTCAAGAACATTTCATGTTATTACAGTTTGCATTATTATTAGCCCCAATAAAATAATTTCTTATTAGTAGAGCTTGGCGAAATAGCTCAGTTGTGACAACATTAGACTGAAGATCTAAGGGTGTCTTGTTCAATCCTGGGGTTTAGCATGGTTGGGTGTTTGCTTTTGCTACTGAATAGCAATTTAGCAGCAAAAACTGTTGTGTTCAGGTTTTGATCTTGAAAAGCATTTTATGTTATTTCACTTTGCAAAATCTTTAGCTTCTAAAAAAAGACATTCTTATCAGTATAGCTTGCCAAAATAGCTCAGTTGTGAGAGCAATAGACTGAAGACCTTAAAATCCCTAGTACGATCGTGGGTTTCCACATGTTTGGGTGTTTGCAGTTTGTTACTGAGTAGCAATTCATCAAAAAGAAATTTAGCAGCAGAAACTTTTATTTTCAGGTTTCGCCCTCTAGGACACTTGATGTTCTTTCAATTTGCCTTATCTTAAACACCAAAAAAGACTTTCCAAATGTCAGACTTACCCGCAATAGCTCATTTGTGAGAGCATTAGACTGAAGATCTAGAGGTCCCTGGTTCAATCCCAGGTTTCGGCATGTTTAGTTGCTGTCTTTTTGTTACAGAATAGCAATTTACAAGCAGAATCTTTCATTATCAGGTGTTGTTCTTCAAGAACACTTGATGCTCTTTTTTTCCTAACCTAAAACCCCAAATACGACTTCACATCTTTCACAATTAGCCGAAATAGCTCAATTGGGAGAGCGTTAGACTGAAGATCTAAAGGTCCCTGGTTCGATCCCGGGTTTCGGCATATTTAGTTGCTGTTGTTTTTGTTACAGAATAGCAATTTAGCAGCAGAAACTGCCGTGTTCAGGTTCTGGTCTTCAAGAACATTTCATGTTATTACAGTTTGCATTATTATTAGCCCCAATAAAATAATTTCTTATTAGTAGAGCTTGGCGAAATAGCTCAGTTGTGACAACATTAGACTGAAGATCTAAGGGTGTCTTGTTCAATCCTGGGGTTTAGCATGGTTGGGTGTTTGCTTTTGCTACTGAATAGCAATTTAGCAGCAAAAACTGTTGTGTTCAGGTTTTGATCTTGAAAAGCATTTTATGTTATTTCAGTTTGCAAAATCTTTAGCTCCTAAAAAAGACATTCTTATCAGTATAGCTTGCCAAAATAGCTCAGTTGTGAGAGCAATAGACTGAAGACCTTAAAATCCCTAGTACGATCGTGGGTTTCCACATGTTTGGGTGTTTGCAGTTTGTTACTGAGTAGCAATTCAGCAAAAAGAAATTTAGCAGCATAAACTTTCATTTTCAGGTTTCGCCCTCTAGGACACTTGATGTTCTTTCAGTTTGCCTTATCTTAAACACCAAAAAAGACTTTCCAAATGTGAGACGTACCCGCAATAGATCTTTTGTGAGAGCATTAGACTGAAGATCTAAAGGTCCCTGGTTCGATCCCAGGTTTCGGCATGTTTAGTTGCTGTATTTTTGTTACAGAATAGCAATTTACCAGCAGAATCTTTCATTATCAGGTGTTGTTCATCAAGAACACTTAATGCTCTTTTTTTCCCAACCTAAAACCCCAAATACGGCTTAGCATCTTTCACAATTAGCCGAAATAGCTCAGTTGGGAGAGCGTTAGACTGAAGATCTAAAGGTCCCTGGTTCGATCCCGGGTTTCGGCATATTTAGTTGCTGTTTTTTTTGTTACAGAATAGCAATTTAGCAACAGAAACTGCCGTGTTCAGGTTCTGGTTTTCAAGATCATTTCATGTTATTACAGTTTGCATTATTATTAGCCCCAATAAAAGAATTTCTTATTAGTAGAGCTTGGCGAAATAGCTCAGTTGTGACAACATTAGACTGAAGATCTAAGGGTGTCTTGTTCAATCCTGGGGTTTAGCATGGTTGGGTTTTTGCTTTTGCTACTGAATAGCAATTTAGCAGCAAAAACTGTTGTGTTCAGTTTTTGATCTTGAAATTTTTTTTATGTTATTTCAGTTTGCAAAATCTTTAGCTCCAAAAAAGACATTCTTATCAGTATAGCTTGCCAAAATAGCTCAGTTATGAGAGCAATAGACTGAAGACCTTAAAATCCCTAGTACGATCGTGGGTTTCCACATGTTTGGGTGTTTGCATTTTGTTACTGAGTAGCAATTCAGCAAAAAGAAATTTAGCAGCAGAAACTTTTATTTTCAGGTTTCGCCCTCTAGGACACTTGATGTTCTTTCAGTTTGCCTTATCTTAAACACCAAAAAAGACTTTCCAAATGTCAGACGTAGCTGCAATAGCTCATTTGGGAGAGCATTAGACTGAAGATCTATAAGTCCCTAGTTCGATCCCGGGTTTCGGCATGTTTAGTTGCTGTATATTTGTTACAGAATAGCAATTTACCAGCAGAATCTTTTATTTTAAGGTGTTGCTCTTCAAAAACACTTGATGCTCTCTTTTTCCCAACCTAAAACCCCAAATACGACTTCACATCTTTCACAATTAGCCGAAATAGCTCAGTTGAGAGAGCGTTATACTGAAGATCTAAAGGACCCTGGTTCGATCCCGGGTTTCGGCATATTTAGTTGCTGTTTTTTTTGTTACAGAATAGGAATTTAGCAGCAGAAACTGCCGTGTTCAGGTTCTGGTCTTCAAGAACATTTCATGTTATTACAGTTTGCATTATTATTAGCCCCAATAAAATAATTTCTTATTAGTAGAGCTTGGCGAAATAGCTCAGTTGTGACAACATTAGACTGAAGATCTAAGGGTGTCTTGTTCAATCCTGGGGTTTAGCATGGTTGGGTGTTTGCTTTTGCTACTGAATAGCAATTTAGCAGCAAAAACTGTTGTGTTCAGGTTTTGATCTTGAAAAGCATTTTATGTTATTTCACTTTGCAAAATCTTTAGCTCCTAAAAAAAGACATTCTTATCAGTATAGCTTGCCAAAATAGCTCAGTTGTGAGAGCAATAGACTGAAGACCTTAAAATCCCTAGTACGATCGTGGGTTTCCACATGTTTGGGTGTTTGCAGTTTGTTACTGAGTAGCAATTCATCAAAAAGAAATTTAGCAGCAGAAACTTTCATTTTCAGGTTTCGCCCTCTAGGACACTTGATGTTCTTTCAGTTTGCCTTATCTTAAACACCAAAAAAGACTTTCCAAATGTCAGACTTACCCGCAATAACTCATTTGTGAGAGCATTAGACTGAAGATCTAGAGGTCCCTGGTTCAATCCCAGTTTTCGGCATGTTTAGTTGCTGTCTTTTTGTTACAGAATAGCAATTTACAAGCAGAATCTTTCATTATCAGGTGTTGTTCTTCAAGAACACTTGATGCTCTTTTTTTCCTAACCTAAAACCCCAAATACGACTTCACATCTTTCACAATTAGCTGAAATAGCTCAATTGGGAGAGCGTTAGACTGAAGATCTAAAGGTCCCTGGTTCGATCCCGGGTTTCGGCATATTTAGTTGCTGTTGTTTTTGTTACAGAATAGCAATTTAGCAGCAGAAACTGCCATGTTCAGGTTCTGGTCTTTAAGAACATTTCATGTTATTACAGTTTGCATTATTATTAGCCCCAATAAAATAATTTTTTATTAGTAGAGCTTGGCAAAATAGCTCAGTTGTGACAACATTAGACTGAAGATCTAAGGGTGTCTTGTTCAATCCTGGGGTTTAGCATGGTTGGGTGTTTGCTTTTGCTACTGAATAGCAATTTAGCATGTGTTCAGGTTTTGATCTTGAAAAGCATTTTATGTTATTTTAGTTTGCAAAATCTTTAGCTCCTAAAAAAAGACATTCTTATCAGTATAGCTTGCCAAAATAGCTCAGTTGTGAGAGCAATAGACTGAAGACCTTAAAATCCCTTGTACGATCGTGGGTTTCCACATGTTTGGGTGTTTGCAGTTTGTTACTGAGTAGCAATTCAGCAAAAAGAAATTTAGCAGCATAAACTTTCATTTTCAGGTTTCGCCCTCTAGGACACGATGTTCTTTCAGTTTGCCTTATCTTAAACACCAAAAAAGACTTTCCAAATGTCAGACGTAGCTGCAATAGCTCATTTGGGAGAGCATTAGACTGAAGATCTATAAGTCCCTAGTTCGATCCCGGGTTTCGGCATGTTTAGTTGCTGTATATTTGTTACAGAATAGCAATTTACCAGCAGAATCTTTTATTTTAAGGTGTTGCTCTTCAAAAACACTTGATGCTCTCTTTTTCCCAACCTAAAACCCCAAATACGACTTCACATCTTTCACAATTAGCCGAAATAGCTCAGTTGAGAGAGCGTTATACTGAAGATCTAAAGGACCCTGGTTCGATCCCGGGTTTCGGCATATTTAGTTGCTGGATTTTTTGTTACAGAATAGGAATTTAGCAGCAGAAACTGCCGTGTTCAGGTTCTGGTCTTCAAGAACATTTCATGTTATTACAGTTTGCATTATTATTAGCCCCAATAAAATAATTTCTTATTAGTAGAGCTTGGCGAAATAGCTCAGTTGTGACAACATTAGACTGAAGATCTAAGGGTGTCTTGTTCAATCCTGGGCTTTAGCATGGTTGGGTGTTTGCTTTTGCTACTGAATAGCAATTTAGCAGCAAAAACTGTTGTGTTCAGGTTTTGATCTTGAAAAGCATTTTATGTTATTTCACTTTGCAAAATCTTTAGCTCCTAAAAAAAGACATTCTTATCAGTATAGCTTGCCAAAATAGCTCAGTTGTGAGAGCAATAGACTGAAGACCTTAAAATCCCTAGTACGATCGTGGGTTTCCACATGTTTGGGTGTTTGCAGTTTGTTACTGAGTAGCAATTCATCAAAAAGAAATTTAGCAGCAGAAACTTTCATTTTCAGGTTTCGCCCTCTAGGACACTTGATGTTCTTTCAGTTTGCCTTATCTTAAACACCAAAAAAGACTTTCCAAAAGTCAGACTTACCCGCAATAGGTCATTTGTGAGAGCTTTAGACTGAAGATCTAGAGGTCCCTGGTTCAATCCCAGTTTTCGGCATGTTTAGTTGCTGTCTTTTTGTTACAGAATAGCAATTTAGCAGCAGAAACTGCTGTGTTCAGGTTCTGGTCTTCAAGAACATTTCATGTTATTACAGTTTGCATTATTATTAGCCCCAATAAAATAATTTCTTATTAGTAGAGCTTGGCGAAATAGCTCAGTTGTGACAACATTAGACTGAAGATCTAAGGGTGTCTTGTTCAATCCTGGGGTTTAGCATGGTTGGGTGTTTGCTTTTGCTACTGAATAGCAATTTAGCAGCAAAAACTGTTGTGTTCAGGTTTTGATTTTGAAAAGCATTTTATGTTATTTCAGTTTGCAAAATCTTTAGCTCCTAAAAAAAGACATTCTTATCAGTATAGCTTGCCAAAATAGCTCAGTTGTGAGAGCAATAGACTGAAGACCTTAAAATCCCTAGTACGATCGTGGGTTTCCACATGTTTGGGTGTTTGCAGTTTGTTACTGAGTAGCAATTCAGCAAAAAGAAATTTAGCAGCAGAAACTTTCATTTTCAGGTTTCGCCCTCTAGGACACTTGATGTTCTTTCAGTTTGCCTTATCTTAAACACCAAAAAAGACTTTCCAAATGTCAGATGTACCCGCAATAGATCTTTTGTGAGAGCATTAGACTGAAGATCTAAAGGTCCCTGGTTCGATCCCAGGTTTCGGCATGTTTAGTTGCTGTATTTTTGTTACAGAATAGCAATTTACCAGCAGAATCTTTCATTATCAGGTGTTGTTCATCAAGAACACTTAATGCTCTTTTTTTCCCAACCTAAAACCCCAAATACGGCTTTACATCTTTCACAATTAGCCGAAATAGCTCAGTTGGGAGAGCGTTAGACTGAAGATCTAAAGGTCCCTGGTTCGATCCCGGGTTTCGGCATATTTAGTTGCTGTTTTTTTTGTTACAGAATAGCAATTTATCAACAGAAACTGCCGTGTTCAGGTTCTGGTTTTCAAGATCATTTCATGTTATTACAGTTTGCATTATTATTAGCCCCAATAAAATAATTTCTTATTAGTAGAGCTTGGCGAAATAGCTCAGTTGTGACAACATTAGACTGAAGATCTAAGGGTGTCTTGTTCAATCCTGGGGTTTAGCATGGTTGGGTTTTTGCTTTTGCTACTGAATAGCAATTTAGCAGCAAAAACTGTTGTGTTCAGTTTTTGATCTTGAAATTTTTTTTATGTTATTTCAGTTTGCAAAATCTTTAGCTCCAAAAAAGACATTCTTATCAGTATAGCTTGCCAAAATAGCTCAGTTATGAGAGCAATAGACTGAAGACCTTAAAATCCCTAGTACGATCGTGGGTTTCCACATGTTTGGGTGTTTGCATTTTGTTACTGAGTAGCAATTCAGCAAAAAGAAATTTAGCAGCAGAAACTTTTATTTTCAGGTTTCGCCCTCTAGGACACTTGATGTTCTTTCAGTTTGCCTTATCTTAAGCACCAAAAAAGACTTTCCAAATGTCAGACGTAGCTGCAATAGCTCATTTGAGAGAGCATTAGACTGAAGATCTATAAGTCCCTAGTTCGATCCCGGGTTTCGGCATGTTTAGTTGCTGTATATTTGTTACAGAATAGCAATTTACCAGCAGAATCTTTTATTTTAAGGTGTTGCTCTTCAAAAACACTTGATGCTCTCTTTTTCCCAACCTAAAACCCCAAATACGACTTCACATCTTTCACAATTGGCCGAAATAGCTCTGTTGAGAGAGCGTTATACTGAAGATCTAAAGGACCCTGGTTCGATCCCGGGTTTCGGCATATTTAGTTGCTGGTTTTTTTGTTACAGAATAGGAATTTAGCAGCAGAAACTGCCGTGTTCAGGTTCTGGTCTTCAAGAACATTTCATGTTATTACAGTTTGCATTATTATTGGCCCCAATAAAATAATTTCTTATTAGTAGAGCTTGGCGAAATAGCTCAGTTGTGACAACATTAGACTGAAGATCTAAGGGTGTCTTGTTCAATCCTGGGCTTTAGCATGGTTGGGTGTTTGCTTTTGCTACTGAATAGCAATTTAGCAGCAAAAACTGTTGTGTTCAGGTTTTGATCTTGAAAAGCATTTTATGTTATTTCACTTTGCAAAATCTTTAGCTCCTAAAAAAAGACATTCTTATCAGTATAGCTTGCCAAAATAGCTCAGTTGTGAGAGCAATAGACTGAAGACCTTAAAATCCCTAGTACGATCGTGGGTTTCCACATGTTTGGGTGTTTGCAGTTTGTTACTGAGTAGCAATTCATCAAAAAGAAATTTAGCAGCAGAAACTTTCATTTTCAGGTTTCGCCCTCTAGGACACTTGATGTTCTTTCAGTTTGCCTTATCTTAAACACCAAAAAAGACTTTCCAAATGTCAGACTTACCCGCAATAGCTCATTTGTGAGAGCATTAGACTGAAGATCTAGAGGTCCCTGGTTCAATCCCAGTTTTCGGCATGTTTAGTTGCTGTCTTTTTGTTACAGAATAGCAATTTACAAGCAGAATCTTTCATTATCAGGTGTTGTTCTTCAAGAACACTTGATGCTCTTTTTTTCCTAACCTAAAACCCCAAATACGACTTCACATCTTTCACAATTAGCCGAAATAGCTCAATTGGGAGAGCGTTAGACTGAAGATCTAAAGGTCCCTGGTTCGATCCCGGGTTTCGGCATATTTAGTTGCTGTTGTTTTTGTTACAGAATAGCAATTTAGCAGCAGAAACTGCCATGTTCAGGTTCTGGTCTTCAAGAACATTTCATGTTATTACAGTTTGCATTATTATTAGCGCCAATAAAATAATTTTTTATTAGTAGAGCTTGGCAAAATAGCTCAGTTGTGACAACATTAGACTGAAGATCTAAGGGTGTCTTGTTCAATCCTGGGGTTTAGCATGGTTGGGTGTTTGCTTTTGCTACTGAATAGCAATTTAGCATGTGTTCAGGTTTTGATCTTGAAAAGCATTTTATGTTATTTCAGTTTGCAAAATCTTTAGCTCCTAAAAAAAGACATTCTTATCAGTATAGCTTGCCAAAATAGCTCAGTTGTGAGAGCAATAGACTGAAGACCTTAAAATCCCTTGTACGATCGTGGGTTTCCACATGTTTGGGTGTTTGCAGTTTGTTACTGAGTAGCAATTCAGCAAAAAGAAATTTAGCAGCATAAACTTTCATTTTCAGGTTTCGCCCTCTAGGACACGATGTTCTTTCAGTTTGCCTTATCTTAAACACCAAAAAAGACTTTCCAAATGTCAGACGTAGCTGCAATAGCTCATTTGGGAGAGCATTAGACTGAAGATCTATAAGTCCCTAGTTCAATCCTGGGTTTCGGCATGTTTAGTTGCTGTATATTTGTTACAGAATAGCAATTTACCAGCAGAATCTTTTATTATAAGGTGTTGCTCTTCAAGAACACTTGATGCTCTCTTTTTCCCAACCTAAAACCCCAAATACGACTTCACATCTTTCACAATTAGCCGAAATAGCTCAGTTGAGAGAGCGTTGTACTGAAGATCTAAAGGACCCTGGTTCGATCCCGGGTTTCGGCATATTTAGTTGCTGTTTTTTTTGTTACAGAATAGCAATTTAGCAGCAGAAACTGCTGTGTTCAGGTTCTGGTCTTCAAGAACATTTCATGTTATTACAGTTTGCATTATTATTAGCCCCAATAAAATAATTTCTTATTAGTAGAGCTTGGCGAAATAGCTCAGTTGTGACAACATTAGACTGAAGATCTAAGGGTGTCTTGTTCAATCCTGGGGTTTAGCATGGTTGGGTGTTTGCTTTTGCTACTGAATAGCAATTTAGCAGCAAAAACTGTTGTGTTCAGGTTTTGATTTTGAAAAGCATTTTATGTTATTTCAGTTTGCAAAATCTTTAGCTCCTAAAAAAAGACATTCTTATCAGTATAGCTTGCCAAAATAGCTCAGTTGTGAGAGCAATAGACTGAAGACCTTAAAATCCCTAGTACGATCGTGGGTTTCCACATGTTTGGGTGTTTGCAGTTTGTTACTGAGTAGCAATTCATCAAAAAGAAATTTAGCAGCAGAAACTTTCATTTTCAGGTTTCGCCCTCTAGGACACTTGATGTTCTTTCAGTTTGCCTTATCTTAAACACCAAAAAAGACTTTCCAAATGTCAGACGTAGCTGCAATAGCTCATTTGGGAGAGCATTAGACTGAAGATCTATAAGTTCCTAGTTCAATCCTGGGTTTCGGCATGTTTAGTTGCTGTATATTTGTTACAGAATAGCAATTTACCAGCAGAATCTTTTATTATAAGGTGTTGCTCTTCAAGAACACTTGATGCTCTTTTTTTCCCCAACCTAAAACCCTAAATATGACTTCACATCTTTCACAATTAGCCGAAATAGCTCAGTTGGGAGAGCGTTAGACTGAAGATCTTAAGGTCCCTGGTTCAATCCTGGGTTTCAGCATATTTTGTTGCTGTTTTTTTTGTTACAGAATAGCAATTTAGCAGCAGAAACTGCCGTGTTCAAGTTCTGGTTTTCAAGAACATTTCATGTTATTACAGTTTGCATTATTATTAGCCCCAATAAAATAATTTCTTATTAGTAGAGCTTGGCGAAATAGCTCAGTTGTGACAACATTAGACTGAAGATCTAAGGGTGTCTTGTTCAATCCTGGGGTTTAGCATGGTTGGGTGTTTGCTTTTGCTACTGAATAGCAATTTAGCAGCAAAAACTGTTGTGTTCAGGTTTTGATCTTGATCTTTGATCTTACCTGCAGAATCTTTCATTATCAGGTGTTGCTCTTCAAGAACATTTGATGCTCTTTTTTTCCCCAACCTAATACCCCAAATAAGACTTCACATCTTTCACAATTAGCCAAAATAGCGCAGTTTGGAGAGCGTTAGATGGAAGATCTAAAGGTCCCTGGTTTGATCCCGGGTTTCGGCATATTTAGTTGCTGTTTTTTTTTGTTACAGAATAGCAATTTAGCAGCAGAAACTGCTGTGTTCAGGTTCTGGTCTTCAAGAACATTTCATGTTATTACAGTTTGCATTATTATTAGCCCCAATAAAATAATTTCTTATTAGTAGAGCTTGGCGAATTAGCTCAGTTGTGAGAACATTAGACTGAAGATCTAAGGGTGTCTTGTTCAATCCTGGGGTTTAGCATGGTTGGGTGTTTGCTTTTGCTACTGAATAGCAATTTAGCAGCAAAAACTGTTGTGTTCAGTTTTTGATCTTGAAAAATATTTTATGTTTTTTCAGTTTGCAAAATCTTTAGCTCCAATAAAAAACATTCTTATCAGTATAGCTTGCCAAAATAGCTCAGTTGTGAGAGCAATAGACTGAAGACCTTAAAATCCCTAGTACGATCGTGGGTTTCCACATGTTTGGGTGTTTGCATTTTGTTACTGAGTAGCAATTCAGCAAAAAGAAATTTAGCAGCAGAAACTTTTATTTTCAGGTTTCGCCCTCTAGGACACTTGATGTTCTTTCAATTTGCCTTATCTTAAACACCAAAAAAGACTTTCCAAATGTCAGACTTACCCGCAATAGCTCATTTGGGAGAGCATTAGACTGAAGATCTAAAGGTCCCTGGTTCAATCCCAGGTTTCGGCATGTTTAGCTGCTGTATTTTTGTTACAGAATAGCAATTTACCAACCGAATCTTTCATTATCAGGTGTTGTTCTTCAAGAACACTTGATGCTCTTTTTTTCCTAACCTAAAACCCAAAATACTACTTCACATCTTTCACAATTAGCCGAAATAGCTCAGTTGGGAGAGCGTTAGACTGAAGATCTAAAGGTCCCTGGTTCAATCCCGGGTTTCAGCATATTTAGTTGCTGTTTTTTTTGTTACAGAATAGCAATTTAGCAGCAGAAACTGCCGTGTTCAGGTTCTGGTTTTTAAGAACATTTCATGTTATTACAGTTTGCATTATTATTAGCCCCAATAAAATAATGTCTTATTAGTAGAGCTTGGCGAAATAGCTCAGTTGTGACATCATTAGACTGAAGATCTAAGGGTGTCTTGTTCAATCCTGGGGTTTAGCATGGTTGGGTGTTTGCTTTTGCTACTGAATAGCAATTTAGCAGCAAAAACTGTTGTGTTCAGGTTTTGATGTTGAAAAGCATTTTATGTTATTTCAGTTTGCAAAATCTTTAGCTCCTAAAAAAAGACATTCTTATCAGTATAGCTTGCCAAAATAGCTCAGTTGTGAGAGCAATAGACTGAAGACCTTAAAATCCCTAGTACGATCGTGGGATTCCACATGTTTGGGTGTTTGCAGTTTGTTACTGAGTAGCAATTCAGCAAAAAGAAATTTAGCAGCATAAACTTTCATTTTCAGGTTTCGCCCTCTAGGACACTTGATGTTCTTTCAGTTTGCCTTATAGGACACTTGATGTTCTTTCAGTTTGCCTTATCTTAAACACCAAAAAAGACTTTCTAAATGTCAGACTTACCCGCAATAGCTCTTTTGTGAGAGCATTAGACTGAAGATCTAAAGGTCCCTGGTTTGATCCCAGGTTTCGGCATGTTTAGTTGCTGTATTTTTGTTACAGAATAGCAATTTACCAGCAGAATCTTTCATTATCAGGTGTTGTTCATCAAGAACACTTAATGCACTTTTTTTCCCAACCTAAAACCCCAAATACGGCTTAACATCTTTCACAATTAGCCGAAATAGCTCAGTTGGGAGAGCGTTAGACTGAAGATCTAAAGGTCCTTGGTTCGATCCCGGGTTTTGGCATATTTAGTTGCTGTTTTTTTGTTACAGAATAGCAATTTAGCAGCAGAAACTGACGTGTTCAGGTTCTGGTCTTCAAGATCATTTCATGTTATCACAGTTTGCATTATTATTAGCCCCAATAAAAGAATTTCTTATTAGTAGAGCTTGGCGAAATATCTCAGTTGTGAGAACATTAAACTGAAGATCTAAGGGTGTCTTGTTCAATCCTGGGGTTTAGCATGGTTGGGTGTTTGCTTTTGCTACTGAATAGCAATTTAGCAGCAAAAACTGTTGTGTTCAGTTTTTGATCTTGAAAAACATTTTATGTTATTTCAGTTTGCAAAATCTTTAGCTCAAAAAAAATACATTCTTATCAGTATAGCTTGCCAAAATAGCTCAGTTGTGAGAGCAATAGTCTGAATACCTTAAATTCCCTAGTACGATCGTGGGTTTCCACATGTTTGGGTGTTGCAGTTTGTTACTGAGTAGCAATTCAGCAAAAAGAAATTTAGCAGCATAAACTTTCATTTTCAGGTTTCGCCCTCTAGGACACTTGATGTTTTTTCAGTTTGCCTTATCTTAAACACCAAAAAAGACTTTCCAAATGTCAGACGTAGCTGCAATAGCTCATTTGGGAGAGCATTAGACTGAAGATCTATAAGTCCCTAGTTCAATCCTGGGTTTCGGCATGTTTAGTTGCTGTATATTTGTTACAGAATAGCAATTTACCAGCAGAATCTTTTATTATAAGGTGTTGCTCTTCAAGAACACTTGATGCTCTTTTTTTCCCCAACCTAAAACCCTAAATATGACTTCACATCTTTCACATTTAGCCGAAATAGCTCAGTTGGGAGAGCGTTAGACTGAAGATCTTAAGGTCCCTGGTTCAATCCTGGGTTTCAGCATATTTTGTTGCTGTTTTTTTTGTTACAGAATAGCAATTTAGCAGCAGAAACTGCCGTGTTCAGGTTCTGGTTTTCAAGAACATTTCATGTTATTACAGTTTGCATTATTATTAGCCCCAATAAAATAATTTCTTATTAGTAGAGCTTGGCGAAATAGCTCAGTTGTGACAACATTAGACTGAAGATCTAAGGGTGTCTTGTTCAATCCTGGGGTTTAGCATGGTTGGGTGTTTGCTTTTGCTACTGAATAGCAATTTAGCAGCAAAAACTGTTGTGTTCAGGTTTTGATCTAGATCTTTGATTTTACCTGCAGAATCTTTCATTATCAGGTGTTGCTCTTCAAGAACATTTGATGCTCTTTTTTTCCCCAACCTAATACCCCAAATAAGACTTCACATCTTTCACAATTAGCCAAAATAGCGCAGTTTGGAGAGCGTTAGATGGAAGATCTAAAGGTCCCTGGTTTGATCCCGGGTTTCGGCATATTTAGTTGCTGTTTTTTTTTGTTACAGAATAGCAATTTAGCAGCAGAAACTGCTGTGTTCAGGTTCTGGTCTTCAAGAACATTTCATGTTATTACAGTTTGCATTATTATTAGCCCCAATAAAATAATTTCTTATTAGTAGAGCTTGGCGAATTAGCTCAGTTGTGAGAACATTAGACTGAAGATCTAAGGGTGTCTTGTTCAATCCTGGGGTTTAGCATGGTTGGGTGTTTGCTTTTGCTACTGAATAGCAATTTAGCAGCAAAAACTGTTGTGTTCAGTTTTTGATCTTGAAAAATATTTTATGTTTTTTCAGTTTGCAAAATCTTTAGCTCCAATAAAAAACATTCTTATCAGTATAGCTTGCCAAAATAGCTCAGTTGTGAGAGCAATAGACTGAAGACCTTAAAATCCCTAGTACGATCGTGGGTTTCCACATGTTTGGGTGTTTGCATTTTGTTACTGAGTAGCAATTCAGCAAAAAGAAATTTAGCAGCAGAAACTTTTATTTTCAGGTTTCGCCCTCTAGGACACTTGATGTTCTTTCAATTTGCCTTATCTTAAACACCAAAAAAGACTTTCCAAATGTCAGACGTAGCCGCAATAGCTCATTTGGGAGAGCATTAGACTGAAGATCTAAATGTCCCTGGTTCAATCCCAGGTTTCGGCATGTTTAGCTGCTGTATTTTTGTTACAGAATAGCAATTTACCAGCCGAATCTTTCATTATCAGGTGTTGTTCTTCAAGAACACTTGATGCTCTTTTTTTCCTAACCTAAAACCCAAAATACTACTTCACATCTTTCACAATTAGCCGAAATAGCTCAGTTGGGAGAGCGTTAGACTGAAGATCTAAAGGTCCCGGGTTTCAGCATATTTAGTTGCTGTTTTTTTTGTTACAGAATAGCAATTTAGCAGCAGAAACTGCCGTGTTCAGGTTCTGGTTTTCAAGAACATTTCATGTTATTACAGTTTGCATTATTATTAGCCCCAATAAAATAATGTCTTATTAGTAGAGCTTGGCGAAATAGCTCAGTTGTGACATCATTAGACTGAAGATCTAAGGGTGTCTTGTTCAATCCTGGGGTTTAGCATGGTTGGGTGTTTGCTTTTGCTACTGAATAGCAATTTAGCAGCAAAAACTGTTGTGTTCAGGTTTTGATGTTGAAAAGCATTTTATGTTATTTCAGTTTGCAAAATCTTTAGCTCCTAAAAAAAGACATTCTTATCAGTATAGCTTGCCAAAATAGCTCAGTTGTGAGAGCAATAGACTGAAGACCTTAAAATCCCTAGTACGATCGTGGGATTCCACATGTTTGGGTGTTTGCAGTTTGTTACTGAGTAGCAATTCAGCAAAAAGAAATTTAGCAGCAGAAACTTTTATTTTCAGGTCTCGCCCTCTAGGACACTTGATGTTCTTTCAGTTTGCCTTATCTTAAACACCAAAAAAGACTTTCTAAATGTCAGACTTACCCGCAATAGCTCTTTTGTGAGAGCATTAGACTGAAGATCTAAAGGTCCCTGGTTTGATCCCAGGTTTCGGCATGTTTAGTTGCTGTATTTTTGTTACAGAATAGCAATTTACCAGCAGAATCTTTCATTATCAGGTGTTGTTCATCAAGAACACTTAATGCACTTTTTTTCCCAACCTAAAACCCCAAATACGGCTTAACATCTTTCACAATTAGCCGAAATAGCTCAGTTGGGAGAGCGTTAGACTGAAGATCTAAAGGTCCTTGGTTCGATTCCGGGTTTTGGCATATTTAGTTGCTGTTTTTTTGTTACAGAATAGCAATTTAGCAGCAGAAACTGACGTGTTCAGGTTCTGGTCTTCAAGATCATTTCATGTTATCACAGTTTGCATTATTATTAGCCCCAATAAAAGAATTTCTTATTAGTAGAGCTTGGCGAAATATCTCAGTTGTGAGAACATTAGACTGAAGATCTAAGGGTGTCTTGTTCAATCCTGGGGTTTAGCATGGTTGGGTGTTTGCTTTTGCTACTGAATAGCAATTTAGCAGCAAAAACTGTTGTGTTCAGTTTTTGATCTTGAAAAACATTTTATGTTATTTCAGTTTGCAAAATCTTTAGCTCCAAAAAAATACATTCTTATCAGTATAGCTTGCCAAAATAGCTCAGTTGTGAGAGCAATAGACTGAAGACCTTAAATTCCCTAGTACGATCGTGGGTTTCCACATGTTTGGGTGTTGCAGTTTGTTACTGAGTAGCAATTCAGCAAAAAGAAATTTAGCAGCATAAACTTTCATTTTCAGGTTTCGCCCTCTAGGACACTTGATGTTTTTTCAGTTTGCCTTATCTTAAACACCAAAAAAGACTTTTTAAATGTCAGACTTACCCGCAATAGCTCTTTTGTGAGAGCATTAGACTGAAGATCTAAAGGTCCCTGGTTCGATCCCAGGTTTCGGCATGTTTAGTTGCTGTATTTTTGTTACAGAATAGCAATTTACCAGCAGAATCTTTCATTATCAGGTGTTGTTCATCAAGAACACTTAATGCTCTTTTTTTCCCCAACCTAAAACCCTAAATATGACTTCACTTCTTTCATAATTAGCTGAAATAGCTCAGTTGGGAGAGCGTTAGACTGAAGATCTTAAGGTCCCTGGTTCAATCCCGGGTTTCAGCATATTTTGTTGCTGTTTTTTTTGTTACAGAATAGCAATTTAGCAGCATAAACTGCCGTGTTCAGGTTCTGGTTTTCAAGAACATTTCATGTTATTACAGTTTGCATTATTATTAGCCCCAATAAAATAATTTCTTATTAGTAGAGCTTGGTGAAATAGCTTAGTTGTGACAACATTAGACTGAAGATCTAAGGGTGTCTTGTTCAATCCTGGGGTTTAGCATGGTTGGGTGTTTGCTTTTGCTACTGAATAGCAATTTAGCAGCAAAAACTGTTGTGTTCAGGTTTTGATGTTGAAAAGCATTTTATGTTATTTCAGTTTGCAAAATCTTTAGCTCCTAAAAAAAGACATTCTTATCAGTATAGCTTGCCAAAATAGCTCAGTTGTGAGAGCAATAGACTGAAGACCTTAAATTCCCTAGTACGATCGTGGGTTTCCACATGTTTGGGTGTTGCAGTTTGTTACTGAGTAGCAATTCAGCAAAAAGAAATTTAGCAGCATAAACTTTCATTTTCAGGTTTCGCCCTCTAGGACACTTGATGTTTTTTCAGTTTGCCTTATCTTAAACACCAAAAAAGACTTTTTAAATGTCAGACTTACCCGCAATAGCTCTTTTGTGAGAGCATTAGACTGAAGATCTAAAGGTCCCTGGTTCGATCCCAGGTTTCGGCATGTTTAGTTGCTGTATTTTTGTTACAGAATAGCAATTTACCAGCAGAATCTTTCATTATCAGGTGTTGTTCATCAAGAACACTTAATGCTCTTTTTTTCCCCAACCTAAAACCCTAAATATGACTTCACATCTTTCATAATTAGCTGAAATAGCTCAGTTGGGAGAGCGTTAGACTGAAGATCTTAAGATCCCGGGTTTCAGCATATTTTGTTGCTGTTTTTTTTGTTACAGAATAGCAATTTAGCAGCATAAACTGCCGTGTTCAGGTTCTGGTTTTCAAGAACATTTCATGTTATTACAGTTTGCATTATTATTAGCCCCAATAAAATAATTTCTTATTAGTAGAGCTTGGTGAAATAGCTTAGTTGTGACAACATTAGACTGAAGATCTAAAGGTGTTTTGTTCAATCCTGGGGTTTAGCATGGTTGGGTGTTTGCTTTTGCTACTGAATAGCAATTTAGCAGCAAAAACTGTTGTGTTCAGGTTTTGATGTTGAAAAGCATTTTATGTTATTTCAGTTTGCAAAATCTTTAGCTCCTAAAAAAAGACATTCTTATCAGTATAGCTTGCCAAAATAGCTCAGTTGTGAGAGCAATAGACTGAAGACCTTAAAATCCCTAGTACGATCGTGGGATTCCACATGTTTGGGTGTTTGCAGTTTGTTACAGAGTAGCAATTCAGCAAAAAGAAATTTAGCAACAGAAACTTTCATTTTCAGGTTTCGCCCTCTAGGACACTTGATGTTCTTTCAGTTTGTCTTATCTTTAACACCAAAAAAGACTTTACAAATGTCAGACTTACACGCAATATCTCTTTTGTGAGAGCATTAAACTGATGATCTAAAGGTCCCTGGTTCGATCACAGGTTTCGGCATTTTTAGTTGCTGTATTTTTGTTACGGAATAGCAATTAACCAGCAGAATCTTTCATTATCAGGTGTTGTTCATCAAGAACACTTAATGCTCTTTTTTTCCCCAACCTAAATCCCCAAATACGGCTTTACATCTTTCACAATTAGCCGAAAATAGCTCAGTTGGGAGAGCGTTAGACTGAAGATCTAAAGATCCCGGGTTTCGGCATATTTAGTTGCTGTTTTTTTGTTACAGAATTGCAATTTAGCACCAGAAACTGCCGTGTTCAGGTTCTGGTCTTCAAGATCATTTCATGTTATTACAGTTTGCATTATTATTAGCCCCATTAAAATAATTTCTTATTAGTAAAGCTTGGCAAAATAGCTCAGTTGTGAGAACATTAGACTGAAGATCTAGGGGTGTCTTGTTCAATCCTGGGGTTTAGCATGTTTGGGTGTTTGCTTTTGCTACTGAATAGCAATTTAGCAGCAAAAACTGTTGTGTTCAGTTTTTGATCTTGAAAAACATTTTATGTTATTTCAGTTTGCAAAATCTTTAGCTCCAAAAAAAGACATTCTTATCAGTATAGCTTGCCAAAATAGCTCAGTTGTGAGAGCAATAGACTGAAGACCTTAAAATCCCTAGTACGATCGTGGGTTTCCACATGTTTGGGTGTTTGCATTTTGTTACTGAGTAGCAATTCAGCAAAAAGAAATTTAGTAGCAGAAACTTTTATTTTCAGGTTTCGCCCTCTAGGACACTTGATGTTCTTTCAGTTTGCCTTATCTTAAACACCAAAAAAGACTTTCCAAATGTCAGACTTAGCTGCAATAGCTCATTTGGGAGAGCATTAGACTGAAGATCTATAAGTCCCTGGTTCTATCCTGGGTTTCGGCATGTTTAGTTGCTGTATTTTTGTTACAGAATAGCAATTTACCAGCAGAATCTTTCATTATAAGGTGTTGCTCTTCAAGAACACTTGATGCTCTTTTTTTCCCAACCTAAAACCCCAAATACGACTTTGCATCTTTCACAATTATCCGAAATAGCTCAGTTGGGAGAGTGTTAGACTGAAGATCTAAAGATCCCTGGTTCGATCCCGGGTTTCGGCATATTTAGTTGCTGTTTTTTTGTTACAGAATAGCAATTTAGCAGCAGAAACTGCCGTGTTCAGGTTCTGGTCTTCAAGATCTTTTCATGTTATTACAGTTTGCATTATTATTAGCCCCAATAAAAGAATTTCTTATTAGTAGAGCTTGGCGAAATATCTCAGTTGTGAGAACATTAGACTGAAGATCTAAGGGTGTCTTGTTCAATCCTGGGGTTTAGCATGGTTGGGTCTTTGCTTTTGCTACTGAATAGCAATTTAGCAGCAAAAACTGTTGTGTTCAGTTTTTGATCTTGAAAAACATTTTATGTTATTTCAGTTTGCAAAATCTTTAGCTCCAAAAAAATACATTCTTATCAGTATAGCTTGCCAAAATAGCTCAGTTGTGAGAGCAATAGACTGAAGACCTTAAATTCCCTAGTACGATCGTGGGTTTCCACATGTTTGGGTGTTGCAGTTTGTTACTGAGTAGCAATTCAGCAAAAAGAAATTTAGCAGCATAAACTTTCATTTTCAGGTTTCGCCCTCTAGGACACTTGATGTTCTTTCAGTTTGCCTTATCTTAAACACCAAAAAAGACTTTCTAAATGTCAGACTTCCCCGCAATAGCTCTTTTGTGAGAGCATTAGACTGAAGATCTAAAGGTCCCTGGTTCGATCCCAGGTTTCGGCATGTTTAGTTGCTGTATTTTTGTTACAGAATAGCAATTTACCAGCAGAATCTTTCATTATCAGGTGTTGTTCATCAAGAACACTTGATGCTCTTTTTTTCCCAACCTAAAACCCCAAATACGGCTTGTATCTTTCACAATTAGCCGAAATAGCTCAGTTGGGAGAGCGTTAGACTGAAGATCTAAAGGTCCCTGGTTCAATCCTGGGTTTTGGCATATTTAGTTGCCTTTTTTTTTGTTACAGAATAGCAATTTAGCAGCAGAAACTGCCGTGTTCAGGTTCTGGTTTTCAAGAACATTTCATGTTATTACAGTTTGCATTATTATTAGCCCCAATAAAATAATTTCTTATTAGTAGAGCTTAGCGAAATAGCTCAGTTGTGACAACATTAGACTGAAGATCTAAGGGTGTCTTGTTCAATCCTGGGGTTTAGCATGGTTGGGTGTTTGCTTTTGCTACTGAATAGCAATTTAGCAGCAAAAACTGTTGTGTTCAGGTTTTGATCTTGAAAAGCATTTTATGTTATTTCAGTTTGCAAAATCTTTAGCTCCTAAAAAAAGACATTCTTATCAGTATATCTTGCCAAAATAGCTCAGTTGTGAGAGCAATAGACTGAAGACCTTAAAATCCCTAGTACGATCGTGGGTTTCCACATGTTTGGGTGTTTGCAGTTTGTTTCTGAGTAGCAATTCATCAAAAAGAAATTTAGCAGCAGAAACTTTCATTTTCAGGTTTCGCCCTCTAGGACACTTGATGTTCTTTCAGTTTGCCTTATCTTAAACACTAAAAAATACTTTCCAAATGTCAGACTTACCCGCAATAGCTCTTTTAAGAGAGCATTAGAGTGAAGATCTAAAGGTCCGGGTTCAATCACAGGTTTCGGCATGTTTAGTTGATGTTTTTTTTGTTACAGAATAGCAATTTACCAGCAGAATCTTTCATTATAAGGTGTTGTTCTTCAAGAACACTTGATGCTCTTTTTTTCCCAACCTAAAACCCCAAATACGGCTTAGCATCTTTCACAATTAGCTGAAATAGCTCAGTTGGGAGAGCGTTAGACTGAAGATCTATAGGTCCCTGGTTCGATCCCGGGTTTCGGCATATTTAGTTGCTGTTTTTTTTGTTACAGAATAGCAATTTAGCAACAGAAACTGCCGTGTTCAGGTTCTGGTTTTCAAGAACATTTCATGTTATTACAGTTTGCATTATTATTAGCCCCAATAAAATAATTTTTTATTAGTAGAGCTTAGCGAAATAGCTCAGTTGTGACAACATTAGACTGAAGATCTAAGGGTGTCTTGTTCAATCCTGGGGTTTAGCATGGTTGGGTGTTTGCTTTTGCTACTGAATAGCAATTTAGCAGCAAAAACTGTTGTGTTCAGGTTTTGATCTTGAAAAGCATTTTATGTTATTTCAGTTTGCAAAATCTTTAGCTCCTAAAAAAAGACATTCTTATCAGTATAGCTTGCCAAAATAGTTTAGTTGTGAGAGCAATAGACTGAAGACCTTAAAATCCCTAGTACGATCGTGGGTTTCCACATGTTTGGGTGTTTGCAGTTTGTTACTGAGTAGCAATTCAGCAAAAAGAAATTTAGCAGCAGAAACTTTCATTTTCAGGTTTCGCCCTCTAGGACACTTGATGTTCTTTCAGTTTGTCTTATCTTAAACACCAAAAAAGACTTTCCAAATGTCAGACTTACACGCAATAGCTCTTTTGTGAGAGCATTAAATTGAAGATCTAAAGGTCCCGGGTACGATCCCAGGTTTCGGAATGTAAAGTTGCTGTCTTTTTGTTACAGAATAGCAGTTTACAAGCAGAATCTTTCATTATCAGGTGTTGTTCATCAAGAACACTTGATGCTCTTTTTTTCCTAACCTAAAACCCCAAATACGACTTGACATCTTTCACAATTAGCCGAAATAGCTCCGTTGGTAGAGCGTCAGACTGAAGATCTAAAGGTCCCTGGTTCGATCCCGGGTTTCGGCATATTTAGTTGCTGTTGTTTTTGTTACAGAATAGCAATTTAGCAGCAGAAACTGCCATGTTCAGGTTCTGGTCTTCAAGAACATTTCATGTTATTACAGTTTGCATTATTATTAGCCCCAATAAAATAATTTCTTATTAGTAGAGCTTGGCGAAATAGCTCAGTTGTGACAACATTAGACTGAAGATCTAAGGGTGTCTTGTTCAATCCTGGGGTTTAGCATGGTTGGGTGTTTGCTTTTGCTACTGAATAGCAATTTAGCAGCAAAAACTGTTGTGTTCAGGTTTTGATCTTGAAAAGCATTTTATGTTATTTCAGTTTGCAAAATCTTAAGCTCCTAAAAAAAGACATTCTAATCAGTATAGCTTGCCAAAATAGCTCAGTTGTGAGAGCAATAGACTGAAGACCTTAAAATCCCTAGTACAATCGTGGGTTTCCACATGTTTGGGTGTTTGCAGTTTGTTACTGAGTAGCAATTCAGCAAAAAGAAATTTAGCAGCATAAACTTTCATTTTCAGGTTTCGCCCTCTAGGACACTTGATGTTCTTTCAGTTTGCCTTATCTTAAACACCAAAAAAGACTTTCCAAATGTCAGACTTACCCGCAATAGTTCTTTTGTGAGAGCATTAGACTGAAGATCTAAAGGTCCCTGGTTCGATCCCGGGTTTTGGCATATTTAGTTGCTGTTTTTTTGTTACAGAATAGCAATTAAGCAGCAGAAACTGCCGTGTTCAGGTTCTGGTCTTCAAGAACATTTCATGTTATTACAGTTTGCATTATTATTAGCCCCAATAAAATAATTTCTTATTAGTAGAGCTTGGCGAAATAGCTCAGTTGTGACAACATTAGACTGAAGATCTAAGGGTGTCTTGTTCAATCCTGGGGTTTAGCATGGTTGGGTGTTTGCTTTTGCTACTGAATAGCAATTTAGCAGCAAAAACTGTTGTGTTCAGGTTTTGATCTTGAAAAGCATTTTATGTTATTTCAGTTTGCAAAATCTTAAGCTCCTAAAAAAAGACATTCTAATCAGTATAGCTTGCCAAAATAGCTCAGTTGTGAGAGCAATAGACTGAAGACCTTAAAATCCCTAGTACAATCGTGGGTTTCCACATGTTTGGGTGTTTGCAGTTTGTTACTGAGTAGCAATTCAGCAAAAAGAAATTTAGCAGCATAAACTTTCATTTTCAGGTTTCGCCCTCTAGGACACTTGATGTTCTTTCAGTTTGCCTTATCTTAAACACCAAAAAAGACTTTCCAAATGTCAGACTTACCCGCAATAGTTCTTTTGTGAGAGCATTAGACTGAAGATCTTAAGGTCCCTGGTTCGATCCCAGGTTTCGGGATGTTTAGTTGCTGTATTTTTGTTACAGAATAGCAATTTACCAGCAGAATCTTTCATTATCAGGTGTTGTTCATCAAGAACACTTAATGCTCTTTTTTTCCCAACCTAAAACCCCAAATACGGCTTTACATCTTTCACAATTAGCCGAAATAGCTCAGTTGGGAGAGCGTTAGACTGAAGATCTAAAGGTCCCTGGTTCGATCCCGGGTTTCGGCATATTTAGTTGCTGTTTTTTTGTTACAGAATAGCAACTTAGCAGCAGAAACTGCCGTGTTCAGGTTCTGGTCTTCAAGATCATTTCATGTTATTACAGTTTGCATTATTATTAGCCCCAATAAAAGAAATTCTTATTAGTAGAGCTTGGCGAAATAGCTCAGTTGTGAGAACATTAGACTGAAGATCTAAGGGTGTCTTGTTCAATCCTGGGGTTTAGCATGGTTGGGTTTTTGCTTTTGCTACTGAATAGCAATTTAGCAGCAAAAACTGTTGTGTTCAGTTTTTGATCTTGAAATTTTTTTTATGTTATTTCAGTTTGCAAAATCTTTAGCTCCAAAAAAAGACATTCTTATCAGTATAGCTTGCCAAAATAGCTTAGTTATGAGAGCAATAGACTGAAGACCTTAAAATCCCTAGTACGATCGTGGGTTTCCACATGTTTGGGTGTTTGCATTTTGTTACTGAGTAGCAATTCAGCAAAAAGAAATTTAGCAGCAGAAACTTTTATTTTCAGGTTTCGCCCTCTAGGACACTTGATGTTCTTTCAGTTTGCCTTATCTTAAACACCAAAAAAGACTTTCCAAATGTCAGACGTAGCTGCAATAGCTCATTTGGGAGAGCATTAGACTGAAGATCTATAAGTCCCTAGTTCAATCCCGGGTTTTGGCATGTTTAGTTGCTGTATATTTGTTACAGAATAGCAATTTACCAGCAGAATCTTTTATTTTAAGGTGTTGCTCTTCAAGAACACTTGATGCTCTCTTTTTCCCAACCTAAAACCCCAAATACGACTTCACAGCTTTCACAATTAGCTGAAATAGCTCAGTTGAGAGAGCGTTATACTGAACATCTAAAGGACCCTGGTTCGATCCCGGGTTTCGGCATATTTAGTTGCTGGTTTTTTTGTTACAGAATAGCAATTTAGCAGCAGAAGCTGCCGTGTTCAGGTTCTGGTCTTCAAGAACATTTCATGTTATTACAGATTGCATTATTATTAACCCCAATAAAATAATTTCTTATTAGTAGAGCTTGGCAAAATAGCTCAGTTGTGACAACATTAGACTGAAGATCTAAGGGTGTCTTGTTCAATCCTTGGGTTTAGAATGGTTGGGTGTTTGCTTTTGCTACTGAATAGCAATTTAGCAGCAAAAACTGTTGTGTTCAGGTTTTGATCTTGAAAATAAAAATTTTCTTACCGATAATTCTATTTCTCGTAGTCCGTAGTGGATGCTGGGGACTCCGTAAGGACCATGGGGAATAGCGGCTCCGCAGGAGACTGGGCACAAAAGTAAAGCTTTAGAACTACCTGGTGTGCACTGGCTCCTCCCCCTATGACCCTCCTCCAAGCCTCAGTTAGGATACTGTGCCCGGACGAGCGTACACAATAAGGAAGGATTTTGAATCCCGGGTAAGACTCATACCAGCCACACCAATCACACCGTACAACTCGTGATCTAAACCCAGTTAACAGCATGATAACAGAGGAGCCTCTAGAAAAGATGGCTCACTACAGCAATAACCCGATTTTTTGGTAACAATAACTATGTACCAGTATTGCAGACAATCCGCACTTGGGATGGGCGCCCAGCATCCACTACGGACTATGAGAAATAGAATTATCGGTAAGTAAATTCTTATTTTCTCTAACGTCCTAAGTGGATGCTGGGGACTCCGTAAGGACCATGGGGATTATACCAAAGCTCCCAAACGGGCGGGAGAGTGCGGATGACTCTGCAGCACCAAATGAGAGAACTCCAGGTCCTCCTCAGCCAGGGTATCAATTTTGTAGAATTTTACAAACGTATTTGCTCCTGACCAAGTAGCTGCTCGGCAAAGTTGTAAAGCCGAGACCCCTCGGGCAGCCGCCCAAGATGAGCCCATCTTCCTTGTGGAGTGGGCATTTACAGATTTTTGGCTGTGGCAGGCCTGCCACAGAATGTGCAAGCTGAATTGTACTACAAATCCAACGAGCAATAGTCTGCTTAGAAGCAGGAGCACCCAGCTTGTTGGGTGCATACAGGATAAACAGCGAGTCAGATTTTCAGACTCCAGCCGTCCTGGAAACATATATTTTCAGGGCCCTGACAACGTCTAGCAACTTGGAGTCCTCCAAGTCCCTAGTAGCCGCAGGCACCACAATAGGTTGGTTCAGGTGAAACGCTGAAACCACCTTAGGGAGAAACTGAGGACGAGTCCTCAATTCCGCCCTGTCCGAATGGAAAATCAGATAAGGGCTTTTACAGGATAAAGCCGCCAATTCTGACACGCGCCTGGCCCAGGCCAGGACCAACAGCATGACCACTTTCCATGTGAGATATTTTAACTCCACAGATTTAAGTGGTTCAAACCAATGTGACTTTTGGAACCCAAAAACTTCCTTTTCGATCCCAAGGTGCCACTGGAGGCACAAAAGGAGGCTGTATATGCAGTACCCCTTTTACAACGTCTGAACTTCAGGGACTGAAGCTAGTTCTTTTTGGAAGAAAATTGACAGGGCCGAAATTTGAACCTTAATGGACCCCAATTTCAGGCCCATAGACACTCCTGTTTGCAGGAAATGTAGGAATCGACCCAGTTGAATTTCCTCCGTCGGGCCTTACTGGCCTCGCACCACGCAACATATTTTCGCCAAATGCGGTGATAATGTTTTGCGATTACATCCTTCCTGGCTTTGATCAGGATAGGGATGACTTCATCCGGAATGCCTTTTTTCATTCAGGATCCGGCGTTCAACCGCCATGCCGTCAAACGCAGCCGCGGTAAGTCTTGGAACAGACAGGGTCCTTGCTGGAGCAGGTCCATTCTTAGAGGTAGAGGCCACGGATCCTCCGTGAGCATCTCTTGAAGTTCCGGTTACCAAGTCCTTCTTGGCCAATCCGGAGCCACAAATATAGTGCTTACTCCTCTCCATCTTATCAATCTCAGTACCTTGGGTATGAGAGGCAGATTAGGGAACACATACACTGACTGGTACACCCACGGTGTTACCAGAGCGTCTACAGCTATTGCCTGAGGGTCCCTTGACCTTGCGCAATACCTGTCGAGTTTTTCCCAACGGTTTATAATCATGTGGAAGACTTCTGGGTGAAGTCCCCACTCTCCCGGGTGGAGGTCGTGTCTGCTGAGGAAGTCTGCTTCCCAGTTGTCCACTCCCGGAATTGCTGACAGTGCTATCACATGATTTTCCACCCAGCGAAGAATCCTTTCAGCTTCTGCCATTGCCCTCCTGCTTCTTGTGCCACCCTGTCTGTTTACGTGGGTGACTGGCGTGATGTTGTCCGACTGGATCAACACCGGCTGACCTTGAAGCAGAGGTCTTGCTAAGCTTAGAGCATTGTAAATGGCCCTTAGCTTCAGGATATTTATGTGAAGTGATGTCTCCAGGCTTGACCATAAGCCCTGGAAATTCCTTCCCTGTGTGACTGCTCCCCAGCCTCGCAGGCTGGCATCCGTGGTCACCAGGACCCAGTCCTGAATGCCGAATCTGCGGCCCTCTAGAAGATGAGCACTCTGCAACCAACACAGGAGGGACACCCTTGTTCTTGGTGACAGGGTTATCCGCTGATGCATCTGAAGATGCGACCCGGACCATTTGTCCAGCAGGTCCCACTGGAAAGTTCTTGCGTGGAATCTGCCGAATGGGATTGCTTTGTAGGAAGCCACCATTTTACCCAGAACCCTTGTGCATTGATGCACTGAGACTTGGCTCGGTTTTAGGAGGTTCCTGACTAGCTCGGATAACTCCCTGGCTTTCTCCTCTGGTAGAAACACCTTTTTCTGAACTGTGTCCAGGATCATCCCTAGGAACAGAAGACGAGTCGTCGGAACCAGCTGCGATTTTGGAATATTGAGAATCCAATCGTGCTGCCGCAACACTACCTGAGATAGTGCTACACCGACCTCCAACTGTTCCCTGGATCTTACCCTTATCAGGGAATCGTCCAAGTAAGGGATAACTAAAATTCCCTTCCTTCGAAGGAATATCATCATTTCGGCCATTACCTTGGTAAAGACCCGGGGTGCCGTGGACCATCCATACGGCAGCGTCTGAACTGATAGTGACAGTTCTGTACCATAAACCTGAGGTACCCTTGGTGAGAAGGGTAAATTTGGACATGAAGGTAAGCATCCTTGATGTCCCGAGACATCATGTAGTCCCCTTCTTCCAGGTTCGCAATCACTGCTCTGAGTGACTCAATCTTGAATTTGAACCTCTGTATGTAAGTGTTCAAAGATTTTAGATTTAGAATCGGTCTCACCGAGCCATCCGGCTTCGGTACCACAACAGTGTGGAATAATACCCCGTTCCCTGTTGCAGGAGGGGTACCTTGATTATCACCTGCTGGGAATACAGCTTGTGAATGGCTTCCAAAACTGTCTCCCTGTCAGAAGGAGACATCGGTAAAGCCGACTTTAGGAAACGGCGAGGGGGAGACGTCTCGAATTCCAATTTGTACCCCTGAGATATCACCTGAAGGATCCAGGGGTCTACTTGCGAGTGAGCCCACTGAAATTCATTGAGACGGGCCCCCCACCGTGCCTGATTCTGCTTGTAAAGCCCCAGCGTCATACTGAGGGCTTGGCAGAGGCGGGAGAGGGTTTCTGTTCCTGGGAACTGGCTGATTTCTGCAGCCTTTTTCCTCTCCCTCTGTCACGGGGCAGAAATGAGGAACCTTTTGCCCGCTTGTCCACGAAAAGACTGCGCCTGATAATACGGCGTCTTCTCATGTTGAGAGGCGACCTGGGGTACAAACGTGGATTTCCCAGCTGTTGCCGTGGCCACCAGGTCTGAAAGACCGACCCCAAATAACTCCTCCCCTTAATAAGGCAATACTTCCAAATGCCGTTTGAAATCCGCATCACCTGACCACTGTCGTGTCCATAACCCTCTACTGGTAGAAATGGACAACGCACTTAGACTTAATGCCAGTCGGCAAATATTCCGCTGTGCATCACGCATATATAGAAATGCATCTTTTAAATGCTCTATAGGCAAAAATATACTGTCCCTATCTAGGGTATCAATATTTTCAGTCAGGGAATCCGACCACGCCAACCCAGCACTGCACATCCAGGCTGAGGCGATTGCTGGTCGCAGTATAACACCAGTATGTGTGTAAATACATTTTAGGATACCCTCCTGCTTTCTATCAGCAGGATCCTTAAGGGCGGCCATCTCAGGAGAGGGTAGAGCCCTTACAAGCGTGTGAGCGCTTTATCCACCCTAGGGGGTGTTTCCCAACGCACCCTAACCTCTGGCGGGAAAGGATATAATGCCAATAACATTTTAGAAATTATCAGTTGTTATCGGGGGAAACCCACGCATCATCACACACCTCATTTAATTTCTCAGATTCAGGAAAAGTACAGGTAGTTTTTCCTCACCGAACATAATACCCCTTTTTGGTGGTACTCGTATTATCAGAAATGTGTAAAACATTTTTCATTGCCTCCATCATGTAACGTGTGGCCCTACTGGAAGTCACATTTGTCTCTTCACCGTTGACACTGGAGTCAGTATCCGTGTCGGCGTCTATATCTGCCATCTGAGGTAACGGGCGCTTTAGAGCCCCTGACGGCCTATGAGACGTCTGGACAGGCACAAGCTGAGTAGCCGGCTGTCTCATGTCAAACACTGTCTTTTATACAGAGCTGACACTGTCACGTAATTCCTTCCAACAGTTCATCCACTCAGGTGTCGACCCCCTAGGGGGTGACATCACTATTACAGGCAATCTGCTCCGTCTCCACATCATTTTTCTCCTCATACATGTCGACACAAACGTACCGACATACAGCACACACACAGGGAATGCTCTGATAGAGGACAGGACCCCACTAGCCCTTTGGGGAGACAGAGGGAGAGTTTGCCAGCACACACCAGAGCGCTATATATATACAGGGATAACCTTATATAAGTGTTTTTCCCCTTATAGCTGCTGTATCTTTAATACTGCGCGTAATTAGTGCCCCCCCTCTCTTTTTTAACCCTTTCTGTAGTGTAGTGACTGCAGGGGAGAGCCAGGGAGCTTCCCTCCAACGGAGCTGTGAGGGAAAATGGCGCCAGTGTGCTGAGGAGATAGGCTCCGCCCCCTTATCGGCGGCCTTATCTCCCGTTTTTCTATGTATTCTGGCAGGGGTTAAATGCATCCATATAGCCCAGGAGCTATATGTGATGCATTTTTTTTTTTTTTGCCATCCAAGGTGTTTTTATTGCGTCTCAGGGCGCCCCCCCCAGCGCCCTGCACCCTCAGTGACCGGAGTGTGAAGTGTGCTGAGAGCAATGGCGCACAGCTGCAGTGCTGTGCGCTACCTTGTTGAAGACAGGACGTCTTCTGCCGCCGATTTTCCGGACCTCTTCTGTCTTCTGGCTCTGTAAGGGGGCCGGCGGCGCGGCTCTGGGACCCATCCATGGCTGGGCCTGTGATCGTCCCTCTGGAGCTAATGTCCAGTAGCCTAAGAAGCCCAATCCACTCTGCACGCAGGTGAGTTCGCTTCTTCTCCCCTTAGTCCCTCGATGCAGTGAGCCTGTTGCCAGCAGGTCTCACTGAAAATAAAAAACCTAAAACTAAACTTTTCACTAAGCAGCTCAGGAGAGCCACCTAGTGTGCACCCTTCTCGTTCGGGCACAAAAATCTAACTGAGGCTTGGAGGAGGGTCATAGGGGGAGGAGCCAGTGCACACCAGGTAGTTCTAAAGCTTTACTTTTGTGCCCAGTCTCCAGCGGAGCCGCTATTCCCCATGGTCCTTACGGAGTCCCCAGCATCCACTTAGGACGTTAGAGAAAAGCATTTTATGTTATTTCAGTTTGCAAAATCTTTAGCTCCTAAAAAAAGACATTCTTATCAGTATAGCTTGCCAAAATAGCTCAGTTGTGAGAGCAATAGACTGAAGACCTTAAAATCCCTAGTACGATCGTGGGTTTCCACATGTTTGGGTGTTTGCAGTTTGTTACTGAGTAGCAATTCAGCAAAAAGAAATTTAGCAGCAGAAACTTTCATTTTCAGGTTTCGCCCTCTAGGACACTTGATGTTCTTTCAGTTTGCCTTATCTTAAACACCAAAAAAGACTTATCAAATGTCAGACGTAGCTGCAATAGATCATTTGGTAGAGCATTAGACTGAAGATCTATAAGTCCCTGGTTCGATCCTGGGTTTCGGCATGTTTAGTAGCTGTATTTTTGTTACAGAATAGCAATTTACCAGCAGAATCTTTCATTATAAGGTGTTGCTCTTCAAGAACACTTGATGCTCTTTTTTTCCCAACCTAAAACCCCAAATACGACTTCACATCTGTCACAATTAGTCGAAATAGCTCAGTTGGGAGAGCGTTAGACTGAAGATCTAAAGGTCCCTGGTTCGATCCCGGGTTTCGGCATATTTAGTTGCTGTTGTTTTTGTTACAGAATAGCAATTTAGCAAAAATACAGCAACTAAACATGCCGAAACCTGGGATCGAACCCAGGACCTTTAGATCTTCAGTTTAATGCTCTCGCAAAAGAGCTATTGTGTATAAGTCTGACGTTTAGAAAGTCTTTTTTGGTGTTTAAGATAAGGCAAACTGAAAGAACATCAAGTGTCCTAGAGGGCGAAACCTGAAAATGAAAGTTTCTGCTGCTAAATTTCTTTTTGCTGAATTGCTACTCAGTAACAAACTGCAAACACCCAAACATGTGGAAACCCACGATCGTACTAGAGATTTTAAGGTCTTCAGTCTATTGCTCTCACAACTGAGCTATTTTGGCAAGCTATACTGATAAGAATGTCTTTTTTTAGGAGCTAAAGATTTTGCAAACTAAAAATAACATAAAATGCTTTTCAAGATCAAAACATGAACACAACAGTTTTTGCTGCTAAATTGCTATTCAGTAGCAAAAGCAAACACCCAACCATGCTAAACCCCAGGATTGAACAAGACACCCTTAGATCTTCAGTCTAATGTTGTCACAACTGAGCTATTTGCCAAGCTCTACTAATAAGAAATTATTTTATTGGGGCTAATAATAATGCAAACTGTAATAACATGAAATGTTCTTGAAGACCAGAACCTGAACATGGCAGTTTCTGCTGCTAAATTGCTATTCTGTAACAAAAACAACAGCAACTAAATATGCCGAAACCCGGGATCGAACCAGGGACCTTTAGATCTTCAGTCTAACGCTCTCCCAATTGAGCTATTTCGGCTAATTGTGGCAGAAACTGCCATGTTCAGGTTCTGGTCTTCAAGAACATTTCATGTTATTACAGTTTGCATTATTATTAGCCCCAATAAAATAATTTCTTATTAGTAGAGCTTGGCGAAATAGCTCAGTTGTGACAACATTAGACTGAAGATCTAAGGGTGTCTTGTTCAATCCTGGGGTTTAGCATGGTTGGGTGTTTGCTTTTGCTACTGAATAGCAATTTAGCAGCAAAAACTGTTGTGTTCAGGTTTTGATCTTGAAAAGCATTTTATGTTATTTCAGTTTGCAAAATCTTTAACTCCTAAAAAAAGACATTCTAATCAGTATAGCTTGCCAAAATAGCTCAGTTGTGAGAGCAATAGACTGAAGACCTTAAAATCCCTAGTACGATCGTGGGTTTCCACATGTTCGGGTGTTTGCAGTTTGTTACTGAGTAGCAATTCAGCAAAAAGAAATTTAGCAGCAGAAACTTTCATTTTCAGGTTTCGCCCTCTAGGACACTTGATGTTCTTTCAGTTTGCCTTATCTTAAACACCAAAAAAGACTTTCCAAATGTCAGACTTACCCGCAATAGCTCATTTGTGAGAGCATTAGACTGAAGGTCTAAAGGTCCCTGGTTCAATCCCAGGTTTCGGCATGTTTAGTGGCTGTATTTTTGTTACAGAATAGCAATTTACATGCAGAATCTTTCATTATCAGGTGTTGTTCTTCAAGAACACTTGATGCTCTTTTTTTCCTAACCTAAAACCCCAAATACGACTTCACATCTTTCACAATTAGCCGAAATTGCTCAATTGGGAGAGCGTTAGACTGAAGATCTAAAGGTCCCTGGTTCGATCCCGGGTTTCGGCATATTTAGTTGCTGTTGTTTTTGTTACAGAATAGCAATTTAGCAGCAGAAACTGCCATGTTCAGGTTCTGGTCTTCAAGAACATTTCATGTTATTACAGTTTGCATTATTATTAGCCCCAATAAAATAATTTCTTATTAGTAGAGCTTGGCGAAATAGCTCAGTTGTGACAACATTAGACTGAAGATCTAAGGGTGTCTTGTTCAATCCTGGGGTTTAGCATGGTTGGGTGTTTGCTTTTGCTACTGAATAGCAATTTAGCAGCAAAAACTGTTGTGTTCAGGTTTTGATCTTGAAAAGCATTTTATGTTATTTCAGTTTGCAAAATCTTTAGCTCCTAAAAAAAGACATTCTTATCAGTATAGCTTGCCAAAATAGCTCAGTTGTGAGAGCAATAGACTGAAGACCTTAAAATCCCTTGTACGATCGTGGGTTTCCACATGTTTGGGTGTTTGCAGTTTGTTACTGAGTAGCAATTCAGCAAAAAGAAATTTAGCAGCATAAACTTTCATTTTCAGGTTTCGCCCTCTAGGACACGATGTTCTTTCAGTTTGCCTTATCTTAAACACCAAAAAAGACTTATCGAATGTCAGACGTAGCTGCAATAGCTCATTTGGGAGAGCATTAGACTGAAGATCTATAAGTCCCTGGTTCGATCCTGGGTTTCGGCATGTTTAGTAGCTGTATTTTTGTTACAGAATAGCAATTTACCAGCAGAATCTTTCATTATAAGGTGTTGCTCTTCAAGAACACTTGATGCTCTTTTTTTCCCAACCTAAAACCCCAAATACGACTTCACATCTGTCACAATTAGTCGAAATAGCTCAGTTGGGAGAGCGTTAGACTGAAGATCTAAAGGTCCCTGGTTCGATCCCGGGTTTCGGCATATTTAGTTGCTGTTTCTTTTGTTACAGAATAGCAATTTAGCAACAGAAACTGCCGTGTTCAGGTTCTGGTCTTCAAGAACATTTCATGTTATTACAGTTTGCATTATTATTAGCCCCAATAAAAGAATTTCTTATTAGTAGAGCTTGGCAAAATAGCTCAGTTGTGACAACATTAGACTGAAGATCTAAGGGTGTCTTGTTCAATCCTGGGGTTTAGCATGGTTGGGTGTTTGCTTTTGCTACTGAATAGCAATTTAGCAGCAAAAACTGTTGTGTTCAGGTTTTGATCTTGAAAAGCATTTTATGTTACTTTTAGTTTGCAAAATCTTTAGCTCCTAAAAAAAGACATTCTTATCAGTATAGCTTGCCAAAATAGCTCAGTTGTGAGAGCAATAGACTGAAGACCTTAAAATCCCTAGTACGATCGTGGGTTTCCACATGTTTGGGTGTTTGCAGTTTGTTACTGAGTAGCAATTCAGCAAAAAGAAATTTAGCAGCAGAAACTTTCATTTTCAGGTTTCGCCCTCTAGGACACTTGATGTTCTTTCAGTTTGCCTTATCTTAAACACCAAAAAATACTTTCTAAACGTCAGACTTACACGCAATAGCTCTTTTGTGAGAGCATTAAACTGAAGATCTATAAGTCCCTGGTTCGATCCTGGGTTTCGGCATGTTTAGTAGCTGTATTTTTGTTACAGTATAGCAATTTACCAGCAGAATCTTTCATTATAAGGTGTTGCTCTTCAAGAACACTTGATGCTCTTTTTTTCCCAACCTAAAACCCCAAATACGACTTCACATCTGTCACAATTAGTCGAAATAGCTCAGTTGGGAGAGCGTTAGACTGAAGATCTAAAGGTCCCTGGTTCGATCCCGTATTTCGGCATATTTAGTAGAGATGAGCGCCTGAAATTTTTCGGGTTTTGGTTTTGGGTTCGGTTCCGCGGCCGTGTTTTGGGTTCGAACGCGTTTTGGCAAAACCTCACCGAATTTTTTTTGTCGGATTCGGGTGTGTTTTGGATTCGGGTGTTTTTTTCCAAAAACACTAAAAAACAGCTTAAATCATAGAATTTGGGGGTCATTTTGATCCCAAAGTATTATTAACCTCAAAAACCATAATTTACACTCATTTTCAGTCTATTCTGAATACCTCACACCTCACAATATTATTTTTAGTCCTAAAATTTGCACCGAGGTCGCTGTGTGAGTAAGATAAGCGACCCTAGTGGCCGACACAAACACCGGGCCCATCTAGGAGTGGCACTGCAGTGTCACGCAGGATGTCCCTTCCAAAAAACCCTCCCCAAACAGCACATGACGCAAAGAAAAAAAGAGGCGCAATGAGGTAGCTGTGTGAGTAAGATTAGCGACCCTAGTGGCCGACACAAACACCGGGCCCATCTAGGAGTGGCACTGCAGTGTCACGCAGGATGGCCCTTCCAAAAAACCCTCCCCAAACAGCACATGACGCAAAGAAAAAAAGAGGCGCAATGAGGTAGCTGTGTGAGTAAGATTAGCGACCCTAGTGGCCGACACAAACACCGGGCCCATCTAGGAGTGGCACTGCAGTGTCACGCAGGATGTCCCTTCCAAAAAACCCTCCCCAAACAGCACATGACGCAAAGAAAAAAAGAGGCGCAATGAGGTAGCTGACTGTGTGAGTAAGATTAGCGACCCTAGTGGCCGTCACAAACACCGGGCCCATCTAGGAGTGGCACTGCAGTGTCACGCAGGATGTCCCTTCCAAAAAAACCCTCCCCAATCAGCACATGATGCAAAGAAAAAGAAAAGAAAAAAGAGGTGCAAGATGGAATTGTCCTTGGGCCCTCCCACCCACCCTTATGTTGTATAAACAAAACAGGACATGCACACTTTAACCAACCCATCATTTCAGTGACAGGGTCTGCCACACGACTGTGACTGATATGACGGGTTGGTTTGGACCCCCCCCAAAAAAGAAGCAATTAATCTCTCCTTGCACAAACTGGCTCTACAGAGGCAAGATGTCCACCTCATCTTCACCCTCCGATATATCACCGTGTACATCCCCCTCCTCACAGATTATCAATTCGTCCCCACTGGAATCCACCATCTCAGCTCCCTGTGTACTTTGTGGAGGCAATTGCTGCTGGTCAATGTCTCCGCGGAGGAATTGATTATAATTCATTTTAATGAACATCATCTTCTCCACATTTTCTGGATGTAACCTCGTACGCCGATTGCTGACAAGGTGAGCGGCGGCACTAAACACTCTTTCGGAGTACACACTTGTGGGAGGGCAACTTAGGTAGAATAAAGCCAGTTTGTGCAAGGGCCTCCAAATTGCCTCTTTTTCCTGCCAGTATAAGTACGGACTGTGTGACGTGCATACTTGGATGCGGTCACTCATATAATCCTCCACCATTCTATCAATGTTGAGAGAATAATATGCAGTGACAGTAGACGACATGTCCGTAATCGTTGTCAGGTCCTTCAGTCCGGACCAGATGTCAGCATCAGCAGTCGCTCCAGACTGCCCTGCATCACCGCCAGCGGGTGGGCTCGGAATTCTGAGCCTTTTCCTCGCACCCCCAGTTGCGGGAGAATGTGAAGGAGGAGATGTTGACAGGTCGCGTTCCGCTTGACTTGACAATTTTGTCACCAGCAGGTCTTTCAACCCCAGCAGACCTGTGTCTGCCGGAAAGAGAGATCCAAGGTAGGCTTTAAATCTAGGATCGAGCACGGTGGCCAAAATGTAGTGCTCTGATTTCAACAGATTGACCACCCGTGAATCCTTGTTAAGCGAATTAAGGGCTGCATCCACAAGTCCCACATGCCTAGCGGAATCGCTCCCTTTTAGCTCCTTCTTCAATGCCTCCAGCTTCTTCTGCAAAAGCCTGATGAGGGGAATGACCTGACTCAGGCTGGCAGTGTCTGAACTGACTTCACGTGTGGCAAGTTCAAAGGGCATCAGAACCTTGCACAACGTTGAAATCATTCTCCACTGCACTTGAGACAGGTGCATTCCATCTCCTATATCGTGCTCAATTGTATAGGCTTGAATGGCCTTTTGCTGCTCCTCCAACCTCTGAAGCATATAGAGGGTTGAATTCCACCTCGTTACCACTTCTTGCTTCAGATGATGGCAGGGCAGGTTCAGTAGTTTTTGGTGGTGCTCCAGTCTTCTGTACGTGGTGCCTGTACGCCGAAAGTGTCCCGCAATTTTTCTGGCCACCGACAGCATCTCTTGCACGCCCCTGTCGTTTTTTAAAAAATTCTGCACCACCAAATTCAAGGTATGTGCAAAACATGGGACGTGCTGGAATTTGCCCATATTTAATGCACACACAATATTGCTGGCGTTGTCCGATGCCACAAATCCACAGGAGAGTCCAATTGGGGTAAGCCATTCCGCGATGATCTTCCTCAGTTGCCGTAAGAGGTTTTCAGCTGTGTGCGTATTCTGGAAAGCGGTGATACAAAGCGTAGCCTGCCTAGGAAAGAGTTGGCGTTTGCGAGATGCTGCTACTGGTGCCGCCGCTGCTGTTCTTGCGGCGGGAGTCCATACATCTACCCAGTGGGCTGTCACAGTCATATAGTCCTGACCCTGCCCTGCTCCACTTGTCCACATGTCCGTGGTTAAGTGGACATTGGGTACAACTGCATTTTTTAGGAGACTGGTGAGTCTTTTTCTGATGTCCGTGTACATTCTCGGTATCGCCTGCCTAGAGAAGTGGAACCTAGATGGTATTTGGTAACGGGGGCACACTGCCTCAATAAATTGTCTAGTTCCCTGTGAACTAACGGCGGATACCGGACGCACGTCTAACACCAACATAGTTGTCAAGGACTCAGTTATCCGCTTTGCAGTAGGATGACTGCTGTGATATTTCATCTTCCTCGCAAAGGACTGTTGAACAGTCAATTGCTTACTGGAAGTAGTACAAGTGGGCTTACGACTTCCCCTCTGGGATGACCATCGACTCCCAGCGGCAACAACAGCAGCGCCAGCAGCAGTAGGCGTTACACGCAAGGATGCATCGGAGGAATCCCAGGCAGGAGAGGACTCGTCAGACTTGCCAGTGACATGGCCTGCAGGACTATTGGCATTCCTGGGGAAGGAGGAAATTGACACTGAGGGAGTTGGTGGGGTGGTTTGCGTGAGCTTGGTTACAAGAGGAAGGGATTTACTGGTCAGTGGACTGCTTCCGCTGTCACCCAAAGTTTTTGAACTTGTCACTGACTTATTATGAATGCGCTGCAGGTGACGTATAAGGGAGGATGTTCCGAGGTGGTTAACGTCCTTACCCCTACTTATTACAGCTTGACAAAGGGAACACACGGCTTGACACCTGTTGTCCGCATTTCTGGTGAAATACCTCCACACCGAAGAGCTGATTTTTTTGGTATTTTCACCTGGCATGTCAACGGCCATATTCCTCCCACGGACAACAGGTGTCTCCCCGGGTGCCTGACTTAAACAAACCACCTCACCATCAGAATCCTCCTGGTCAATTTCCTCCCCAGCGCCAGCAACACCCATATCCTCCTCATCCTGGTGTACTTCAACACTGACATCTTCAATCTGACTATCAGGAACTGGACTGCGGGTGCTCCTTCCAGCACTTGCAGGGGGCGTGCAAATGGTGGAAGGCGCATGCTCTTCACGTCCAGTGTTGGGAAGGTCAGGCATCGCAACCGACACAATTGGACTCTCCTTGTGGATTTGGGATTTCAAAGAACGCACAGTTCTTTGCGGTGCTTTTGCCAGCTTGAGTCTTTTCAGTTTTCTAGCGAGAGGCTGAGTGCTTCCATCCTCATGTGAAGCTGAACCACTAGCCATGAACATAGGCCAGGGCCTCAGCCGTTCCTTGCCACTCCGTGTGGTAAATGGCATATTGGCAAGTTTACGCTTCTCCTCCGACAATTTTATTTTAGGTTTTGGAGTCCTTTTTTTACTGATATTTGGTGTTTTGGTTTTGACATGCTCTGTACTATGCCATTGGGCATCGGCCTTGGCAGACGACGTTGCTGGCATTTCATCGTCTCGGCCATGACTAGTGGCAGCAGCTTCAGCACGAGGTGGAAGTGGATCTTGATCTTTCCCTAATTTTGGAACCTCAACATTTTTGTTCTCCATATTTTAATAGGCACAACTAAAAGGCACCTCAGGTAAACAATGGAGATGGATGGATTGGATACTAGTATACAATTATGGACGGGCTGCCGAGTGCCGACACAGAGGTAGCCACAGCCGTGAACTACCGCACTGTACTGTGTCTGTGTTATGATTCCCGTACTCCAGACCAGAGGAGATCGTATGGCTGAGGTCAGAGTACTGGGAAGATATGCTGGTTGTGGGAGCAGGAAAGCCTAGTAACCCCTGACGCCCTAACTCCGTTGTCTCGCCCGTGTTATCAGAAATCCCCTGCGAGACTATGGTTGCTTGAGCCCATGGCAGCCGCGTTCGAAGGGCGGATTATGTCTGCCCAACCCCGATGCCCCCTCAGGTCTTAATGGGAGACAAAGGGAAATCCGAGACAGGGTGATAACAAGGGGCCCTCTGACTAAGCAACCAGGCCAGGGGTTACAAGTTAACTAACTAAATCAAAAGGTATGTGCGGACTAGCTGCCAGGGAAAAGGACAACCAAAGATCCACTGATCCGTTACTCCTATCCAGCACCGCTGGATACCAGAGTGGATCAGGGAGAGCGGAATCCTCCGCAAAAGCTCCAGGACACAAATATACTAAATAGTAAACAGTAAGCGGACAAGCCGCAACACACGGCTGCGCCGTGACTCACGAACACCACAGGATGTTAAAGGTGCTCAGTCAGACTCCAGGAAAAGATGACAAATCTCTGAGTACAGGACCACTGAGGACAGGAACAACCGGCTTGAACAGGACTGGATACTTTCTGCAACTGACATAGGCAAACAGGAAGCTGCCGACACCGACTTTCAGAACTGGAGGACAGGCAGAATCCACTGGAACTCAGGGTAGGACACGGGATCAGACACAGGGACTGACACAGGAATCAACACAGGGACTGACACAGGAATCCACACAGGAATCCACACAGGAACTGACAGGAACCAGCTCAAACTTAAAGCAGACTGCAACCCAAGGAATATCACCAGCGTCTGTGAACTGTAATCAGCCAGCATATAACAGAGAGGCCTAATTAATAATCCAGAGCAGCTGGCCTATTGCATGATTCCAACTGACAAGATGCAATTAGCAGCCAGGTGAGGCTGAACACATGGAACAAGCTGCAATTACACAGACTAACCAGCGGCAGCAGACAAGAGCATACTAAAACAGAGCAATGGGAAATCCTGGCATGCAAGACAACTAAATAAACATAAAATAGGAATGAACCACTACCTGTGGTTCATAACAGTATCCCCTCCTTAAGGGTGAGCTCCGAGCACCCCATGACACCCACGGGGAACATAAACAAAAGTATAACATGAAATACAGAACAAAACTGCAAAACAGGAATGAGCCACAGCCGTGGCTCATAACAGTACCCCCCCCTTGAGGAGGGGTCAAAAGACCCCAAAATTCAGACTATCCAGAACAAGGGATACAAAAAAAAAAAAAAAAAAAAAACCTGACACATTGGTCTAACAGACACGAAAACAGAAACAAGCTGCAACCACAGCTTGTAACAGTGCCCTCCCCTTGATGGTGGCCACTGGACACAAGACAAGGGAAAAAAAAAATCTTTTTTTTTTTTTTATCAAGGCAAGAGTCAAAAAATTATTTCTTTTTCTTCTTCTTCTTTTTACAAAGCTCTTTAGGTCTGACCAAGGTAATTCCCCAAACATTGTCTGAACTGATGGTACCACCCAGCAAGGCTGCGTTCAAATCAGAGACAGGTCTCTTACCCTTGGGAACTGAACTTTCTGGTAAAGTACTATTATTAGAAGAAGTAGTCAGAAAAGCACATCCTGCAGTCACAACAACGGGCTGAGACTCCTGTGCCGAGTTTACAGTATTTTGTGGACTCTCAGCAGACAAGACGGGTGACTTAGAGGAACCTGAACCAATCTCTTTGGAACCATATCTTTTAATAATTGCATCACTGAATGCTGGGGGATCCTGAAGAATGGGATCTTCAGCTTTCATTAGGCTGGTCGCCCACTCAAAAGGCTCTCCTTTAAAAGAATAAATAAGATAGAGCACAATGTTCTCTGGAGTGATGCCCAGAAATGGTCTAGACAACATGATAATGTAATAGTGTTTGTAAAGCGCCAGAAATTGGGCTAAGTCCCCATCAAAGATTATGGATGTTGAGATATCAGAGTCAGGATCTGTTTCCTTCCCATCTGACTGACTGAAGTGCTTTGCTAGGACCTGGTCACTATTGCCCTTACTTGAGGCTGAGACTCTCTGAACCCCACCCGGGGCAGTGACTTTCTGAACCCCACCCGGGGCAGTGACTTTCTGAACCCCACACGGGGCAGTGACTTTCTGAACCCCACACGGGGCAGTGACTTTCTGAACCCCACACGGGGCAGTGACTTTCTGAACCCCACCTGGGGTAGTGACTTTCTGAACCCCACCCGGGGCAGTGACTTTCTGAACCCCACCCGGGGCAGTGGCCTCCGGGAACCCCGCTGGGGCAGTGGCCTCCGGGAACCCCGCTGGGGCAGTGGCCTCCGGGAACCCCACTGGGGCAGTGGCCTCCGGGAACCCCGCTGGGGCAGTGGCCTCCGGGAACCCCGCTGGGGCCAGCACCTCGGATTCTTTTACTGGGACCGGGTCGTTGGCCTCCCTGACTGGGATCGGGCCATCGGCCTCCCTCTCTGAGTCGATAATAATCGAAAGTTCTCCCGGGACTATGACTTCCGGGACTTTTGCTGAAGCAATAACGTTCAGATCCTCCACTAATGCTATGCTTCTTAAGTTCTTTCCTGGGGAAGCGACTTCTAGACCCTTCTTTGGGGCTGCGTCTCTCGAGACCCCACTTGGGGATATTACTTCAAAGATCCCTTCTGGGGTTTTGCTTCTCGAGTTCCCTTCAAGAACTATGGTTTTAGATACCCTTTCTGAGGTTGCGCTCCTCAAGTCCCTACCTGGGGTAACAGCTTCTGAAACCCCATCTGGTATGGAAACCTGAGCTACAATATTTGATGTCCCTCTATAAGCTTGGGCATCGGGTACCGCTCCAGCACTCTGGGCATCGGGTACCGCTCCAGCACTCTGGGCATCGGGTACCGCTCCAGCACTCTGGGCATCGGGTACCGCTCCAGCACTCTGGGCATCGGGTACCGCTCCAGCACTCTGGGCATCGGGTACCGCTCCAGCACTCTGGGCATCGGGTACCGCTCCAGCCCTCTGGGCATCGGGTACCGCTCCAGCACTCTGGGCTACGGGCACCACTCCAGGACCCTGGGCTACGGGCACCACTCCAGGACCCTGGGCTACGGGCACCACTCCAGGACCCTGGGCTACGGGCACCACTCCAGGACCCTGGGCTACGGGCACCACTCCAGGACCCTGGGCTACGGGCACCACTCCAGGACCCTGGGCTACGGGCACCACTCCAGGACCCTGGGCTACGGGCACCACTCCAGGATCCTGGGCTACGGGCACCACTCCAGGACCCTGGGCTACGGGCACCACTCCAGGGACTTGCAACTCCGCTTCCACAGGAACCTCAAGAGAGGAGAGAAACATTCTCTTTTGATTCCTGAATCTATAATGGGGCTCCCTTGCCCAAGGACCCCAATTATAGGACAGAGAGCTTTTTTGTGTGGGTTGTGTGACAAGTACCTCTGCCACAGTAGAGACAGGAGTAGGTCTTGTATCATGACTCAACTTGGCCAGAGGGCAAGACTCGTCACCACACTTTGGCTTGCGCAACTCACAGGTCTGCAGATAATGGCCTAAACCCCCACAATATAGGCATAAGTTTAAGTTTCTGCGACGCAGACGCTCCTCTTCTGAGAGCCTGGGCCGCAGAAAACTTTTAAACCTTTTCTCTTCAATTAAACCAGAGGATTCTCTTGTCACCATACTGTGAACAAGAGTCTCTTTAGAGATAGATGTACTCTCAACGACTTCCGGCAAAATAAGCAAGATTTTAGTCAGAAGGTTTTGCAGTTGCTTTAGGGATTGCTGCAAAATTTCTAGTCGCTCTGGTCTCAAAGCACTGAATACAGAGTTCAGGGCTGCGAGAGATGCCTGCAGGGCTTGCATAGTAGACATAGGAGGATTTAAAACTAGACAAGACAAGGCAAGACAAGGCAAGGCAAGGCAAGGCAAGGCAAGACAAGACTAAATTTAGCTAAACAAAACAAGACTTTTTTTTTTTTTTTTTTAAAACACCGGACTGGATTCTAAACACCGGACTGGATTCTAAACACCGGACTGGATTCTAAACACCGGACTGGATTCTAAACACCGGACTGGATTGGATTCTAAACACCGGACTGGATTCTAAACACCAAATTCTAGACAGGACTGGATTCTTGACACCGGATTGGATTCTGCACACTGAATTCTAGACAAGACTGGATTCTAGACTAGACACTGGACTGGGCCAAAAAAGAAAAAAAAAGTTTTATTTCTTTTTTGTGGTATGGCTGGTGATAATGTTATGATTCCCGTACTCCAGACCAGAGGAGATCGTATGGCTGAGGTCAGAGTACTGGGAAGATATGCTGGTTGTGGGAGCAGGAAAGCCTAGTAACCCCTGACGCCCTAACTCCGTTGTCTCGCCCGTGTTATCAGAAATCCCCTGCGAGACTATGGTTGCTTGAGCCCATGGCAGCCGCGTTCGAAGGGCGGATTATGTCTGCCCAACCCCGATGCCCCCTCAGGTCTTAATGGGAGACAAAGGGAAATCCGAGACAGGGTGATAACAAGGGGCCCTCTGACTAAGCAACCAGGCCAGGGGTTACAAGTTAACTAACTAAATCAAAAGGTATGTGCGGACTAGCCGCCAGGGAAAAGGACAACCAAAGATCCACTGATCCGTTACTCCTATCCAGCACCGCTGGATACCAGAGTGGATCAGGGAGAGCGGAATCCTCCGCAAAAGCTCCAGGACACAAATATACTAAATAGTAAACAGTAAGCGGACAAGCCGCAACACACGGCTGCGCCGTGACTCACGAACACCACAGGATGTTAAAGGTGCTCAGTCAGACTCCAGGAAAAGATGACAAATCTCTGAGTACAGGACCACTGAGGACAGGAACAACCGGCTTGAACAGGACTGGATACTTTCTGCAACTGACATAGGCAAACAGGAAGCTGCCGACACCGACTTTCAGAACTGGAGGACAGGCAGAATCCACTGGAACTCAGGGTAGGACACGGGATCAGACACAGGGACTGACACAGGAATCAACACAGGGACTGACACAGGAATCCACACAGGAATCCACACAGGAACTGACAGGAACCAGCTCAAACTTAAAGCAGACTGCAACCCAAGGAATATCACCAGCGTCTGTGAACTGTAATCAGCCAGCATATAACAGAGAGGCCTAATTAATAATCCAGAGCAGCTGGCCTATTGCATGATTCCAACTGACAAGATGCAATTAGCAGCCAGGTGAGGCTGAACACATGGAACAAGCTGCAATTACACAGACTAACCAGCGGCAGCAGACAAGAGCATACTAAAACAGAGCAATGGGAAATCCTGGCATGCAAGACAACTAAATAAACATAAAATAGGAATGAACCACTACCTGTGGTTCATAACAGTATCCCCTCCTTAAGGGTGAGCTCCGAGCACCCCATGACACCCACGGGGAACATAAACAAAAGTATAACATGAAATACAGAACAAAACTGCAAAACAGGAATGAGCCACAGCCGTGGCTCATAACAGTCTGCTGCTAATATATAGACTGGTTAATAAAGAGATAGTATACTCGTAACTAGTATGTATGTATAAAGAAAGAAAAAAAAACCACGGTTAGGTGGTATATACAATTATGGACGGGCTGCCGAGTGCCGACACAGAGGTAGCCACAGCCGTGAACTACCGCACTGTACTGTGTCTGCTGCTAATATATAGACTGGTTGATAAAGAGATAGTATACTCGTAACTAGTATGTATGTATAAAGAAAGAAAAAAAAACCACGGTTAGGTGGTATATACAATTATGGACGGGCTGCCGAGTGCCGACACAGAGGTAGCCACAGCCGTGAACTACCGCACTGTACTGTGTCTGCTGATAATATATAGACTGGTTGATAAAGAGATAGTATACTCGTAACTAGTATGTATGTATAAAGAAAGAAAAAAAAACCACGGTTAGGTCACTGGTATATACAATTATGGACGGGCTGCCGAGTGCCGACACAGAGGTAGCCACAGCCGTGAACTACCGCACTGTACTGTGTCTGCTGCTAATATATAGACTGGTTGATAAAGAGATAGTATACTCGTAACTAGTATGTATGTATAAAGAAAGAAAAAAAAACCACGGTTAGGTGGTATATACAATTATGGACGGGCTGCCGAGTGCCGACACAGAGGTAGCCACAGCCGTGAACTACCGCACTGTACTGTGTCTGCTGCTAATATATAGACTGGTTGATAAAGAGATAGTATACTCGTAACTAGTATGTATGTATAAAGAAAGAAAAAAAAACCACGGTTAGGTGGTATATACAATTATGGACGGGCTGCCGAGTGCCGACACAGAGGTAGCCACAGCCGTGAACTACCGCACTGTACTGTGTCTGCTGCTAATATATAGACTGGTTGATAAAGAGATAGTATACTCGTAACTAGTATGTATGTATAAAGAAAGAAAAAAAAACCACGGTTAGGTGGTATATACAATTATGGACGGGCTGCCGAGTGCCGACACAGAGGTAGCCACAGCCGTGAACTACCGCACTGTACTGTGTCTGCTGCTAATATATAGACTGGTTGATAAAGAGATAGTATACTCGTAACTAGTATGTATGTATAAAGAAAGAAAAAAAAACCACGGTTAGGTCACTGGTATATACAATTATGGACGGGCTGCCGAGTGCCGACACAGAGGTAGCCACAGCCGTGAACTACCGCACTGTACTGTGTCTGCTGCTAATATAGACTGGTTGATAAAGAGATAGTATACTACTAATATTATATACTGGTGGTCAGGTCACTGGTCACTAGTCACACTGGCAGTGGCACTCCTGCAGCAAAAGTGTGCACTGTTTAATTTTAATATAATATTATGTACTCCTGGCTCCTGCTATAACCTATAACTGGCACTGCAGTAGTGCTCCCCAGTCTCCCCCACAATTATAAGCTGTGTGAGCTGAGCAGTCAGACAGATATATAATATATATAGATGATGCAGCACACTGGCCTGAGCCTGAGCAGTGCACACAGATATGGTATGTGACTGAGTCACTGGGGTAAATTTACTAAGGTGGGAGATTTTTAGAACTGGTGATGTTGCCCATAGCAACCAATCAGATTATATCTATTATCTGCTAGAAGCAGCTAAATAAATGGTAAGTAGAATCTGATTGGTTGCCATGGGCAACATCACCAGTTCTAAAAATCTCCCACCTTAGTAAATTTACCTCACTGTGTGCTGTGTATCGCTTTTTTCAGGCAGAGAACGGATTATAAATAAAAGTGGTGGTCACTGGTCACTATCAGCAAAACTCTGCACTGTACACTACTGAGTACTCCTAATGCTCCCCAAAATTAGTAAATCAAGTGTCTAAACGGAGAGGACGCCAGCCACGTCCTCTCCCTATCAATCTCAATGCACGTGTGAAAATGGCGGCGACGCGCGGCTCCTTATATAGAATCCGAGTCTCGCGATAGAATCCGAGCCTCGCGAGAATCCGACAGCGTCATGATGACGTTCGGGCGCGCTCGGGTTAACCGAGCAAGGCGGGAAGATCCGAGTCGCTCGGACCCGTGAAAAAAAACATGAAGTTCTGGCGGGTTCGGATTCAGAGAAACCGAACCCGCTCATCTCTAATATTTAGTTGCTGTTTTTTTTGTTACAGAATAGCAATTTAGCAGCAGAAACTGCCGTGTTCAGGTTCTGGTCTTCAAGAACATTTCATGTTATTACAGTTTGCATTATTATTAGCCCCAATAAATGAATTTCTTATTAGTAGAGCTTGGCAAATAGCTCAGTTGTGACAACATTAGACTGAAGATCTAAGGGTGTCTTGTTCAATCCTGGGGTTTAGCATGGTTGGGTGTTTGCTTTTGCTACTGAATAGCAATTTAGCAGCAAAAACTGTTGTGCTCATGTTTTGATCTTGAAAAGCATTTTAAGTTATTTTTAGTTTGCAAATTCTTTAGCTCCTAAAAAAAGACATTATTATCAGTATAGCTTGCCAAAATAGCTCAGTTGTGAGAGCAATAGACTAAAGATCTTAAAATCCCTAGTACGATCGTGGGTTTCTACATGTTTGGGTGTTTGCAGTTTGTTACTGAGTAGCAATTCAGCAAAAAGAAATTTAGCAGCAGAAACTTTCATTTTCAGGTTTCGCCCTCTAGGACACTTGATGTTCTTTCAGTTTGCCTTATCTTAAACACCAAAAAAGACTTTCTAAACGTCAGACTTATACGCAATAGCTCTTTTGTGAGAGCATTAAACTGAAGAACTAAAGGTCCTGGGTTCGATCCCAGGATTCGGCATGTTTAGTTGCTGTATTTTTGTTACAGAATAGCAATTTACCAGCAGAATCTTTCATTATCAGGTGTTGTTCATCAAGAACACTTAATGCTCTTTTTTTCCCCAACCTAAAACCCCAAATACGGCTTAACATCTTTCACAATTAGCCGAAATAGCTCATTTGGGAGAGCGTTAGACTGAAGATCTAAAGGTCCCTGGTTCGATCCCGGGTTTCGGCATATTTAGTTGCTGTTTTTTTGTTACAGAATAGCAATTTAGCAGCAGAAACTGCCGTGTTCAGGTTCTGGTCTTCAAGATCATTTCATGTTATTACAGTTTGCATTATTATTAGCCCCAATAAAAGAATTTCTTATTAGTAGAGCTTGGCGAAATAGCTCAGTTGTGAGAACATTATACTGAAGATCTAAGGGTGTCTTGTTCAATCCTGGGGTTTAGCATGGTTGGGTGTTTGCTTTTGCTACTGAATAGCAATTTAGCAGCAAAAACTGTTGTTTTCAGTTTTTGATCTTGAAAAACATTTTATGTTATTTCAGTTTGCAAAATCTTTAGCTCCAAAAAAAGACATTCTTATCAGTATAGCTTGCCAAAATAGCTCAGTTGTGAGAGCAATAGACTGAAGACCTTAAAATCCCTAGTACGATCGTGGGTTTCCACATGTTTGGGTGTTTGCAGTTTGTTACTGAGTAGCAATTCAGCAAAAAGAAATTTAGCAGCAGAAACGTTTATTTTCAGGTTTCGCCCTCTAGGACACTTGATGTTCTTTCAGTTTGCCTTATCTTAAACACCAAAAAAGACTTTCTCAATGTCAGACGTAGCTGCAATAGCTCATTTGGGAGAGCATTAGACTGAAGATCTATAAGTCCCCGGTTCGATCCTGGGTTTCGGCATGTTTAGTATCTGTATTTTTGTTACAGAATAGCAATTTACCAGCAGAATCTTTCATTATAAGGTGTTGCTCTTCAAGAACACTTGATGCTCTTTTTTTCCCAACCTAAAACCCCAAATACGACTTCACATCTGTCACAATTAGCCAAAATAGCTCAGTTGGGAGAGCGTTAGACTGAAGATCTAAAGGTCCCTGGTTCGATCCCGGGTTTTGGCATATTTAGTTGCTGTTTTTTTTGTTACAGAATAGCAATTTAGCAGCAGAAACTGCCGTGTTCAGGTTCTGGTCTTCAAGAACATTTCATGTTATTACAGTTTGCATTATTATTAGCCCCAATAAAAGAATTTCTTATTAGTAGAGCTTGGCGAAATAGCTCAGTTGTGACAACATTAGACTGAAGATCTAAGGGTGTCTTGTTCAATCCTGGGGTTTAGCATGGTTGGGTGTTTGCTTTTGCTACTGAATAGCAATTTAGCAGCAAAAACTGTTGTGTTCAGGTTTTGATCTTGAAAAGCATTTTATGTTATTTCAGTTTGCAAAATCTTTAGCTCCTAAAAAAAGACATTCTTATCAGTATAGCTTGCCAAAATAGCTCAGTTGTGAGAGCAATAGACTGAAGACCTTAAAATCCCTAGTACGATCGTGGGTTTCCACATGTTTGGGTGTTTGCAGTTTGTTACTGAGTAGCAATTCAGCAAAAAGAAATTTAGCAGCAGAAACTTTCATTTTCAGGTTTCGCCCTCTAGGACACTTGATGTTCTTTCAGTTTGCCTTATCTTAAACACCAAAAAAGACTTTCTAAACGTCAGACTTACACGCAATAGCTCTTTTGTGAGAGCATTAAACTGAAGATCTAAAGGTCCTGGGTTCGATCCCAGGATTCGGCATGTTTAGTTGCTGTATTTTTGTTACAGAATAGCAATTTACCAGCAGAATCTTTCATTATCAGGTGTTGTTCATCAAGAACACTTAATGCTCTTTTTTTCCCAGCCTAAAACCCCAAATACGGCTTAACATCTTTCACAATTAGCCGAAATAGCTCAGTTGGGAGAGCGTTAGACTGAAGATCTAAAGGTCCCTGGTTCGATCCCGGGTTTCGGCATATTTAGTTGCTGTTTTTTTGTTACAGAATAGCAATTTAGCAGCAGAAACTGCCGTGTTCAGGTTCTGGTCTTCAAGATCATTTCATGTTATTACAGTTTGCATTATTATTAGCCCCAATAAAAGAATTTCTTATTAGTAGAGCTTGGCGAAATAGGTCATTTGTGAGAACATTAGACTGAAGATCTAAGGGTGTCTTGTTCAATCCTGGGGTTTAGCATGGTTGGGTGTTTGCTTTTGCTACTGAATAGCAATTTAGCAGCAAAAACTGTTGTTTTCAGTTTTTGATCTTGAAAAACATTTTATGTTATTTCAGTTTGCAAAATCTTTAGCTCCAAAAAAAGACATTCTTATCAGTATAGCTTGCCAAAATAGCTCAGTTGTGAGAGCAATAGACTGAAGACCTTAAATTCCCTAGTACGATCGTGGGTTTCCACATGTTTGGGTGTTTGCATTTTGTTACTGAGTAGCAATTCAGCAAAAAGAAATTTTGCAGCAGAAACTTTCATTTTCAGGTTTCGCCCTCTAGGACACTTGATGTTCTTTCAGTTTGCCTTATCTTAAACACCAAAAAAGACTTTCTATACGTCAGACTTACACGCAATAGCTCTTTTGTGAGAGCATTAAACTGAAGATCTAAAGGTCCTGGGTTCGATCCCAGGTTTCGGCATGTTTAGTTGCTGTATTTTTGTTACAGAATAGCAATTTACCAGCAGAATCTTTCATTATCAGGTGTTCTTCATCAAGAACACTTAATGCTCTTTTTTTTCCCAGCCTAAAACCCAAATACGGCTTGAAATCTTTCACAATTAGCCGAAATAGCTCTGTTGGAAGAGCGTTAGACTGAAGATCTAAAGGTCCCTGGTTCGATCCTGGGTTTCGGCATATTTAGTTGCTGTTTTTTTGTTACAGAATAGCAATTTAGCAGCAGAAACTGCCGTGTTTAGGTTCTGGTCTTCAAGATCATTTCATGTTATTACAGTTTGCATTATTATTAGCCCCAATAAAAGAATTTCTTATTAGTAGAGCTTGGCGAAATAGCTCAGTTGTGACAACATAAGACTGAAGATCTAAGGGTGTCTTGTTCAATACTGGGGTTTAGCATGGTTGGGTGTTTGCTTTTGCTACTGAATAGCAATTTAGCAGCAAAAACTGTTGTGTTCAGGTTTTGATCTTGAAAAGCATTTTATGTTATTTCAGTTTGCAAAATCTTTAGCTCCTAAAAAAAGACATTCTTATCAGTATAGCTTGCCAAAATAGCTCAGTTGTGAGAGCAATAGACTGAAGACTTTAAAATCCCTAGTACGATCGTGGGTTTCCACATGTTTGGGTGTTTGCAGTTTGTTACTGAGTAGCAATTCAGCAAAAAGAAATTTAGCAGCAGAAACTTTCATTTTCAGGTTTCGCCCTCTAGGACACTTGATGTTCTTTCAGTTTGCCTTATCTTAAACACCAAAAAAGACTTTCTATACGTCAGATTTACACGCAATAGCTCTTTTGTGAGAGCATTAAACTGAAGATCTAAAGGTCCTGGGTTCGATCCCAGGATTCGGCATGTTTAGTTGCTGTATTTTTGTTACAGAATAGCAATTTACCAGCAGAATCTTTCATTATCAGGTGTTGTTCATCAAGAACACTTAATGCTCTTTTTTTCCCCAGCCTAAAACCCCAAATACGGCTTAACATCTTTCACAATTAGTCGAAATAGCTCAGTTGGGAAAGCGTTAGACTGAAGATCTAAAGGTCCCTGGTTCGATCCCGGGTTTTGGCATATTTAGTTGCTGTTTTTTTGTTACAGAATAGCAATTTAGCAGCAGAAACTGCCGTGTTCAGGTTCTGGTCTTCAAGATCATTTCATGTTATTACAGTTTGCATTATTATTATCCCCAATAAAAGAATTTCTTATTAGTAGAGCTTGGCGAAATAGCTCAGTTGTGAGAACATTAGACTGAAGATCTAAGGGTGTCTTGTTCAATCCTTGGGTTTAGCATGGTTGGTTGTTTGCTTTTGCTACTGAATAGCAATTTAGCAGCAAAAACTGTTGTTTTCAGTTTTTGATCTTGAAAAACATTTTATGTTATTTCAGTTTGCAAAATCTTTAGCTCCAAAAAAAGACATTCTTATCAGTATAGCTTGCCAAAATAGCTCAGTTGTGAGAGCAATAGACTGAAGACCTTAAAATCCCTAGTACGATCGTGGGTTTCCACATGTTTGGGTGTTTGCAGTTTGTTACTGAGTAGCAATTCAGCAAAAAGAAATTTAGCAGCAGAAACGTTTATTTTCAGGTTTCGCCCTCTAGGACACTTGATGTTCTTTCAGTTTGCCTTATCTTAAACACCAAAAAATACTTTCTCAATGTCAGACGTAGCTGCAATAGCTCATTTGGGAGAGCATTAGACTGAAGATCTATAAGTCCCTGGTTCGATCCTGGGTTTCGGCATGTTTAGTAGCTGTATTTTTGTTACAGAATAGCAATTTACCAGCAGAATCTTTCATTATAAGGTGTTGCTCTTCAAGAACACTTGATGCTCTTTTTTTCCCAACCTAAATCCGCAAATACGACTTCACATCTGTCACAATTAGCCGAAATAGCTCAGTTGTGAGAGCAATAGACTGAAGACCTTAAAATCCCTAGTGCGATCGTGGGTTTCCACATGTTTGGGTGTTTGCAGTTTGTTACTGAGTAGCAATTCAGCAAAAAGAAATTTAGCAGCAGAAACTTTCATTTTCAGGTTTCGCCCTCTAGGACACTTGATGTTCTTTCAGTTTGCCTTATCTTAAACACCAAAAAAGACTTTCTATACGTCAGACTTACACGCAATAGCTCTTTTGTGAGAGCATTAAACTGAAGATCTAAAGGTCCTGGGTTCGATCCCGGGTTTCGGCATGTTTAGTAGCTGTATTTTTGTTACAGAATAGCAATTTACCAGCAGAATCTTTCATTATAAGGTGTTGCTCTTCAAGAACACTTGATGCTCTTTTTTTCCCAACCTAAAACCCCAAATACGACTTCACATCTGTCACAATTAGTCGAAATAGCTCAGTTGGGAGAGCGTATGACTGAAGATCTAAAGGTCCCTGGTTCGATCCTGGGTTTCGGCATATTTAGTTGCTTTTTTTGTTTTGTTACAGAATAGCAATTTAGCAGCAGAAACTGCCGTGTTCAGGTTCTGGTCTTCAAGATCATTTCATGTTATTACAGTTTGCATTATTATTAGCCCCAATAAAAGAATTTCTTATTAGTAGAGCTTGGCGAAATAGGTCATTTGTGAGAACATTAGACTGAAGATCTAAGGGTGTCTTGTTCAATCCTGGGGTTTAGCATGGTTGGGTGTTTGCTTTTGCTACTGAATAGCAATTTAGCAGCAAAAACTGTTGTTTTCAGTTTTTGATCTTGAAAAACATTTTATGTTATTTCAGTTTGCAAAATCTTTAGCTCCAAAAAAAGACATTCTTATCAGTATAGCTTGCCAAAATAGCTCAGTTGTGAGAGCAATAGACTGAAGACCTTAAATTCCCTAGTACGATCGTGGGTTTCCACATGTTTGGGTGTTTGCATTTTGTTACTGAGTAGCAATTCAGCAAAAAGAAATTTTGCAGCAGAAACTTTCATTTTCAGGTTTCGCCCTCTAGGACACTTGATGTTCTTTCAGTTTGCCTTATCTTAAACACCAAAAAAGACTTTCTATACGTCAGACTTACACGCAATAGCTCTTTTGTGAGAGCATTAAACTGAAGATCTAAAGGTCCTGGGTTCGATCCCAGGTTTCGGCATGTTTAGTTGCTGTATTTTTGTTACAGAATAGCAATTTACCAGCAGAATCTTTCATTATCAGGTGTTCTTCATCAAGAACACTTAATGCTCTTTTTTTTCCCAGCCTAAAACCCAAATACGGCTTAAAATCTTTCACAATTAGCCGAAATAACTCTGTTGGAAGAGCGTTAGACTGAAGATCTAAAGGTCCCTGGTTCGATCCTGGGTTTCGGCATATTTAGTTGCTGTTTTTTTGTTACAGAATAGCAATTTAGCAGCAGAAACTGCCGTGTTTAGGTTCTGGTCTTCAAGATCATTTCATGTTATTACAGTTTGCATTATTATTAGCCCCAATAAAAGAATTTCTTATTAGTAGAGCTTGGCGAAATAGCTCAGTTGTGACAACATAAGACTGAAGATCTAAGGGTGTCTTGTTCAATACTGGGGTTTAGCATGGTTGGGTGTTTGCTTTTGCTACTGAATAGCAATTTAGCAGCAAAAACTGTTGTGTTCAGGTTTTGATCTTGAAAAGCATTTTATGTTATTTCAGTTTGCAAAATCTTTAGCTCCTAAAAAAAGACATTCTTATCAGTATAGCTTGCCAAAATAGCTCAGTTGTGAGAGCAATAGACTGAAGACTTTAAAATCCCTAGTACGATCGTGGGTTTCCACATGTTTGGGTGTTTGCAGTTTGTTACTGAGTAGCAATTCAGCAAAAAGAAATTTAGCAGCAGAAACGTTTATTTTCAGGTTTCGCCCTCTAGGACACTTGATGTTCTTTCAGTTTGCCTTATCTTAAACACCAAAAAATACTTTCTCAATGTCAGACGTAGCTGCAATAGCTCATTTGGGAGAGCATTAGACTGAAGATCTATAAGTCCCTGGTTCGATCCTGGGTTTCGGCATGTTTAGTAGCTGTATTTTTGTTACAGAATAGCAATTTACCAGCAGAATCTTTCATTATAAGGTGTTGCTCTTCAAGAACACTTGATGCTCTTTTTTTCCCAACCTAAATCCGCAAATACGACTTCATCACATCTGTCACAATTAGCCGAAATAGCTCAGTTGTGAGAGCAATAGACTGAAGACCTTAAAATCCCTAGTGCGATCGTGGGTTTCCACATGTTTCGGTGTTTGCAGTTTGTTACTGAGTAGCAATTCAGCAAAAAGAAATTTAGCAGCAGAAACTTTCATTTTCAGGTTTCGCCCTCTAGGACACTTGATGTTCTTTCAGTTTGCCTTATCTTAAACACCAAAAAAGACTTTCTATACGTCAGACTTACACGCAATAGCTCTTTTGTGAGAGCATTAAACTGAAGATCTAAAGGTCCTGGGTTCGATCCCGGGTTTCGGCATGTTTAGTTGCTGTATTTTTGTTACAGAATAGCAATTTACCAGCAGAATCTTTCATTATAAGGTGTTGCTCTTCAAGAACACTTGATGCTCTTTTTTTCCCAACCTAAATCCGCAAATACGACTTCATCACATCTGTCACAATTAGCCGAAATAGCTCAGTTGTGAGAGCAATAGACTGAAGACCTTAAAATCCCTAGTGCGATCGTGGGTTTCCACATGTTTCGGTGTTTGCAGTTTGTTACTGAGTAGCAATTCAGCAAAAAGAAATTTAGCAGCAGAAACTTTCATTTTCAGGTTTCGCCCTCTAGGACACTTGATGTTCTTTCAGTTTGCCTTATCTTAAACACCAAAAAAGACTTTCTATACGTCAGACTTACACGCAATAGCTCTTTTGTGAGAGCATTAAACTGAAGATCTAAAGGTCCTGGGTTCGATCCCGGGTTTCGGCATGTTTAGTTGCTGTATTTTTGTTACAGAATAGCAATTTACCAGCAGAATCTTTCATTATAAGGTGTTGCTCTTCAAGAACACTTGATGCTCTTTTTTTCCCAACCTAAAACCCCAAATACGACTTCACATCTGTCACAATTAGTCGAAATAGCTCAGTTGGGAGAGCGTATGACTGAAGATCTAAAGGTCCCTTGTTCGATCCTGGGTTTCGGCATATTTAGTTGCTTTTTTTGTTTTGTTACAGAATAGCAATTTAGCAGCAGAAACTGCCGTGTTCAGGTTCTGGTCTTCAAGAACATTTCATGTTATTACAGTTTGCATTATTATTAGCCCCAATAAAAGAATTTCTTATTAGTAGAGCTTGGCGAAATAGCTCAGTTGTGACAACATTAGACTGAAGATCTAAGGGTGTCTTGTTCAATACTGGGGTTTAGCATAGTTGGGTGTTTGCTTTTGCTACTGAATAGCAATTTAGCAGCAAAAACTGTTGTGTTCAGGTCTTGATCTTGAAAAGCATTTTATGTTATTTCAGTTTGCAAAATCTTTAGCTCCTAAAAAAAGACATTCTTATCAGTATAGCTTGCCAAAATAGCTCAGTTGTGAGAGCAATAGACTGAAGACCTTAAAATCCCTAGTACGATCGTGGGTTTCCACATGTTTGGGTGTTTGCAGTTTGTTACTGAGTAGCAATTCAGCAAAAAGAAATTTAGCAGCAGAAACTTTCATTTTCAGGTTTCGCCCTCTAGGACACTTGATGTTCTTTCAGTTTGCCTTATCTTAAACACCAAAAAAGACTTTCTATACGTCAGACTTACACGCAATAGCTCTTTTGTGAGAGCATTAAACTGAAGATCTAAAGGTCCTGGGTTCGATCCCAGAATTCGGCATGTTTAGTTGCTGTATTTTTGTTACAGAATAGCAACTTACCAGCAGAATCTTTCATTATCAGGTGTTGTTCATCAAGAACACTTAATGCTCTTTTTTTCCCCAGCCTAAAACCCCAAATACGGCTTAACATCTTTCACAATTAGCCGAAATAGCTCAGTTGGGAGAGCGTTAGACTGAAGATCTAAAGGTCCCTGGTTCGATCCCGGGTTTCGGAATATTTAGTTGCTGTTTTTTTGTTACAGAATAGCAATTTAGCAGCAGAAACTGCCGTGTTCAGGTTCTGGTCTTCAAGATCATTTCATGTTATTACAGTTTGCATTATTATTAGCCCCAATAAAAGAATTTCTTATTAGTAGAGCTTGGCGAAATAGCTCAGTTGTGAGAACATTAGACTGAAGATCTAAGGGTGTCTTGTTCAATCCTGGGGTTTAGCATGGTTGGTTGTTTGCTTTTGCTACTGAATAGCAATTTAGCAGCAAAAACTGTTGTTTTCAGTTTTTGATCTTGAAAAACATTTTATGTTATTTCAGTTTGCAAAATCTTTAGCTCCAAAAAAAGACATTCTTATCAGTATAGCTTGCCAAAATAGCTCAGTTGTGAGAGCAATAGACTGAAGACCTTAAAATCCCTAGTACGATCGTGGGTTTCCACATGTTTGGGTGTTTGCAGTTTGTTACTGAGTAGCAATTCAGCAAAAAGAAATTTAGCAGCAGAAACGTTTATTTTCAGGTTTCGCCCTCTAGGACACTTGATGTTCTTTCAGTTTGCCTTATCTTAAACACCAAAAAATACTTTCTCAATGTCAGACGTAGCTGCAATAGCTCATTTGGGAGAGCATTAGACTGAAGATCTATAAGTCCCTGGTTCGATCCTGGGTTTCGGCATGTTTAGTAGCTGTATTTTTGTTACAGAATAGCAATTTACCAGCAGAATCTTTCATTATAAGGTGTTGCTTTTCAAGAACACTTGATGCTCTTTTTTTCCTAACCTAAAACCCCAAGTACGACTTCACATCTTTCACAATTAGCCGAAATAGCTCAATTGGGAGAGCGTTAGACTGAAGATCTAAAGGTCCCTGGTTCGATCCCGGGTTTCGGCATATTTAGTTGCTGTTGTTTTTGTTACAGAATAGCAATTTAGCAAAAATACAGCAATTAAACATGCCGAAACCTGGGATCGAACCCAGGACCTTTAGATCTTTAGTTTAATGCTCTCACAAAAGAGCTATTGTGTATAAGTCTGACGTTTAGAAAGTCTTTTTTGGTGTTTAAGATAAGGCAAACTGAAAGAACATCAAGTGTCCTAGAGGGCGAAACCTGAAAATGAAAGTTTCTGCTGCTAAATTTCTTTTTGCTGAATTGCTACTCAGTAACAAACTGCAAACACCCAAACATGTGGAAACCCACGATCGTACACTAGAGATTTTAAGGTCTTCAGTCTATTGCTCTCACAACTGAGCTATTTTGGCAAGCTATACTGATAAGAATGTCTTTTTTTAGGAGCTAAAGATTTTGCAAACTAAAAATAACATAAAATGCTTTTCAAGATCAAAACATGAACACAACAGTTTTTGCTGCTAAATTGCTATTCAGTAGCAAAAGCAAACACCCAACCATGCTAAACCCCAGGATTGAACAAGACACCCTTAGATCTTCAGTCTAATGTTGTCACAACTGAGCTATTTGGCAAGCTCTACTAATAAGAAATTATTTTATTGGGGCTAATAATAATGCCAACTGTAATAACATGAAATGTTCTTGAAGACCAGAACCTGAACATGGCAGTTTCTGCTGCTAAATTGCTATTCTGTAACAAAAACAACAGCAACTAAATATGCCGAAACCCGGGATCGAACCAGGGACCTTTAGATCTTCAGTCTAACGCTCTCCCAATTGAGCTATTTCGGCTAATTGTTGCAAAAACTGCCATGTTCAGGTTCTGGTCTTCAAGAACATTTCATGTTATTACAGTTTGCATTATTATTAGCCCCAATAAAATAATTTCTTATTAGTAGAGCTTGGCGAAATAGCTCAGTTGTGACAACATTAGACTGAAGATCTAAGGGTGTCTTGTTCAATCCTGGGGTTTAGCATGGTTGGGTGTTTGCTTTTGCTACTGAATAGCAATTTAGCAGCAAAAACTGTTGTGTTCAGGTTTTGATCTTGAAAAGCATTTTATGTTATTTCAGTTTGCAAAATCTTTAACTCCTAAAAAAAGACATTCTTATCAGTATAGCTTGCCAAAATAGCTCAGTTGTGAGAGCAATAGACTGAAGACCTTAAAATCCCTAGTACGATCGTGGGTTTCCACATGTTTGGGTGTTTGCAGTTTGTTACTGAGTAGCAATTCAGCAAAAAGAAATTTAGCAGCAGAAACTTTCATTTTCAGGTTTCGCCCTCTAGGACACTTGATGTTCTTTCAGTTTGCCTTATCTTAAACACCAAAAAAGACTTATCAAATGTCAGACGTAGCTGCAATAGATCATTTGGTAGAGCATTAGACTGAAGATCTATAAGTCCCTGGTTTGATCCTGGGTTTCGGCATGTTTAGTAGCTGTATTTTTGTTACAGAATAGCAATTTACCAGCAGAATCTTTCATTATAAGGTGTTGCTCTTCAAGAACACTTGATGCTCTTTTTTTCCCAACCTAAAACCCCAAATACGACTTCACATCTGTCACAATTAGTCGAAATAGCTCAGTTGGGAGAGCGTTAGACTGAAGATCTAAAGGTCCCTGTTTCGATCCCGGGTTTCGGCATATTTAGTTGCTGTTTCTTTTGTTACAGAATAGCAATTTAGCAACAGAAACTGCTGTGTTCAGGTTCTGGTCTTCAAGAACATTTCATGTTATTACAGTTTGCATTATTATTAGCCCCAATAAAAGAATTTCTTATTAGTAGAGCTTGGCAAAATAGCTCAGTTGTGACAACATTAGACTGAAGATCTAAGGGTGTCTTGTTCAATCCTGGGGTTTAGCATGGTTGGGTGTTTGCTTTTGCTACTGAATAGCAATTTAGCAGCAAAAACTGTTGTGTTCAGGTTTTGATCTTGAAAAGCATTTTATGTTATTTTTAGTGTGCAAAATCTTTAGCTCCTAAAAAAAGACATTCTTATCATTATAGCTTGCCAAAATAGCTCAGTTGTGAGAGCAATAGACTGAAGACCTTAAAATCCCTAGTACGATCGTGGGTTTCCACATGTTTGGGTGTTTGCAGTTTGTTACTGAGTAGCAATTCAGCAAAAAGAAATTTAGCAGCAGAAACTTTCATTTTCAGGTTTCGCCCTCTAGGACACTTGATGTTCTTTCAGTTTGCCTTATCTTAAACACCAAAAAAGACTTTCTAAACGTCAGACTTACACGCAATAGCTCTTTTGTGAGAGCATTAAACTGAAGATCTAAAGGTCCTGGGTTCGATCCCAGGTTTCGGCATGTTTAGTTGCTGTATTTTTGTTACAGAATAGCAATTTACCAGCAGAATCTTTCATTATAAGGTGTTGCTCTTCAAGAACACTTGATGCTCTTTTTTTCCCAACCTAAAACCCCAAATACGACTTCACATCTGTCACAATTAGTCGAAATAGCTCAGTTGGGAGAGCGTTAGACTGAAGATCTAAAGGTCCCTGGTTCGATCCCTGGTTTCGGCATATTTAGTTGCTGTTTTTTTTGTTACAGAATAGCAATTTAGCAGCAGAAACTGCCGTGTTCAGGTTCTGGTCTTCAAGAACATTTCATGTTATTACAGTTTGCATTATTATTAGCCCCAATATAAGAATTTCTTATTAGTAGAGCTTGGCAAATAGCTCAGTTGTGACAACATTAGACTGAAGATCTAAGGGTGTCTTGTTCAATCCTGGGGTTTAGCATGGTTGGGTGTTTGCTTTTGCTACTGAATAGCAATTTAGCAGCAAAAACTGTTGTGTTCAGGTTTTGATCTTGAAAAGCATTTTATGTTATTTCAGTTTGCAAAATCTTTAGCTCCTAAAAAAAGACATTCTTATCAGTATAGCTTGCCAAAATAGCTCAGTTGTGAGAGCAATAGACTGAAGACCTTAAAATCCCTAGTACGATCGTGGGTTTCCACATGTTTGGGTGTTTGCAGTTTGTTACTGAGTAGCAATTCATCAAAAAGAAATTTAGCAGCAGAAACTTTCATTTTCAGGTTTCGCCCTCTAGGACACTTGATGTTCTTTCAGTTTGCCTTATCTTAAACACCAAAAAATACTTTCTCAATGTCAGACGTAGCTGCAATAGCTCATTTGGGAGAGCATTAGACTGAAGATCTATAAGTCCCTGGTTCGATCCTGGGTTTCGGCATGTTTAGTAGCTGTATTTTTGTTACAGAATAGCAATTTACCAGCAGAATCTTTCATTATAAGGTGTTGCTCTTCAAGAACACTTGATGCTCTTTTTTTCCTAACCTAAAACCCCAAGTACGACTTCACATCTTTCACAATTAGCCGAAATAGCTCAATTGGGAGAGCGTTAGACTGAAGATCTAAAGGTCCCTGGTTCGATCCCGGGTTTCGGCATATTTAGTTGCTGTTGTTTTTGTTACAGAATAGCAATTTAGCAAAAATACAGCAACTAAACATGCCGAAACCTGGGATCGAACCCAGGACCTTTAGATCTTTAGTTTAATGCTCTCACAAAAGAGCTATTGTGTATAAGTCTGACGTTTAGAAAGTCTTTTTTGGTGTTTAAGATAAGGCAAACTGAAAGAACATCAAGTGTCCTAGAGGGCGAAACCTGAAAATGAAAGTTTCTGCTGCTAAATTTCTTTTTGCTGAATTGCTACTCAGTAACAAACTGCAAACACCCAAACATGTGGAAACCCACGATCGTACACTAGAGATTTTAAGGTCTTCAGTCTATTGCTCTCACAACTGAGCTATTTTGGCAAGCTATACTGATAAGAATGTCTTTTTTTAGGAGCTAAAGATTTTGCAAACTAAAAATAACATAAAATGCTTTTCAAGATCAAAACATGAACACAACAGTTTTTGCTGCTAAATTGCTATTCAGTAGCAAAAGCAAACACCCAACCATGCTAAACCCCAGGATTGAACAAGACACCCTTAGATCTTCAGTCTAATGTTGTCACAACTGAGCTATTTGGCAAGCTCTACTAATAAGAAATTATTTTATTGGGGCTAATAATAATGCCAACTGTAATAACATGAAATGTTCTTGAAGACCAGAACCTGAACATGGCAGTTTCTGCTGCTAAATTGCTATTCTGTAACAAAAACAACAGCAACTAAATATGCCGAAACCCGGGATCGAACCAGGGACCTTTAGATCTTCAGTCTAACGCTCTCCCAATTGAGCTATTTCGGCTAATTGTTGCAAAAACTGCCATGTTCAGGTTCTGGTCTTCAAGAACATTTCATGTTATTACAGTTTGCATTATTATTAGCCCCAATAAAATAATTTCTTATTAGTAGAGCTTGGCGAAATAGCTCAGTTGTGACAACATTAGACTGAAGATCTAAGGGTGTCTTGTTCAATCCTGGGGTTTAGCATGGTTGGGTGTTTGCTTTTGCTACTGAATAGCAATTTAGCAGCAAAAACTGTTGTGTTCAGGTTTTGATCTTGAAAAGCATTTTATGTTATTTCAGTTTGCAAAATCTTTAACTCCTAAAAAAAGACATTCTTATCAGTATAGCTTGCCAAAATAGCTCAGTTGTGAGAGCAATAGACTGAAGACCTTAAAATCCCTAGTACGATCGTGGGTTTCCACATGTTTGGGTGTTTGCAGTTTGTTACTGAGTAGCAATTCAGCAAAAAGAAATTTAGCAGCAGAAACTTTCATTTTCAGGTTTCGCCCTCTAGGACACTTGATGTTCTTTCAGTTTGCCTTATCTTAAACACCAAAAAAGACTTATCAAATGTCAGACGTAGCTGCAATAGATCATTTGGTAGAGCATTAGACTGAAGATCTATAAGTCCCTGGTTCGATCCTGGGTTTCGGCATGTTTAGTAGCTGTATTTTTGTTACAGAATAGCAATTTACCAGCAGAATCTTTCATTATAAGGTGTTGCTCTTCAAGAACACTTGATGCTCTTTTTTTCCCAACCTAAAACCCCAAATACGACTTCACATCTGTCACAATTAGTCGAAATAGCTCAGTTGGGAGAGCGTTAGACTGAAGATCTAAAGGTCCCTGTTTCGATCCCGGGTTTCGGCATATTTAGTTGCTGTTTCTTTTGTTACAGAATAGCAATTTAGCAACAGAAACTGCCGTGTTCAGGTTCTGGTCTTCAAGAACATTTCATGTTATTACAGTTTGCATTATTATTAGCCCCAATAAAAGAATTTCTTATTAGTAGAGCTTGGCAAAATAGCTCAGTTGTGACAACATTAGACTGAAGATCTAAGGGTGTCTTGTTCAATCCTGGGGTTTAGCATGGTTGGGTGTTTGCTTTTGCTACTGAATAGCAATTTAGCAGCAAAAACTGTTGTGTTCAGGTTTTGATCTTGAAAAGCATTTTATGTTATTTTTAGTGTGCAAAATCTTTAGCTCCTAAAAAAAGACATTCTTATCATTATAGCTTGCCAAAATAGCTCAGTTGTGAGAGCAATAGACTGAAGACCTTAAAATCCCTAGTACGATCGTGGGTTTCCACATGTTTGGGTGTTTGCAGTTTGTTACTGAGTAGCAATTCAGCAAAAAGAAATTTAGCAGCAGAAACTTTCATTTTCAGGTTTCGCCCTCTAGGACACTTGATGTTCTTTCAGTTTGCCTTATCTTAAACACCAAAAAAGACTTTCTAAACGTCAGACTTACACGCAATAGCTCTTTTGTGAGAGCATTAAACTGAAGATCTAAAGGTCCTGGGTTCGATCCCAGGTTTCGGCATGTTTAGTTGCTGTATTTTTGTTACAGAATAGCAATTTACCAGCAGAATCTTTCATTATAAGGTGTTGCTCTTCAAGAACACTTGATGCTCTTTTTTTCCCAACCTAAAACCCCAAATACGACTTCACATCTGTCACAATTAGTCGAAATAGCTCAGTTGGGAGAGCGTTAGACTGAAGATCTAAAGGTCCCTGGTTCGATCCCTGGTTTCGGCATATTTAGTTGCTGTTTTTTTTGTTACAGAATAGCAATTTAGCAGCAGAAACTGCCGTGTTCAGGTTCTGGTCTTCAAGAACATTTCATGTTATTACAGTTTGCATTATTATTAGCCCCAATATAAGAATTTCTTATTAGTAGAGCTTGGCAAATAGCTCAGTTGTGACAACATTAGACTGAAGATCTAAGGGTGTCTTGTTCAATCCTGGGGTTTAGCATGGTTGGGTGTTTGCTTTTGCTACTGAATAGCAATTTAGCAGCAAAAACTGTTGTGTTCAGGTTTTGATCTTGAAAAGCATTTTATGTTATTTCAGTTTGCAAAATCTTTAGCTCCTAAAAAAAGACATTCTTATCAGTATAGCTTGCCAAAATAGCTCAGTTGTGAGAGCAATAGACTGAAGACCTTAAAATCCCTAGTACGATCGTGGGTTTCCACATGTTTGGGTGTTTGCAGTTTGTTACTGAGTAGCAATTCATCAAAAAGAAATTTAGCAGCAGAAACTTTCATTTTCAGGTTTCGCCCTCTAGGACACTTGATGTTCTTTCAGTTTGCCTTATCTTAAACACCAAAAAATACTTTCTCAATGTCAGACGTAGCTGCAATAGCTCATTTGGGAGAGCATTAGACTGAAGATCTATAAGTCCCTGGTTCGATCCTGGGTTTCGGCATGTTTAGTAGCTGTATTTTTGTTACAGAATAGCAATTTACCAGCAGAATCTTTCATTATAAGGTGTTGCTCTTCAAGAACACTTGATGCTCTTTTTTTCCTAACCTAAAACCCCAAGTACGACTTCACATCTTTCACAATTAGCCGAAATAGCTCAATTGGGAGAGCGTTAGACTGAAGATCTAAAGGTCCCTGGTTCGATCCCGGGTTTCGGCATATTTAGTTGCTGTTGTTTTTGTTACAGAATAGCAATTTAGCAAAAATACAGCAACTAAACATGCCGAAACCTGGGATCGAACCCAGGACCTTTAGATCTTTAGTTTAATGCTCTCACAAAAGAGCTATTGTGTATAAGTCTGACGTTTAGAAAGTCTTTTTTGGTGTTTAAGATAAGGCAAACTGAAAGAACATCAAGTGTCCTAGAGGGCGAAACCTGAAAATGAAAGTTTCTGCTGCTAAATTTCTTTTTGCTGAATTGCTACTCAGTAACAAACTGCAAACACCCAAACATGTGGAAACCCACGATCGTACACTAGAGATTTTAAGGTCTTCAGTCTATTGCTCTCACAACTGAGCTATTTTGGCAAGCTATACTGATAAGAATGTCTTTTTTTAGGAGCTAAAGATTTTGCAAACTAAAAATAACATAAAATGCTTTTCAAGATCAAAACATGAACACAACAGTTTTTGCTGCTAAATTGCTATTCAGTAGCAAAAGCAAACACCCAACCATGCTAAACCCCAGGATTGAACAAGACACCCTTAGATCTTCAGTCTAATGTTGTCACAACTGAGCTATTTGGCAAGCTCTACTAATAAGAAATTATTTTATTGGGGCTAATAATAATGCCAACTGTAATAACATGAAATGTTCTTGAAGACCAGAACCTGAACATGGCAGTTTCTGCTGCTAAATTGCTATTCTGTAACAAAAACAACAGCAACTAAATATGCCGAAACCCGGGATCGAACCAGGGACCTTTAGATCTTCAGTCTAACGTTCTCCCAATTGAGCTATTTCGGCTAATTGTTGCAAAAACTGCCATGTTCAGGTTCTGGTCTTCAAGAACATTTCATGTTATTACAGTTTGCATTATTATTAGCCCCAATAAAATAATTTCTTATTAGTAGAGCTTGGCGAAATAGCTCAGTTGTGACAACATTAGACTGAAGATCTAAGGGTGTCTTGTTCAATCCTGGGGTTTAGCATGGTTGGGTGTTTGCTTTTGCTACTGAATAGCAATTTAGCAGCAAAAACTGTTGTGTTCAGGTTTTGATCTTGAAAAGCATTTTATGTTATTTCAGTTTGCAAAATCTTTAACTCCTAAAAAAAGACATTCTTATCAGTATAGCTTGCCAAAATAGCTCAGTTGTGAGAGCAATAGACTGAAGACCTTAAAATCCCTAGTACGATCGTGGGTTTCCACATGTTTGGGTGTTTGCAGTTTGTTACTGAGTAGCAATTCAGCAAAAAGAAATTTAGCAGCAGAAACTTTCATTTTCAGGTTTCGCCCTCTAGGACACTTGATGTTCTTTCAGTTTGCCTTATCTTAAACACCAAAAAAGACTTATCAAATGTCAGACGTAGCTGCAATAGATCATTTGGTAGAGCATTAGACTGAAGATCTATAAGTCCCTGGTTCGATCCTGGGTTTCGGCATGTTTAGTAGCTGTATTTTTGTTACAGAATAGCAATTTACCAGCAGAATCTTTCATTATAAGGTGTTGCTCTTCAAGAACACTTGATGCTCTTTTTTTCCCAACCTAAAACCCCAAATACGACTTCACATCTGTCACAATTAGTCGAAATAGCTCAGTTGGGAGAGCGTTAGACTGAAGATCTAAAGGTCCCTGTTTCGATCCCGGGTTTCGGCATATTTAGTTGCTGTTTCTTTTGTTACAGAATAGCAATTTAGCAACAGAAACTGCCATGTTCAGGTTCTGGTCTTCAAGAACATTTCATGTTATTACAGTTTGCATTATTATTAGCCCCAATAAAAGAATTTCTTATTAGTAGAGCTTGGCAAAATAGCTCAGTTGTGACAACATTAGACTGAAGATCTAAGGGTGTCTTGTTCAATCCTGGGGTTTAGCATGGTTGGGTGTTTGCTTTTGCTACTGAATAGCAATTTAGCAGCAAAAACTGTTGTGTTCAGGTTTTGATCTTGAAAAGCATTTTATGTTATTTTTAGTGTGCAAAATCTTTAGCTCCTAAAAAAAGACATTCTTATCATTATAGCTTGCCAAAATAGCTCAGTTGTGAGAGCAATAGACTGAAGACCTTAAAATCCCTAGTACGATCGTGGGTTTCCACATGTTTGGGTGTTTGCAGTTTGTTACTGAGTAGCAATTCAGCAAAAAGAAATTTAGCAGCAGAAACTTTCATTTTCAGGTTTCGCCCTCTAGGACACTTGATGTTCTTTCAGTTTGCCTTATCTTAAACACCAAAAAAGACTTTCTAAACGTCAGACTTACACGCAATAGCTCTTTTGTGAGAGCATTAAACTGAAGATCTAAAGGTCCTGGGTTCGATCCCAGGTTTCGGCATGTTTAGTTGCTGTATTTTTGTTACAGAATAGCAATTTACCAGCAGAATCTTTCATTATAAGGTGTTGCTCTTCAAGAACACTTGATGCTCTTTTTTTCCCAACCTAAAACCCCAAATACGACTTCACATCTGTCACAATTAGTCGAAATAGCTCAGTTGGGAGAGCGTTAGACTGAAGATCTAAAGGTCCCTGGTTCGATCCCTGGTTTCGGCATATTTAGTTGCTGTTTTTTTTGTTACAGAATAGCAATTTAGCAGCAGAAACTGCCGTGTTCAGGTTCTGGTCTTCAAGAACATTTCATGTTATTACAGTTTGCATTATTATTAGCCCCAATATAAGAATTTCTTATTAGTAGAGCTTGGCAAATAGCTCAGTTGTGACAACATTAGACTGAAGATCTAAGGGTGTCTTGTTCAATCCTGGGGTTTAGCATGGTTGGGTGTTTGCTTTTGCTACTGAATAGCAATTTAGCAGCAAAAACTGTTGTGTTCAGGTTTTGATCTTGAAAAGCATTTTATGTTATTTCAGTTTGCAAAATCTTTAGCTCCTAAAAAAAGACATTCTTATCAGTATAGCTTGCCAAAATAGCTCAGTTGTGAGAGCAATAGACTGAAGACCTTAAAATCCCTAGTACGATCGTGGGTTTCCACATGTTTGGGTGTTTGCAGTTTGTTACTGAGTAGCAATTCATCAAAAAGAAATTTAGCAGCAGAAACTTTCATTTTCAGGTTTCGCCCTCTAGGACACTTGATGTTCTTTCAGTTTGCCTTATCTTAAACACCAAAAAATACTTTCTCAATGTCAGACGTAGCTGCAATAGCTCATTTGGGAGAGCATTAGACTGAAGATCTATAAGTCCCTGGTTCGATCCTGGGTTTCGGCATGTTTAGTAGCTGTATTTTTGTTACAGAATAGCAATTTACCAGCAGAATCTTTCATTATAAGGTGTTGCTCTTCAAGAACACTTGATGCTCTTTTTTTCCTAACCTAAAACCCCAAGTACGACTTCACATCTTTCACAATTAGCCGAAATAGCTCAATTGGGAGAGCGTTAGACTGAAGATCTAAAGGTCCCTGGTTCGATCCCGGGTTTCGGCATATTTAGTTGCTGTTGTTTTTGTTACAGAATAGCAATTTAGCAAAAATACAGCAACTAAACATGCCGAAACCTGGGATCGAACCCAGGACCTTTAGATCTTTAGTTTAATGCTCTCACAAAAGAGCTATTGTGTATAAGTCTGACGTTTAGAAAGTCTTTTTTGGTGTTTAAGATAAGGCAAACTGAAAGAACATCAAGTGTCCTAGAGGGCGAAACCTGAAAATGAAAGTTTCTGCTGCTAAATTTCTTTTTGCTGAATTGCTACTCAGTAACAAACTGCAAACACCCAAACATGTGGAAACCCACGATCGTACACTAGAGATTTTAAGGTCTTCAGTCTATTGCTCTCACAACTGAGCTATTTTGGCAAGCTATACTGATAAGAATGTCTTTTTTTAGGAGCTAAAGATTTTGCAAACTAAAAATAACATAAAATGCTTTTCAAGATCAAAACATGAACACAACAGTTTTTGCTGCTAAATTGCTATTCAGTAGCAAAAGCAAACACCCAACCATGCTAAACCCCAGGATTGAACAAGACACCCTTAGATCTTCAGTCTAATGTTGTCACAACTGAGCTATTTGGCAAGCTCTACTAATAAGAAATTATTTTATTGGGGCTAATAATAATGCCAACTGTAATAACATGAAATGTTCTTGAAGACCAGAACCTGAACATGGCAGTTTCTGCTGCTAAATTGCTATTCTGTAACAAAAACAACAGCAACTAAATATGCCGAAACCCGGGATCGAACCAGGGACCTTTAGATCTTCAGTCTAACGCTCTCCCAATTGAGCTATTTCGGCTAATTGTTGCAAAAACTGCCATGTTCAGGTTCTGGTCTTCAAGAACATTTCATGTTATTACAGTTTGCATTATTATTAGCCCCAATAAAATAATTTCTTATTAGTAGGGCTTGGCGAAATAGCTCAGTTGTGACAACATTAGACTGAAGATCTAAGGGTGTCTTGTTCAATCCTGGGGTTTAGCATGGTTGGGTGTTTGCTTTTGCTACTGAATAGCAATTTAGCAGCAAAAACTGTTGTGTTCAGGTTTTGATCTTGAAAAGCATTTTATGTTATTTCAGTTTGCAAAATCTTTAACTCCTAAAAAAAGACATTCTTATCAGTATAGCTTGCCAAAATAGCTCAGTTGTGAGAGCAATAGACTGAAGACCTTAAAATCCCTAGTACGATCGTGGGTTTCCACATGTTTGGGTGTTTGCAGTTTGTTACTGAGTAGCAATTCAGCAAAAAGAAATTTAGCAGCAGAAACTTTCATTTTCAGGTTTCGCCCTCTAGGACACTTGATGTTCTTTCAGTTTGCCTTATCTTAAACACCAAAAAAGACTTATCAAATGTCAGACGTAGCTGCAATAGATCATTTGGTAGAGCATTAGACTGAAGATCTATAAGTCCCTGGTTCGATCCTGGGTTTCGGCATGTTTAGTAGCTGTATTTTTGTTACAGAATAGCAATTTACCAGCAGAATCTTTCATTATAAGGTGTTGCTCTTCAAGAACACTTGATGCTCTTTTTTTCCCAACCTAAAACCCCAAATACGACTTCACATCTGTCACAATTAGTCGAAATAGCTCAGTTGGGAGAGCGTTAGACTGAAGATCTAAAGGTCCCTGTTTCGATCCCGGGTTTCGGCATATTTAGTTGCTGTTTCTTTTGTTACAGAATAGCAATTTAGCAACAGAAACTGCCGTGTTCAGGTTCTGGTCTTCAAGAACATTTCATGTTATTACAGTTTGCATTATTATTAGCCCCAATAAAAGAATTTCTTATTAGTAGAGCTTGGCAAAATAGCTCAGTTGTGACAACATTAGACTGAAGATCTAAGGGTGTCTTGTTCAATCCTGGGGTTTAGCATGGTTGGGTGTTTGCTTTTGCTACTGAATAGCAATTTAGCAGCAAAAACTGTTGTGTTCAGGTTTTGATCTTGAAAAGCATTTTATGTTATTTTTAGTGTGCAAAATCTTTAGCTCCTAAAAAAAGACATTCTTATCATTATAGCTTGCCAAAATAGCTCAGTTGTGAGAGCAATAGACTGAAGACCTTAAAATCCCTAGTACGATCGTGGGTTTCCACATGTTTGGGTGTTTGCAGTTTGTTACTGAGTAGCAATTCAGCAAAAAGAAATTTAGCAGCAGAAACTTTCATTTTCAGGTTTCGCCCTCTAGGACACTTGATGTTCTTTCAGTTTGCCTTATCTTAAACACCAAAAAAGACTTTCTAAACGTCAGACTTACACGCAATAGCTCTTTTGTGAGAGCATTAAACTGAAGATCTAAAGGTCCTGGGTTCGATCCCAGGTTTCGGCATGTTTAGTTGCTGTATTTTTGTTACAGAATAGCAATTTACCAGCAGAATCTTTCATTATAAGGTGTTGCTCTTCAAGAACACTTGATGCTCTTTTTTTCCCAACCTAAAACCCCAAATACGACTTCACATCTGTCACAATTAGTCGAAATAGCTCAGTTGGGAGAGCGTTAGACTGAAGATCTAAAGGTCCCTGGTTCGATCCCTGGTTTCGGCATATTTAGTTGCTGTTTTTTTTGTTACAGAATAGCAATTTAGCAGCAGAAACTGCCGTGTTCAGGTTCTGGTCTTCAAGAACATTTCATGTTATTACAGTTTGCATTATTATTAGCCCCAATATAAGAATTTCTTATTAGTAGAGCTTGGCAAATAGCTCAGTTGTGACAACATTAGACTGAAGATCTAAGGGTGTCTTGTTCAATCCTGGGGTTTAGCATGGTTGGGTGTTTGCTTTTGCTACTGAATAGCAATTTAGCAGCAAAAACTGTTGTGTTCAGGTTTTGATCTTGAAAAGCATTTTATGTTATTTCAGTTTGCAAAATCTTTAGCTCCTAAAAAAAGACATTCTTATCAGTATAGCTTGCCAAAATAGCTCAGTTGTGAGAGCAATAGACTGAAGACCTTAAAATCCCTAGTACGATCGTGGGTTTCCACATGTTTGGGTGTTTGCAGTTTGTTACTGAGTAGCAATTCAGCAAAAAGAAATTTAGCAGCAGAAACTTTCATTTTCAGGTTTCGCCCTCTAGGACACTTGATGTTCTTTCAGTTTGCCTTATCTTAAACACCAAAAAAGACTTTCCAAATGTCAGACGTAGCTGCAATAGCTCATTTGGGAGAGCATTAGACTGAAGATCTATAAGTCCCTGGTTCGATCCTGGGTTTCGGCATGTTTAGTAGCTGTATTTTTGTTACAGAATAGCAATTTACCAGCAGAATCTTTCATTATAAGGTGTTGCTCTTCAAGAACACTTGATGCTCTTTTTTTCCTAACCTAAAACCCCAAGTACGACTTCACATCTTTCACAATTAGCCGAAATAGCTCAATTGGGAGAGCGTTAGACTGAAGATCTAAAGGTCCCTGGTTCGATCCCGGGTTTCGGCATATTTAGTTGCTGTTGTTTTTGTTACAGAATAGCAATTTAGCAAAAATACAGCAACTAAACATGCCGAAACCTGGGATCGAACCCAGGACCTTTAGATCTTTAGTTTAATGCTCTCACAAAAGAGCTATTGTGTATAAGTCTGACGTTTAGAAAGTCTTTTTTGGTGTTTAAGATAAGGCAAACTGAAAGAACATCAAGTGTCCTAGAGGGCGAAACCTGAAAATGAAAGTTTCTGCTGCTAAATTTCTTTTTGCTGAATTGCTACTCAGTAACAAACTGCAAACACCCAAACATGTGGAAACCCACGATCGTACACTAGAGATTTTAAGGTCTTCAGTCTATTGCTCTCACAACTGAGCTATTTTGGCAAGCTATACTGATAAGAATGTATTTTTTTAGGAGCTAAAGATTTTGCAAACTAAAAATAACATAAAATGCTTTTCAAGATCAAAACATGAACACAACAGTTTTTGCTGCTAAATTGCTATTCAGTAGCAAAAGCAAACACCCAACCATGCTAAACCCCAGGATTGAACAAGACACCCTTAGATCTTCAGTCTAATGTTGTCACAACTGAGCTATTTGGCAAGCTCTACTAATAAGAAATTATTTTATTGGGGCTAATAATAATGCCAACTGTAATAACATGAAATGTTCTTGAAGACCAGAACCTGAACATGGCAGTTTCTGCTGCTAAATTGCTATTCTGTAACAAAAACAACAGCAACTAAATATGCCGAAACCCGGGATCGAACCAGGGACCTTTAGATCTTCAGTCTAACGCTCTCCCAATTGAGCTATTTCGGCTAATTGTTGCAAAAACTGCCATGTTCAGGTTCTGGTCTTCAAGAACATTTCATGTTATTACAGTTTGCATTATTATTAGCCCCAATAAAATAATTTCTTATTAGTAGGGCTTGGCGAAATAGCTCAGTTGTGACAACATTAGACTGAAGATCTAAGGGTGTCTTGTTCAATCCTGGGGTTTAGCATGGTTGGGTGTTTGCTTTTGCTACTGAATAGCAATTTAGCAGCAAAAACTGTTGTGTTCAGGTTTTGATCTTGAAAAGCATTTTATGTTATTTCAGTTTGCAAAATATTTAACTCCTAAAAAAAGACATTCTTATCAGTATAGCTTGCCAAAATAGCTCAGTTGTGAGAGCAATAGACTGAAGACCTTAAAATCCCTAGTACGATCGTGGGTTTCCACATGTTTGGGTGTTTGCAGTTTGTTACTGAGTAGCAATTCAGCAAAAAGAAATTTAGCAGCAGAAACTTTCATTTTCAGGTTTCGCCCTCTAGGACACTTGATGTTCTTTCAGTTTGCCTTATCTTAAACACCAAAAAAGACTTATCAAATGTCAGACGTAGCTGCAATAGATCATTTGGTAGAGCATTAGACTGAAGATCTATAAGTCCCTGGTTCGATCCTGGGTTTCGGCATGTTTAGTAGCTGTATTTTTGTTACAGAATAGCAATTTACCAGCAGAATCTTTCATTATAAGGTGTTGCTCTTCAAGAACACTTGATGCTCTTTTTTTCCCAACCTAAAACCCCAAATACGACTTCACATCTGTCACAATTAGTCGAAATAGCTCAGTTGGGAGAGCGTTAGACTGAAGATCTAAAGGTCCCTGTTTCGATCCCGGGTTTCGGCATATTTAGTTGCTGTTTCTTTTGTTACAGAATAGCAATTTAGCAACAGAAACTGCCGTGTTCAGGTTCTGGTCTTCAAGAACATTTCATGTTATTACAGTTTGCATTATTATTAGCCCCAATAAAAGAATTTCTTATTAGTAGAGCTTGGCAAAATAGCTCAGTTGTGACAACATTAGACTGAAGATCTAAGGGTGTCTTGTTCAATCCTGGGGTTTAGCATGGTTGGGTGTTTGCTTTTGCTACTGAATAGCAATTTAGCAGCAAAAACTGTTGTGTTCAGGTTTTGATCTTGAAAAGCATTTTATGTTATTTTTAGTGTGCAAAATCTTTAGCTCCTAAAAAAAGACATTCTTATCATTATAGCTTGCCAAAATAGCTCAGTTGTGAGAGCAATAGACTGAAGACCTTAAAATCCCTAGTACGATCGTGGGTTTCCACATGTTTGGGTGTTTGCAGTTTGTTACTGAGTAGCAATTCAGCAAAAAGAAATTTAGCAGCAGAAACTTTCATTTTCAGGTTTCGCCCTCTAGGACACTTGATGTTCTTTCAGTTTGCCTTATCTTAAACACCAAAAAAGACTTTCTAAACGTCAGACTTACACGCAATAGCTCTTTTGTGAGAGCATTAAACTGAAGATCTAAAGGTCCTGGGTTCGATCCCAGGTTTCGGCATGTTTAGTTGCTGTATTTTTGTTACAGAATAGCAATTTACCAGCAGAATCTTTCATTATAAGGTGTTGCTCTTCAAGAACACTTGATGCTCTTTTTTTCCCAACCTAAAACCCCAAATACGACTTCACATCTGTCACAATTAGTCGAAATAGCTCAGTTGGGAGAGCGTTAGACTGAAGATCTAAAGGTCCCTGGTTCGATCCCTGGTTTCGGCATATTTAGTTGCTGTTTTTTTTGTTACAGAATAGCAATTTAGCAGCAGAAACTGCCGTGTTCAGGTTCTGGTCTTCAAGAACATTTCATGTTATTACAGTTTGCATTATTATTAGCCCCAATATAAGAATTTCTTATTAGTAGAGCTTGGCAAATAGCTCAGTTGTGACAACATTAGACTGAAGATCTAAGGGTGTCTTGTTCAATCCTGGGGTTTAGCATGGTTGGGTGTTTGCTTTTGCTACTGAATAGCAATTTAGCAGCAAAAACTGTTGTGTTCAGGTTTTGATCTTGAAAAGCATTTTATGTTATTTCAGTTTGCAAAATCTTTAGCTCCTAAAAAAAGACATTCTTATCAGTATAGCTTGCCAAAATAGCTCAGTTGTGAGAGCAATAGACTGAAGACCTTAAAATCCCTAGTACGATCGTGGGTTTCCACATGTTTGGGTGTTTGCAGTTTGTTACTGAGTAGCAATTCAGCAAAAAGAAATTTAGCAGCAGAAACTTTCATTTTCAGGTTTCGCCCTCTAGGACACTTGATGTTCTTTCAGTTTGCCTTATCTTAAACACCAAAAAAGACTTTCCAAATGTCAGACGTAGCTGCAATAGCTCATTTGGGAGAGCATTAGACTGAAGATCTATAAGTCCCTGGTTCGATCCTGGGTTTCGGCATGTTTAGTAGCTGTAGTTTTGTTACAGTATAGCAATTTACCAGCAGAATCTTTCATTATAAGGTGTTGCTCTTCAAGAACACTTGATGCTCTTTTTTTCCCAACCTAAAACCCCAAATACGACTTCACATCTGTCACAATTAGTCGAAATAGCTCAGTTGGGAGAGCGTTAGACTGAAGATCTAAAGGTCCCTGGTTCGATCCCGTATTTCGGCATATTTAGTTACTGTTTTTTTTGTTACAGAATAGCAATTTAGCAGCAGAAACTTTCATTTTCAGGTTTCGCCCTCTAGGACACTTGATGTTCTTTCAGTTTGCCTTATCTTAAACACCAAAAAAGACTTTCTAAACGTCAGACTTACACGCAATAGCTTTTTTGTGAGAGCATTAAACTGAAGATCTAAAGGTCCTGGGTTCGATCCCAGGATTCGGCATGTTTAGTTGCTGTATTTTTGTTACAGAATAGCAATTTACCAGCAGAATCTTTCATTATCAGGTGTTGTTCATCAAGAACACTTAATGCTCTTTTTTCCCAGCCTAAAACCCCAAATACGGCTTAACATCTTTCACAGTTAGCCGAAATAGCTCAGTTGGGAGAGCGTTAGACTGAAGATCTAAAGGTCCCTGGTTCGATCCCGGGTTTCGGCATATTTAGTTGCTGTTTTTTTGTTACAGAATAGCAATTTAGCAGCAGAAACTGCCGTGTTCAGGTTCTGGTCTTCAAGATCATTTCATGTTATTACAGTTTGCATTATTATTAGCCCCAATAAAAGAATTTCTTATTAGTAGAGCTTGGCGAAATAGCTCAGTTGTGAGAACATTAGACTGAAGATCTAAGGGTGTCTTGTTCAATCCTGGGGTTTAGCATGGTTGGTTGTTTGCTTTTGCTACTGAATAGCAATTTAGCAGCAAAAACTGTTGTTTTCAGTTTTTGATCTTGAAAAACATTTTATGTTATTTCAGTTTGCAAAATCTTTAGCTCCAAAAAAAGACATTCTTATCAGTATAGCTTGCCAAAATAGCTCAGTTGTGAGAGCAATAGACTGAAGACCTTAAAATCCCTAGTACGATCGTGGGTTTCCACATGTTTGGGTGTTTGCAGTTTGTTACTGAGTAGCAATTCAGCAAAAAGAAATTTAGCAGCAGAAACGTTTATTTTCAGGTTTCGCCCTCTAGGACACTTGATGTTCTTTCAGTTTGCCTTATCTTAAACACCAAAAAAGACTTTCTAAACGTCAGACTTACACGCAATAGCTCTTTTGTGAGAGCATTAAACTGAAGATCTAAAGGTCCTGGGTTCGATCCCAGGTTTCGGCATGTTTAGTTGCTGTATTTTTGTTACAGAATAGCAATTTACCAGCAGAATCTTTCATTATAAGGTGTTGCTCTTCAAGAACACTTGATGCTCTTTTTTTCCCAACCTAAAACCCCAAATACGACTTCACATCTGTCACAATTAGTCGAAATAGCTCAGTTGGGAGAGCGTTAGACTGAAGATCTAAAGGTCCCTGGTTCGATCCCTGGTTTCGGCATATTTAGTTGCTGTTTTTTTTGTTACAGAATAGCAATTTAGCAGCAGAAACTGCCGTGTTCAGGTTCTGGTCTTCAAGAACATTTCATGTTATTACAGTTTGCATTATTATTAGCCCCAATATAAGAATTTCTTATTAGTAGAGCTTGGCAAATAGCTCAGTTGTGACAACATTAGACTGAAGATCTAAGGGTGTCTTGTTCAATCCTGGGGTTTAGCATGGTTGGGTGTTTGCTTTTGCTACTGAATAGCAATTTAGCAGCAAAAACTGTTGTGTTCAGGTTTTGATCTTGAAAAGCATTTTATGTTATTTCAGTTTGCAAAATCTTTAGCTCCTAAAAAAAGACATTCTTATCAGTATAGCTTGCCAAAATAGCTCAGTTGTGAGAGCAATAGACTGAAGACCTTAAAATCCCTAGTACGATCGTGGGTTTCCACATGTTTGGGTGTTTGCAGTTTGTTACTGAGTAGCAATTCAGCAAAAAGAAATTTAGCAGCAGAAACTTTCATTTTCAGGTTTCGCCCTCTAGGACACTTGATGTTCTTTCAGTTTGCCTTATCTTAAACACCAAAAAAGACTTTCCAAATGTCAGACGTAGCTGCAATAGCTCATTTGGGAGAGCATTAGACTGAAGATCTATAAGTCCCTGGTTCGATCCTGGGTTTCGGCATGTTTAGTAGCTGTAGTTTTGTTACAGTATAGCAATTTACCAGCAGAATCTTTCATTATAAGGTGTTGCTCTTCAAGAACACTTGATGCTCTTTTTTTCCCAACCTAAAACCCCAAATACGACTTCACATCTGTCACAATTAGTCGAAATAGCTCAGTTGGGAGAGCGTTAGACTGAAGATCTAAAGGTCCCTGGTTCGATCCCGTATTTCGGCATATTTAGTTGCTGTTTTTTTTGTTACAGAATAGCAATTTAGCAGCAGAAACTTTCATTTTCAGGTTTCGCCCTCTAGGACACTTGATGTTCTTTCAGTTTGCCTTATCTTAAACACCAAAAAAGACTTTCTAAACGTCAGACTTACACGCAATAGCTTTTTTGTGAGAGCATTAAACTGAAGATCTAAAGGTCCTGGGTTCGATCCCAGGATTCGGCATGTTTAGTTGCTGTATTTTTGTTACAGAATAGCAATTTACCAGCAGAATCTTTCATTATCAGGTGTTGTTCATCAAGAACACTTAATGCTCTTTTTTCCCAGCCTAAAACCCCAAATACGGCTTAACATCTTTCACAGTTAGCCGAAATAGCTCAGTTGGGAGAGCATTAGACTGAAGATCTAAAGGTCCCTGGTTCGATCCCGGGTTTCGGCATATTTAGTTGCTGTTTTTTTGTTACAGAATAGCAATTTAGCAGCAGAAACTGCCGTGTTCAGGTTCTGGTCTTCAAGATCATTTCATGTTATTACAGTTTGCATTATTATTAGCCCCAATAAAAGAATTTCTTATTAGTAGAGCTTGGCGAAATAGCTCAGTTGTGAGAACATTAGACTGAAGATCTAAGGGTGTCTTGTTCAATCCTGGGGTTTAGCATGGTTGGTTGTTTGCTTTTGCTACTGAATAGCAATTTAGCAGCAAAAACTGTTGTTTTCAGTTTTTGATCTTGAAAAACATTTTATGTTATTTCAGTTTGCAAAATCTTTAGCTCCAAAAAAAGACATTCTTATCAGTATAGCTTGCCAAAATAGCTCAGTTGTGAGAGCAATAGACTGAAGACCTTAAAATCCCTAGTACGATCGTGGGTTTCCACATGTTTGGGTGTTTGCAGTTTGTTACTGAGTAGCAATTCAGCAAAAAGAAATTTAGCAGCAGAAACGTTTATTTTCAGGTTTCGCCCTCTAGGACACTTGATGTTCTTTCAGTTTGCCTTATCTTAAACACCAAAAAATACTTTCTCAATGTCAGATGTAGCTGCAATATCTCATTTGGGAGAGCATTAGACTGAAGATCTATAAGTCCATGGTTCGATCCTGGGTTTCGGCATGTTTAGTAGCTGTATTTTTGTTACAGAATAGCAATTTACCAGCAGAATCTTTCATTATAAGGTGTTGCTCTTCAAGAACACTTGATTCTCTTTTTTTCCCAACCTAAATCCGCAAATACGACTTCACATCTGTCACAATTAGCCGAAATAGCTCAGTTGGGAGAGCGTTAGACTGAAGATCTAAAGGTCCCTTGTTCGATCCCGGGTTTCGGCATATTTAGTTGCTGTTTTTTTTGTTACAGAATAGCAATTTAGCAGCAGAAACTGCCGTGTTCAGGTTCTGGTCTTCAAGAACATTTCATGTTATTACAGTTTGCATTATTATTAGCCCCAATAAAAGAATTTCTTATTAGTAGAGCTTGGCGAAATAGCTCAGTTGTGACAACATTAGACTGAAGATCTAAGGGTGTCTTGTTCAATCCTGGGGTTTAGCATGGTTGGGTGTTTGCTTTTGCTACTGAATAGCAATTTAGCAGCAAAAACTGTTGTGTTCAGGTTTTGATCTTGAAAAGCATTTTATGTTATTTCAGTTTGCAAAATCTTTAGCTCCTAAAAAAAGACATTCTTATCAGTATAGCTTGCCAAAATAGCTCAGTTGTGAGAGCAATAGACTGAAGACCTTAAAATCCCTAGTACGATCGTGGGTTTCCACATGTTTGGGTGTTTGCAGTTTGTAACTGAGTAGCAATTCAGCAAAAAGAAATTTAGCAGCAGAAACTTTCATTTTCAGGTTTCGCCCTCTAGGACACTTGATGTTCTTTCAGTTTGCCTTATCTTAAACACCAAAAAAGACTTTCTAAACGTCAGACTTACACGCAATAGCTTTTTTGTGAGAGCATTAAACTGAAGATCTAAAGGTCCTGGGTTCGATCCCAGGATTCGGCATGTTTAGTTGCTGTATTTTTGTTACAGAATAGCAATTTACCAGCAGAATCTTTCATTATCAGGTGTTGTTCATCAAGAACACTTAATGCTCTTTTTTCCCAGCCTAAAACCCCAAATACGGCTTAACATCTTTCACAATTAGCCGAAATAGCTCAGTTGGGAGCGCGTTAGACTGAAGATCTAAAGGTCCCTGGTTCGATCCCGGGCTTCGGCATATTTAGTTGCTGTTTTTTTGTTACAGAATAGCAATTTAGCAGCAGAAACTGCCGTGTTCAGGTTCTGGTCTTCAAGATCATTTCATGTTATTACAGTTTGCATTATTATTAGCCCCAATAAAAGAATTTCTTATTAGTAGAGCTTGGCGAAATAGGTCATTTGTGAGAACATTAGACTGAAGATCTAAGGGTGTCTTGTTCAATCCTGGGGTTTAGCATGGTTGGGTGTTTGCTTTTGCTACTGAATAGCAATTTAGCAGCAAAAACTGTTGTTTTCAGTTTTTGATCTTGAAAAACATTTTATGTTATTTCAGTTTGCAAAATCTTTAGCTCCAGAAAAAGACATTCTTATCAGTATAGCTTGCCAAAATAGCTCAGTTGTGAGAGCAATAGACTGAAGACCTTAAATTCCCTAGTACGATCGTGGGTTTCCACATGTTTGGGTGTTTGCATTTTGTTACTGAGTAGCAATTCAGCAAAAAGAAATTTTGCAGCAGAAACTTTCATTTTCAGGTTTCGCCCTCTAGGACACTTGATGTTCTTTCAGGTTGCCTTATCTTAAACACCAAAAAAGACTTTCCAAATGTCAGACGTAGCTGCAATAGCTCATTTGGGAGAGCATTAGACTGAAAATCTATAAGTCCCTGGTTCGATCCTGGGTTTCGGCATGTTTAGTAGCTGTATTTTTGTTACAGAATAGCAATTTACCAGCAGAATCTTTCATTATAAGGTGTTGCTCTTCAAGAACACTTGATGCTCTTTTTTTCCCAACCTAAAACTCCAAATACGACTTCACATCTGTCACAATTAGCTGAAATAGCTCAGTTGGGAGAGCGTTAGACTGAAGATCTAAAGGTCCCTGGTTCGATCCCGGGTTTCGGCATATTTAGTTGCTGTTTTTTTGTTACAGAATAGCAATTTAGCAGCAGAAACTGCCGTGTTCAGGTTCTGGTCTTCAAGATCATTTCATGTTATTACAGTTTGCATTATTATTAGCCCCAATAAAAGAATTTCTTATTAGTAGAGCTTGGCGAAATAGGTCATTTGTGAGAACATTAGACTGAAGATCTAAGGGTGTCTTGTTCAATCCTGGGGTTTAGCATGGTTGGGTGTTTGCTTTTGCTACTGAATAGCAATTTAGCAGCAAAAACTGTTGTTTTCAGTTTTTGATCTTGAAAAACATTTTATGTTATTTCAGTTTGCAAAATCTTTAGCTCCAAAAAAAGACATTCTTATCAGTATAGCTTGCCAAAATAGCTCAGTTGTGAGAGCAATAGACTGAAGACCTTAAATTCCCTAGTACGATCGTTGGTTTCCACATGTTTGGGTGTTTGCATTTTGTTACTGAGTAGCAATTCAGCAAAAAGAAATTTTGCAGCAGAAACTTTCATTTTCAGGTTTCGCCCTCTAGGACACTTGATGTTCTTTCAGGTTGCCTTATCTTAAACACCAAAAAAGACTTTCCAAATGTCAGACGTAGCTGCAATAGCTCATTTGGGAGAGCATTAGACTGAAAATCTATAAGTCCCTGGTTCGATCCTGGGTTTCGGCATGTTTAGTAGCTGTATTTTTGTTACAGAATAGCAATTTACCAGCAGAATCTTTCATTATAAGGTGTTGCTCTTCAAGAACACTTGATGCTCTTTTTTTCCCAACCTAAAACTCCAAATACGACTTCACATCTGTCACAATTAGCTGAAATAGCTCAGTTGGGAGAGCGTTAGACTGAAGATCTAAAGGTCCCTGGTTCGATCCCGGGTATCGGCATATTTAGTTGCTGTTTTTTTTGTTACAGAATAGCAATTTAGCAGCAGAAACTGCCGTGTTCAGGTTCTGGTCTTCAAGAACATTTCATGTTATTACAGTTTGCATTATTATTAGCCCCAATAAAATAATTTCTTATTAGTAGAGCTTGGCGAAATAGCTCAGTTGTGACAACATTAGACTGAAGATCTAAGGGTGTCTTGTTCAATCCTGGGGTTTAGCATGGTTGGGTGTTTGCTTTTGCTACTGAATAGCAATTTAGCAGCAAAAACTGTTGTGTTCAGGTTTTGATCTTGAAAAACATTTTATGTTATTTCAGTTTGCAAAATCTTTAGCTCCTAAAAAAAGACATTCTTATCAGTATAGCTTGCCAAAATAGCTCAGTTGTGAGAGCAATAGACTGAAGACCTTAAAATCCCTAGTACGATCGTGGGTTTCCACATGTTTGGGTGTTTGCAGTTTGTTACTGAGTAGCAATTCAGCAAAAAGAAATTTAGCAGCAGAAACTTTCATTTTCAGGTTTCGCCCTCTAGGACACTTGATGTTCTTTCAGTTTGCCTTATCTTAAACACCAAAAAAGACTTTCCAAATGTCAGACGTTGCTGCAATAGCTCATTTGGGAGAGCATTAGACTGAAGATCTATAGGTCCCTGGTTCGATCCCGGGTTTCGGCATGTTTAGTAGCTGTATTTCTGTTACAGAATAGCAATTCTATCAGCAGAATCTTTCATTATAAGGTGTTGCTCTTCAAGAACACTTGATGCTCTTTTTTTCCCAACCTAAAACCCCAAATACGACTTCACATCTGTCACAATTAGCCAAAATAGCTCAGTTGGGAGAGCGTTAGACTGAAGATCTAAAGGTCCCTGGTTCGATCCCGGGTTTCGGCATATTTAGTTGCTGTTTTTTTTGTTACAGAAAAGCAATTTAGCAGCAGAAACTGCCATGTTCAGGTTCTGGTCTTCAAGAACATTTCATGTTATTACAGTTTGCATTATTATTAGCCCCAATAAAAGAATTTCTTATTAGTAGAGCTTGGCGAAATAGCTCAGTTGTGACAACATTAGACTGAAGATCTAAGGGTGTCTTGTTCAATCCTGGGGTTTAGCATGGTTAGGTGTTTGCTTTTGCTACTGAATAGCAATTTAGCAGCAAAAACTGTTGTTTTCAGGTTTTGATCTTGAAAAGCATTTTATGTTATTTCAGTTTGCAAAATCTTTAGCTCCTAAAAAAAGACATTCTTATCAGTATAGCTTGCCAAAATAGCTCAGTTATGAGAGCAATAGACTGAAGACCTTAAAATCCCTAGTACGATTGTGGGTTTCCACATGTTTGGGTGTTTGCAGTTTGTTACTGAGTAGCAATTCAGCAAAAAGAAATTTAGCAGCAGAAACTTTCATTTTCAGGTTTCGCCCTCTAGGACACTTGATGTTCTTTCAGTTTGCCTTATCTTAAACACCAAAAAAGACTTTCTAAACGTCAGACTTACACGCAATAGCTTTTTTGTGAGAGCATTAAACTGAAGATCTAAAGGTCCTGGGTTCGATCCCAGGATTCGGCATGTTTAGTTGCTGTATTTTTGTTACAGAATAGCAATTTACCAGCAGAATCTTTCATTATCAGGTGTTGTTCATCAAGAACACTTAATGCTCTTTTTTCCCAAGCCTAAAACCCCAAATACGGCTTAACATCTTTCACAATTAGCCGAAATAGCTCAGTTGGGAGCGCGTTAGACTGAAGATCTAAAGGTCCCTGGTTCGATCCCGGGCTTCGGCATATTTAGTTGCTGTTTTTTTGTTACAGAATAGCAATTTAGCAGCAGAAACTGCCGTGTTCAGGTTCTGGTCTTCAAGATCATTTCATGTTATTACAGTTTGCATTATTATTAGCCCCAATAAAAGAATTTCTTATTAGTAGAGCTTGGCGAAATAGGTCATTTGTGAGAACATTAGACTGAAGATCTAAGGGTGTCTTGTTCAATCCTGGGGTTTAGCATGGTTGGGTGTTTGCTTTTGCTACTGAATAGCAATTTAGCAGCAAAAACTGTTGTTTTCAGTTTTTGATCTTGAAAAACATTTTATGTTATTTCAGTTTGCAAAATCTTTAGCTCCAGAAAAAGACATTCTTATCAGTATAGCTTGCCAAAATAGCTCAGTTGTGAGAGCAATAGACTGAAGACCTTAAATTCCCTAGTACGATCGTGGGTTTCCACATGTTTGGGTGTTTGCATTTTGTTACTGAGTAGCAATTCAGCAAAAAGAAATTTTGCAGCAGAAACTTTCATTTTCAGGTTTCGCCCTCTAGGACACTTGATGTTCTTTCAGGTTGCCTTATCTTAAACACCAAAAAAGACTTTCCAAATGTCAGACGTAGCTGCAATAGCTCATTTGGGAGAGCATTAGACTGAAAATCTATAAGTCCCTGGTTCGATCCTGGGTTTCGGCATGTTTAGTAGCTGTATTTTTGTTACAGAATAGCAATTTACCAGCAGAATCTTTCATTATAAGGTGTTGCTCTTCAAGAACACTTGATGCTCTTTTTTTCCCAACCTAAAACTCCAAATACGACTTCACATCTGTCACAATTAGCTGAAATAGCTCAGTTGGGAGAGCGTTAGACTGAAGATCTAAAGGTCCCTGGTTCGATCCCGGGTTTCGGCATATTTAGTTGCTGTTTTTTTGTTACAGAATAGCAATTTAGCAGCAGAAACTGCCGTGTTCAGGTTCTGGTCTTCAAGATCATTTCATGTTATTACAGTTTGCATTATTATTAGCCCCAATAAAAGAATTTCTTATTAGTAGAGCTTGGCGAAATAGGTCATTTGTGAGAACATTAGACTGAAGATCTAAGGGTGTCTTGTTCAATCCTGGGGTTTAGCATGGTTGGGTGTTTGCTTTTGCTACTGAATAGCAATTTAGCAGCAAAAACTGTTGTTTTCAGTTTTTGATCTTGAAAAACATTTTATGTTATTTCAGTTTGCAAAATCTTTAGCTCCAAAAAAAGACATTCTTATCAGTATAGCTTGCCAAAATAGCTCAGTTGTGAGAGCAATAGACTGAAGACCTTAAATTCCCTAGTACGATCGTGGGTTTCCACATGTTTGGGTGTTTGCATTTTGTTACTGAGTAGCAATTCAGCAAAAAGAAATTTTGCAGCAGAAACTTTCATTTTCAGGTTTCGCCCTCTAGGATACTTGATGTTCTTTCAGGTTGCCTTATCTTAAACACCAAAAAAGACTTTCCAAATGTCAGACGTAGCTGCAATAGCTCATTTGGGAGAGCATTAGACTGAAAATCTATAAGTCCCTGGTTCGATCCTGGGTTTCGGCATGTTTAGTAGCTGTATTTTTGTTACAGAATTGCAATTTACCAGCAGAATCTTTCATTATAAGGTGTTGCTCTTCAAGAACACTTGATGCTCTTTTTTTCCCAACCTAAAACTCCAAATACGACTTCACATCTGTCACAATTAGCTGAAATAGCTCAGTTGGGAGAGCGTTAGACTGAAGATCTAAAGGTCCCTGGTTCGATCCCGGGTATCGGCATATTTAGTTGCTGTTTTTTTTGTTACAGAATAGCAATTTAGCAGCAGAAACTGCCGTGTTCAGGTTCTGGTCTTCAAGAACATTTCATGTTATTACAGTTTGCATTATTATTAGCCCCAATAAAAGAATTTCTTATTAGTAGAGCTTGGCGAAATAGCTCAGTTGTGAGAACATTAGACTGAAGATCTAAGGGTGTCTTGTTCAATCCTGGGGTTTAGCATGGTTGGGTGTTTGCTTTTGCTACTGAATAGCAATTTAGCAGCAAAAACTGTTGTTTTCAGTTTTTGATCTTGAAAAACATTTTATGTTATTTCAGTTTGCAAAATCTTTAGCTCCAAAAAAAGACATTCTTATCAGTATAGCTTGCCAAAATAGCTCAGTTGTGAGAGCAATAGACTGAAGACCTTAAAATCCCTAGTACGATCGTGGGTTTCCACATGTTTGGGTGTTTGCATTTTGTTACTGAGTAGCAATTCAGCAAAAAGAAATTTAGCAGCAGAAACGTTTATTTTCAGGTTTCGCCCTCTAGGACACTTGATGTTCTATCAGTTTGCCTTATCTTAAACACCAAAAAAGACTTTCTAAACGTCAGACTTACACGCAATAGCTCTTTTGTGAGAGCATTAAACTGATGATCTAAAGGTCCTGGGTTCGATCCCAAGATTCGGCATGTTTAGTTGCTGTATTTTTGTTACAGAATAGCAATTTACCAGCAGAATCTTTCATTATCAGGTGTTGTTCATCAAGAACACTTAATGCTCTTTTTTTTCCCAGCCTAAAACCCCAAATACGGCTTGACATCTTTCACAATTAGCCGAAATAGCTCAGTTGGGAGAGCGTTAGACTGAAGATCTAAAGGTCCCTGGTTCGATCCCGGGTTTTGGCATATTTAGTTGCTGTTTTTTTGATACAGAATAGCAATTTAGCAGCAGAAACTGCCGTGTTCAGGTTCTGGTCTTCAAGAACATTTCATGTTATTACAGTTTGCATTATTATTAGCCCCAATAAAATAATTTCTTATTAGTAGAGCTTGGCGAAATAGCTCAGTTGTGACAACATTAGACTGAAGATCTAAGGGTGTCTTGTTCAATCCTGGGGTTTAGCATGGTTGGGTGTTTGCTTTTGCTACTGAATAGCAATTTAGCAGCAAAAACTGTTGTGTTCAGGTTTTGATCTTGAAAAGCATTTTATGTTATTTCAGTTTGCAAAATCTTTAGCTCCTAAAAAAAGACATTCTTATCAGTATAGCTTGCCAAAATAGCTCAGTTGTGAGAGCTATAGACTGAAGACCTTAAAATCCCTAGTACGATCGTGGGTTTCCACATGTTTGGGTGTTTGCAGTTTGTTACTGAGTAGCAATTCAGCAAAAAGAAATTTAGCAGCAGAAACTTTCATTTTCAGGTTTCGCCCTCTAGGACACTTGATGTTCTTTCAGTTTGCCTTATCTTAAACACCAAAAAAGACTTTCCAAATGTCAGACGTAGCTGCAATAGCTCATTTGGGAGAGCATTAGACTGAAGATCTATAGGTCCCTGGTTCGATCCCGGGTTTCGGCATGTTTAGTAGCTGTATTTCTGTTACAGAATAGCAATTCTATCAGCAGAATCTTTCATTATAAGGTGTTGCTCTTCAAGAACACTTGATGCTCTTTTTTCCCCAACCTAAAACCCCAAATACGACTTCACATCTGTCACAATTAGCCGAAATAGCTCAGTTGGGAGAGCGTTAGACTGAAGATCTAAAGGTCCCTGGTTCGATCCCGGGTTTCGGCATATTTAGTTGCTGTTTTTTTTGTTACAGAAAAGCAATTTAGCAGCAGAAACTGCCGTGTTCAGGTTCTGGTCTTCAAGAACATTTCATGTTATTACAGTTTGCATTATTATTAGCCCCAATAAAAGAATTTCTTATTAGTAGAGCTTGGCGAAATAGCTCAGTTGTGACAACATTAGACTGAAGATCTAAGGGTGTCTTGTTCAATCCTGGGGTTTAGCATGGTTAGGTGTTTGCTTTTGCTACTGAATAGCAATTTAGCAGCAAAAACTGTTGTTTTCAGGTTTTGATCTTGAAAAGCATTTTATGTTATTTCAGTTTGCAAAATCTTTAGCTCCTAAAAAAAGACATTCTTATCAGTATAGCTTGCCAAAATAGCTCAGTTATGAGAGCAATAGACTGAAGACCTTAAAATCCCTAGTACGATTGTGGGTTTCCACATGTTTGGGTGTTTGCAGTTTGTTACTGAGTAGCAATTCAGCAAAAAGAAATTTAGCAGCAGAAACTTTCATTTTCAGGTTTCGCCCTCTAGGACACTTGATGTTCTTTCAGTTTGCCTTATCTTAAACACCAAAAAAGACTTTCTAAACGTCAGACTTACACGCAATAGCTTTTTTGTGAGAGCATTAAACTGAAGATCTAAAGGTCCTGGGTTCGATCCCAGGATTCGGCATGTTTAGTTGCTGTATTTTTGTTACAGAATAGCAATTTACCAGCAGAATCTTTCATTATCAGGTGTTGTTCATCAAGAACACTTAATGCTCTTTTTTCCCAAGCCTAAAACCCCAAATACGGCTTAACATCTTTCACAATTAGCCGAAATAGCTCAGTTGGGAGCGCGTTAGACTGAAGATCTAAAGGTCCCTGGTTCGATCCCGGGCTTCGGCATATTTAGTTGCTGTTTTTTTGTTACAGAATAGCAATTTAGCAGCAGAAACTGCCGTGTTCAGGTTCTGGTCTTCAAGATCATTTCATGTTATTACAGTTTGCATTATTATTAGCCCCAATAAAAGAATTTCTTATTAGTAGAGCTTGGCGAAATAGGTCATTTGTGAGAACATTAGACTGAAGATCTAAGGGTGTCTTGTTCAATCCTGGGGTTTAGCATGGTTGGGTGTTTGCTTTTGCTACTGAATAGCAATTTAGCAGCAAAAACTGTTGTTTTCAGTTTTTGATCTTGAAAAACATTTTATGTTATTTCAGTTTGCAAAATCTTTAGCTCCAGAAAAAGACATTCTTATCAGTATAGCTTGCCAAAATAGCTCAGTTGTGAGAGCAATAGACTGAAGACCTTAAATTCCCTAGTACGATCGTGGGTTTCCACATGTTTGGGTGTTTGCATTTTGTTACTGAGTAGCAATTCAGCAAAAAGAAATTTTGCAGCAGAAACTTTCATTTTCAGGTTTCGCCCTCTAGGACACTTGATGTTCTTTCAGGTTGCCTTATCTTAAACACCAAAAAAGACTTTCCAAATGTCAGACGTAGCTGCAATAGCTCATTTGGGAGAGCATTAGACTGAAAATCTATAAGTCCCTGGTTCGATCCTGGGTTTCGGCATGTTTAGTAGCTGTATTTTTGTTACAGAATAGCAATTTACCAGCAGAATCTTTCATTATAAGGTGTTGCTCTTCAAGAACACTTGATGCTCTTTTTTTCCCAACCTAAAACTCCAAATACGACTTCACATCTGTCACAATTAGCTGAAATAGCTCAGTTGGGAGAGCGTTAGACTGAAGATCTAAAGGTCCCTGGTTCGATCCCGGGTTTCGGCATATTTAGTTGCTGTTTTTTTGTTACAGAATAGCAATTTAGCAGCAGAAACTGCCGTGTTCAGGTTCTGGTCTTCAAGATCATTTCATGTTATTACAGTTTGCATTATTATTAGCCCCAATAAAAGAATTTCTTATTAGTAGAGCTTGGCGAAATAGGTCATTTGTGAGAACATTAGACTGAAGATCTAAGGGTGTCTTGTTCAATCCTGGGGTTTAGCATGGTTGGGTGTTTGCTTTTGCTACTGAATAGCAATTTAGCAGCAAAAACTGTTGTTTTCAGTTTTTGATCTTGAAAAACATTTTATGTTATTTCAGTTTGCAAAATCTTTAGCTCCAAAAAAAGACATTCTTATCAGTATAGCTTGCCAAAATAGCTCAGTTGTGAGAGCAATAGACTGAAGACCTTAAATTCCCTAGTACGATCGTGGGTTTCCACATGTTTGGGTGTTTGCATTTTGTTACTGAGTAGCAATTCAGCAAAAAGAAATTTTGCAGCAGAAACTTTCATTTTCAGGTTTCGCCCTCTAGGATACTTGATGTTCTTTCAGGTTGCCTTATCTTAAACACCAAAAAAGACTTTCCAAACGTCAGACTTACACGCAATAGCTCTTTTGTGAGAGCATTAAACTGATGATCTAAAGGTCCCAAGATTCGGCATGTTTAGTTGCTGTATTTTTGTTACAGAATAGCAATTTACCAGCAGAATCTTTCATTATCAGGTGTTGTTCATCAAGAACACTTAATGCTCTTTTTTTTCCCAGCCTAAAACCCCAAATACGGCTTGACATCTTTCACAATTAGCCGAAATAGCTCAGTTGGGAGAGCGTTAGACTGAAGATCTAAAGGTCCCTGGTTCGATCCCGGGTTTTGGCATATTTAGTTGCTGTTTTTTTGATACAGAATAGCAATTTAGCAGCAGAAACTGCCGTGTTCAGGTTCTGGTCTTCAAGAACATTTCATGTTATTACAGTTTGCATTATTATTAGCCCCAATAAAAGAATTTCTTATTAGTAGAGCTTGGCGAAATAGCTCAGTTGTGACAACATTAGACTGAAGATCTAAGGGTGTCTTGTTCAATCCTGGGGTTTAGCATGGTTGGGTGTTTGCTTTTGCTACTGAATAGCAATTTAGCAGCAAAAACTGTTGTGTTCAGGTTTTGATCTTGAAAAGCATTTTATGTTATTTCAGTTTGCAAAATCTTTAGCTCCTAAAAAAAGACATTCTTATCAGTATAGCTTGCCAAAATAGCTCAGTTGTGAGAGCAATAGACTGAAGACCTTAAAATCCCTAGTACGATCGTGGGTTTCCACATGTTTGGGTGTTTGCAGTTTGTTACTGAGTAGCAATTCAGCAAAAAGAAATTTAGCAGCAGAAACTTTCATTTTCAGGTTTCGCCCTCTAGGACACTTGATGTTCTTTCAGTTTGCCTTATCTTAAACACCAAAAAAGACTTTCTAAACGTCAGACTTACACGCAATATCTCTTTTGTGAGAGCATTAAACTGAAGATCTAAAGGTCCTGGGTTCGATCCCAGGATTCGGCATGTTTAGTTGCTGTATTTTTGTTACAGAATAGCAATTTACCAGCAGAATCTTTCATTATCAGGTGTTGTTCATCAAGAACACTTAATGCTCTTTTTTTCCCCAGCCTAAAACCCCAAATACGGCTTGACATCTTTCACAATTAGCCGAAATAGCTCAGTTGGGAGAGCGTTAGACTGAAGATCTAAAGGTCCTTGGTTCGATCCCGGGTTTCGGCATATTTAGTTGCTGTTTTTTTGTTACAGAATAGCAATTTAGCAGCAGAAACTGCCGTGTTCAGGTTCTGGTCTTCAAGATCATTTCATGTTATTACAGTTTGCATTATTATTAGCCCCAATAAAAGAATTTCTTATTAGTAGAGCTTGGCGAAATAGCTCAGTTGTGAGAACATTAGACTGAAGATCTAAGGGTGTCTTGTTCAATCCTGGGGTTTAGCATGGTTGGGTGTTTGCTTTTGCTACTGAATAGCAATTTAGCAGCAAAAACTGTTGTTTTCAGTTTTTGATCTTGAAAAACATTTTATGTTATTTCAGTTTGCAAAATCTTTAGCTCCTAAAAAAAGACATTCTTATCAGTATAGCTTGCCAAAATAGGTCAGTTGTGAGAGCAATAGACTGAAGACCTTAAAATCCCTAGTACGATCGTGGGTTTCCACATGTTTGGGTGTTTGCATTTTGTTACTGAGTAGCAATTCAGCAAAAAGAAATTTAGCAGCAGAAACGTTTATTTTCAGGTTTTGCCCTCTAGGACACTTGATGTTCTTTCAGTTTGCCTTTTCTTAAACACCAAAAAAGACTTTCCCAATGTCAGACGTAGCTGCAATAGCTCATTTGGGAGAGCATTAGACTGAAGATCTATAAGTCCCTGGTTTGATCCCGGGTTTCGGCATGTTTAAGTAGCTGTATTTTTGTTACAGAATAGCAATTTACCAGCAGAATCTTTCATTATAAGGTGTTGCTCTTCAAGAACACTTGATGCTCTTTTTTTCCCAACCTAAAACCCCAAATACGACTTCACATCTGTCACAATTAGCCGAAATAGCTCAGTTGGGAGAGCGTTAGACTGAAGATCTAAAGGTCCCAGGTTCGATCCTGGGTTTCGGCATATTTAGTTGCTGTTTTTTTTGTTACAGAATAGCAATTTAGCAGCAGAAACTGCCGTGTTCAGGTTCTGGTCTTCAAGAACATTTCATGTTATTACAGTTTGCATTATTATTAGCCCCAATAAAAGAATTTCTTATTAGTAGAGCTTGGCGAAATAGCTCAGTTGTGAGAACATTAGACTGAAGATCTAAGGTTGTCTTGTTCAATCCTGGGGTTTAGCATGGTTGGGTGTTTGCTTTTGCTACTGAATAGCAATTTAGCAGCAAAAACTGTTGTTTTCAGTTTTTGATCTTGAAAAACATTTTATGTTATTTCAGTTTGCAAAATCTTTAGCTCCAAAAAAAGACATTCTTATCAGTATAGCTTGCCAAAATAGCTCAGTTGTGAGAGCAATAGACTGAAGACCTTAAAATCCCTAGTACGATCGTGGGTTTCCACATGTTTGGGTGTTTGCATTTTGTTACTGAGTAGCAATTCAGCAAAAAGAAATTTAGCAGCAGAAACGTTTATTTTCAGGTTTCGCCCTCTAGGACACTTGATGTTCTATCAGTTTGCCTTATCTTAAACACCAAAAAAGACTTTCTAAACGTCAGACTTACACGCAATAGCTCTTTTGTGAGAGCATTAAACTGAAGATCTAAAGGTCCTGGGTTCGATCCCAAGATTCGGCATGTTTAGTTGCTGTATTTTTGTTACAGAATAGCAATTTACCAGCAGAATCTTTCATTATCAGGTGTTGTTCATCAAGAACACTTAATGCTCTTTTTTTTCCCAGCCTAAAACCCCAAATACGGCTTGACATCTTTCACAATTAGCCGAAATAGCTCAGTTGGGAGAGCGTTAGACTGAAGATCTAAAGGTCCCTGGTTCGATCCCGGGTTTCGGCATATTTAGTTGCTGTTTTTTTGATACAGAATAGCAATTTAGCAGCAGAAACTGCCGTGTTCAGGTTCTGGTCTTCAAGAACATTTCATGTTATTACAGTTTGCATTATTATTAGCCCCAATAAAATAATTTCTTATTAGTAGAGCTTGGCGAAATAGCTCAGTTGTGACAACATTAGACTGAAGATCTAAGGGTGTCTTGTTCAATCCTGGGGTTTAGCATGGTTGGGTGTTTGCTTTTGCTACTGAATAGCAATTTAGCAGCAAAAACTGTTGTGTTCAGGTTTTGATCTTGAAAAGCATTTTATGTTATTTCAGTTTGCAAAATCTTTAGCTCCTAAAAAAAGACATTCTTATCAGTATAGCTTGCCAAAATAGCTCAGTTGTGAGAGCAATAGACTGAAGACCTTAAAATCCCTAGTACGATCGTGGGTTTCCACATGTTTGGGTGTTTGCAGTTTGTAACTGAGTAGCAATTCAGCAAAAAGAAATTTAGCAGCAGAAACTTTCATTTTCAGGTTTCGCCCTCTAGGACACTTGATGTTCTTTCAGTTTGCCTTATCTTAAACACCAAAAAAGACTTTCCAAATGTCAGACGTAGCTGCAATAGCTCATTTGGGAGAGCATTAGACTGAAGATCTATAAGTCCCTGGTTTGATCCCGGGTTTCGGCATGTTTAGTAGCTGTATTTTTGTTACAGAATAGCAATTTACCAGCAGAATCTTTCATTATAAGGTGTTGCTCTTCAAGAACACTTGATGCTCTTTTTTTCCCAACCTAAAACCCCAAATACGACTTCACATCTGTCCCAATTAGCCGAAATAGCTCAGTTGGGAGAGCGTTAGACTGAAGATCTAAAGGTCCTGGGTTCGATCCCAGGATTCGGCATGTTTAGTTGCTGTATTTTTGTTACAGAATAGCAATTTACCAGCAGAATCTTTCATTATCAGGTGTTGTTCATCAAGAACACTTAATGCTCTTTTTTTCCCCAGCCTAAAACCCCAAATACGGCTTGACATCTTTCACAATTAGCCGAAATAGCTCAGTTGGGAGAGCGTTAGACTGAAGATCTAAAGGTCCCTGGTTCGATCCCAGGTTTCGGCATATTTAGTTGCTGTTTTTTTGTTACAGAATAGCAATTTAGCAGCAGAAACTGCCGTGTTCAGGTTCTGGTCTTCAAGATCATTTCATGTTATTACAGTTTGCATTATTATTAGCCCCAATAAAAGAATTTCTTATTAGTAGAGCTTGGCGAAATAGGTCATTTGTGAGAACATTAGACTGAAGATCTAAGGGTGTCTTGTTCAATCCTGGGGTTTAGCATGGTTGGGTGTTTGCTTTTGCTACTGAATAGCAATTTAGCAGCAAAAACTGTTGTTTTCAGTTTTTGATCTTGAAAAACATTTTATGTTATTTCAGTTTGCAAAATCTTTAGCTCCAAAAAAAGACATTCTTATCAGTATAGCTTGCCAAAATAGCTCAGTTGTGAGAGCAATAGACTGAAGACCTTAAAATCCCTAGTACGATCGTGGGTTTCCACATGTTTGGGTGTTTGCATTTTGTTACTGAGTAGCAATTCAGCAAAAAGAAATTTAGCAGCAGAAACGTTTATTTTCAGGTTTCGCCCTCTAGGACACTTGATGTTCTTTCAGTTTGCCTTATCTTAAACACCAAAAAAGACTTTCCAAATGTCAGACGTAGCTGCAATAGCTCATTTGGGAGAGCATTAGACTGAAGATCTATAAGTCCCTGGTTTGATCCCGGGTTTCGGCATGTTTAGTAGCTGTATTTTTGTTACAGAATAGCAATTTACCAGCAGAATCTTTCATTATAAGGTGTTGCTCTTCAAGAACACTTGATGCTCTTTTTTTCCCAACCTAAAACCCCAAATACGACTTCACATCTGTCACAATTAGCCGAAATATCTCAGTTGGGAGAGCGTTAGACTGAAGATCTAAAGGTCCCTGGTTCTATCCCGGGTTTCGGCATATTTAGTTGCTGTTTTTTTTGTTACAGAATAGCATTTTAGCAGCAGAAACTGCCGTGTTCAGGTTCTGGTCTTCAAGAACATTTCATGTTATTACAGTTTGCATTATTATTAGCCCCAATAAAATAATTTCTTATTATTAGAGCTTGGCGAAATAGCTCAGTTGTGACAACATTAGACTGAAGATCTAAGGGTGTCTTGTTCAATCCTGGGGTTTAGCATGGTTAGGTGTTTGCTTTTGCTACTGAATAGCAATTTAGCAGCAAAAACTGTTGTGTTCAGGTTTTGATCTTGAAAAGCATTTTATGTTATTTCAGTTTGCAAAATCTTTAGCTCCTAAAAAAAGACATTCTTATCAGTATAGCTTGCCAAAATAGCTCAGTTGTGAGAGCAATAGACTGAAGACCTTAAAATCCCTAGTACGATCGTGGGTTTCCACATGTTTGGGTGTTTGCAGTTTGTTACTGAGTAGCAATTCAGCAAAAAGAAATTTAGCAGCAGAAACTTTCATTTTCAGGTTTCGCCCTCTAGGACACTTGATGTTCTTTCAGTTTGCCTTATCTTAAACACCAAAAAAGACTTTCTAAACGTCAGACTTACACGCAATATCTCTTTTGTGAGAGCATTAAACTGAAGATCTAAAGGTCCTGGGTTCGATCCCAGGATTCGGCATGTTTAGTTGCTGTATTTTTGTTACAGAATAGCAATTTACCAGCAGAATCTTTCATTATCAGGTGTTGTTCATCAAGAACACTTAATGCTCTTTTTTTCCCCAGCCTAAAACCCCAAATACGGCTTGACATCTTTCACAATTAGCCGAAATAGCTCAGTTGGGAGAGCGTTAGACTGAAGATCTAAAGGTCCCTGGTTCGATCCCGGGTTTCGGCATATTTAGTTGCTGTTTTTTTGTTACAGAATAGCAATTTAGCAGCAGAAACTGCCGTGTTCAGGTTCTGGTCTTCAAGATCATTTCATGTTATTACAGTTTGCATTATTATTAGCCCCAATAAAAGAATTTCTTATTAGTAGAGCTTGGCGAAATAGGTCATTTGTGAGAACATTAGACTGAAGATCTAAGGGTGTCTTGTTCAATCCTGGGGTTTAGCATGGTTGGGTGTTTGCTTTTGCTACTGAATAGCAATTTAGCAGCAAAAACTGTTGTTTTCAGTTTTTGATCTTGAAAAACATTTTATGTTATTTCAGTTTGCAAAATCTTTAGCTCCAGAAAAAGACATTCTTATCAGTATAGCTTGCCAAAATAGCTCAGTTGTGAGAGCAATAGACTGAAGACCTTAAATTCCCTAGTACGATCGTGGGTTTCCACATGTTTGGGTGTTTGCATTTTGTTACTGAGTAGCAATTCAGCAAAAAGAAATTTTGCAGCAGAAACTTTCATTTTCAGGTTTCGCCCTCTAGGACACTTGATGTTCTTTCAGGTTGCCTTATCTTAAACACCAAAAAAGACTTTCCAAATGTCAGACGTAGCTGCAATAGCTCATTTGGGAGAGCATTAGACTGAAAATCTATAAGTCCCTGGTTCGATCCTGGGTTTCGGCATGTTTAGTAGCTGTATTTTTGTTACAGAATAGCAATTTACCAGCAGAATCTTTCATTATAAGGTGTTGCTCTTCAAGAACACTTGATGCTCTTTTTTTCCCAACCTAAAACTCCAAATACGACTTCACATCTGTCACAATTAGCTGAAATAGCTCAGTTGGGAGAGCGTTAGACTGAAGATCTAAAGGTCCCTGGTTCGATCCCGGGTTTCGGCATATTTAGTTGCTGTTTTTTTGTTACAGAATAGCAATTTAGCAGCAGAAACTGCCGTGTTCAGGTTCTGGTCTTCAAGATCATTTCATGTTATTACAGTTTGCATTATTATTAGCCCCAATAAAAGAATTTCTTATTAGTAGAGCTTGGCGAAATAGGTCATTTGTGAGAACATTAGACTGAAGATCTAAGGGTGTCTTGTTCAATCCTGGGGTTTAGCATGGTTGGGTGTTTGCTTTTGCTACTGAATAGCAATTTAGCAGCAAAAACTGTTGTTTTCAGTTTTTGATCTTGAAAAACATTTTATGTTATTTCAGTTTGCAAAATCTTTAGCTCCAAAAAAAGACATTCTTATCAGTATAGCTTGCCAAAATAGCTCAGTTGTGAGAGCAATAGACTGAAGACCTTAAATTCCCTAGTACGATCGTGGGTTTCCACATGTTTGGGTGTTTGCATTTTGTTACTGAGTAGCAATTCAGCAAAAAGAAATTTTGCAGCAGAAACTTTCATTTTCAGGTTTCGCCCTCTAGGATACTTGATGTTCTTTCAGGTTGCCTTATCTTAAACACCAAAAAAGACTTTCCAAATGTCAGACGTAGCTGCAATAGCTCATTTGGGAGAGCATTAGACTGAAAATCTATAAGTCCCTGGTTCGATCCTGGGTTTCGGCATGTTTAGTAGCTGTATTTTTGTTACAGAATTGCAATTTACCAGCAGAATCTTTCATTATAAGGTGTTGCTCTTCAAGAACACTTGATGCTCTTTTTTTCCCAACCTAAAACTCCAAATACGACTTCACATCTGTCACAATTAGCTGAAATAGCTCAGTTGGGAGAGCGTTAGACTGAAGATCTAAAGGTCCCTGGTTCGATCCCGGGTATCGGCATATTTAGTTGCTGTTTTTTTTGTTACAGAATAGCAATTTAGCAGCAGAAACTGCCGTGTTCAGGTTCTGGTCTTCAAGAACATTTCATGTTATTACAGTTTGCATTATTATTAGCCCCAATAAAAGAATTTCTTATTAGTAGAGCTTGGCGAAATAGCTCAGTTGTGAGAACATTAGACTGAAGATCTAAGGGTGTCTTGTTCAATCCTGGGGTTTAGCATGGTTGGGTGTTTGCTTTTGCTACTGAATAGCAATTTAGCAGCAAAAACTGTTGTTTTCAGTTTTTGATCTTGAAAAACATTTTATGTTATTTCAGTTTGCAAAATCTTTAGCTCCAAAAAAAGACATTCTTATCAGTATAGCTTGCCAAAATAGCTCAGTTGTGAGAGCAATAGACTGAAGACCTTAAAATCCCTAGTACGATCGTGGGTTTCCACATGTTTGGGTGTTTGCATTTTGTTACTGAGTAGCAATTCAGCAAAAAGAAATTTAGCAGCAGAAACGTTTATTTTCAGGTTTCGCCCTCTAGGACACTTGATGTTCTATCAGTTTGCCTTATCTTAAACACCAAAAAAGACTTTCTAAACGTCAGACTTACACGCAATAGCTCTTTTGTGAGAGCATTAAACTGATGATCTAAAGGTCCTGGGTTCGATCCCAAGATTCGGCATGTTTAGTTGCTGTATTTTTGTTACAGAATAGCAATTTACCAGCAGAATCTTTCATTATCAGGTGTTGTTCATCAAGAACACTTAATGCTCTTTTTTTTCCCAGCCTAAAACCCCAAATACGGCTTGACATCTTTCACAATTAGCCGAAATAGCTCAGTTGGGAGAGCATTAGACTGAAGATCTAAAGGTCCCTGGTTCGATCCCGGGTTTTGGCATATTTAGTTGCTGTTTTTTTGATACAGAATAGCAATTTAGCAGCAGAAACTGCCGTGTTCAGGTTCTGGTCTTCAAGAACATTTCATGTTATTACAGTTTGCATTATTATTAGCCCCAATAAAAGAATTTCTTATTAGTAGAGCTTGGCGAAATAGCTCAGTTGTGACAACATTAGACTGAAGATCTAAGGGTGTCTTGTTCAATCCTGGGGTTTAGCATGGTTGGGTGTTTGCTTTTGCTACTGAATAGCAATTTAGCAGCAAAAACTGTTGTGTTCAGGTTTTGATCTTGAAAAGCATTTTATGTTATTTCAGTTTGCAAAATCTTTAGCTCCTAAAAAAAGACATTCTTATCAGTATAGCTTGCCAAAATAGCTCAGTTGTGAGAGCAATAGACTGAAGACCTTAAAATCCCTAGTACGATCGTGGGTTTCCACATGTTTGGGTGTTTGCAGTTTGTTACTGAGTAGCAATTCAGCAAAAAGAAATTTAGCAGCAGAAACTTTCATTTTCAGGTTTCGCCCTCTAGGACACTTGATGTTCTTTCAGTTTGCCTTATCTTAAACACCAAAAAAGACTTTCTAAACGTCAGACTTACACGCAATATCTCTTTTGTGAGAGCATTAAACTGAAGATCTAAAGGTCCTGGGTTCGATCCCAGGATTCGGCATGTTTAGTTGCTGTATTTTTGTTACAGAATAGCAATTTACCAGCAGAATCTTTCATTATCAGGTGTTGTTCATCAAGAACACTTAATGCTCTTTTTTTCCCCAGCCTAAAACCCCAAATACGGCTTGACATCTTTCACAATTAGCCGAAATAGCTCAGTTGGGAGAGCGTTAGACTGAAGATCTAAAGGTCCTTGGTTCGATCCCGGGTTTCGGCATATTTAGTTGCTGTTTTTTTGTTACAGAATAGCAATTTAGCAGCAGAAACTGCCGTGTTCAGGTTCTGGTCTTCAAGATCATTTCATGTTATTACAGTTTGCATTATTATTAGCCCCAATAAAAGAATTTCTTATTAGTAGAGCTTGGCGAAATAGCTCAGTTGTGAGAACATTAGACTGAAGATCTAAGGGTGTCTTGTTCAATCCTGGGGTTTAGCATGGTTGGGTGTTTGCTTTTGCTACTGAATAGCAATTTAGCAGCAAAAACTGTTGTTTTCAGTTTTTGATCTTGAAAAACATTTTATGTTATTTCAGTTTGCAAAATCTTTAGCTCCTAAAAAAAGACATTCTTATCAGTATAGCTTGCCAAAATAGGTCAGTTGTGAGAGCAATAGACTGAAGACCTTAAAATCCCTAGTACGATCGTGGGTTTCCACATGTTTGGGTGTTTGCATTTTGTTACTGAGTAGCAATTCAGCAAAAAGAAATTTAGCAGCAGAAACGTTTATTTTCAGGTTTTGCCCTCTAGGACACTTGATGTTCTTTCAGTTTGCCTTTTCTTAAACACCAAAAAAGACTTTCCCAATGTCAGACGTAGCTGCAATAGCTCATTTGGGAGAGCATTAGACTGAAGATCTATAAGTCCCTGGTTTGATCCCGGGTTTCGGCATGTTTAAGTAGCTGTATTTTTGTTACAGAATAGCAATTTACCAGCAGAATCTTTCATTATAAGGTGTTGCTCTTCAAGAACACTTGATGCTCTTTTTTTCCCAACCTAAAACCCCAAATACGACATCACATCTGTCACAATTAGCCGAAATAGCTCAGTTGGGAGAGCGTTAGACTGAAGATCTAAAGGTCCCAGGTTCGATCCTGGGTTTCGGCATATTTAGTTGCTGTTTTTTTTGTTACAGAATAGCAATTTAGCAGCAGAAACTGCCGTGTTCAGGTTCTGGTCTTCAAGAACATTTCATGTTATTACAGTTTGCATTATTATTAGCCCCAATAAAAGAATTTCTTATTAGTAGAGCTTGGCGAAATAGCTCAGTTGTGAGAACATTAGACTGAAGATCTAAGGTTGTCTTGTTCAATCCTGGGGTTTAGCATGGTTGGGTGTTTGCTTTTGCTACTGAATAGCAATTTAGCAGCAAAAACTGTTGTTTTCAGTTTTTGATCTTGAAAAACATTTTATGTTATTTCAGTTTGCAAAATCTTTAGCTCCAAAAAAAGACATTCTTATCAGTATAGCTTGCCAAAATAGCTCAGTTGTGAGAGCAATAGACTGAAGACCTTAAAATCCCTAGTACGATCGTGGGTTTCCACATGTTTGGGTGTTTGCATTTTGTTACTGAGTAGCAATTCAGCAAAAAGAAATTTAGCAGCAGAAACGTTTATTTTCAGGTTTCGCCCTCTAGGACACTTGATGTTCTATCAGTTTGCCTTATCTTAAACACCAAAAAAGACTTTCTAAACGTCAGACTTACACGCAATAGCTCTTTTGTGAGAGCATTAAACTGAAGATCTAAAGGTCCTGGGTTCGATCCCAAGATTCGGCATGTTTAGTTGCTGTATTTTTGTTACAGAATAGCAATTTACCAGCAGAATCTTTCATTATCAGGTGTTGTTCATCAAGAACACTTAATGCTCTTTTTTTTCCCAGCCTAAAACCCCAAATACGGCTTGACATCTTTCACAATTAGCCGAAATAGCTCAGTTGGGAGAGCGTTAGACTGAAGATCTAAAGGTCCCTGGTTCGATCCCGGGTTTCGGCATATTTAGTTGCTGTTTTTTTGATACAGAATAGCAATTTAGCAGCAGAAACTGCCGTGTTCAGGTTCTGGTCTTCAAGAACATTTCATGTTATTACAGTTTGCATTATTATTAGCCCCAATAAAATAATTTCTTATTAGTAGAGCTTGGCGAAATAGCTCAGTTGTGACAACATTAGACTGAAGATCTAAGGGTGTCTTGTTCAATCCTGGGGTTTAGCATGGTTGGGTGTTTGCTTTTGCTACTGAATAGCAATTTAGCAGCAAAAACTGTTGTGTTCAGGTTTTGATCTTGAAAAGCATTTTATGTTATTTCAGTTTGCAAAATCTTTAGCTCCTAAAAAAAGACATTCTTATCAGTATAGCTTGCCAAAATAGCTCAGTTGTGAGAGCAATAGACTGAAGACCTTAAAATCCCTAGTACGATCGTGGGTTTCCACATGTTTGGGTGTTTGCAGTTTGTAACTGAGTAGCAATTCAGCAAAAAGAAATTTAGCAGCAGAAACTTTCATTTTCAGGTTTCGCCCTCTAGGACACTTGATGTTCTTTCAGTTTGCCTTATCTTAAACACCAAAAAAGACTTTCCAAATGTCAGACGTAGCTGCAATAGCTCATTTGGGAGAGCATTAGACTGAAGATCTATAAGTCCCTGGTTTGATCCCGGGTTTCGGCATGTTTAGTAGCTGTATTTTTGTTACAGAATAGCAATTTACCAGCAGAATCTTTCATTATAAGGTGTTGCTCTTCAAGAACACTTGATGCTCTTTTTTTCCCAACCTAAAACCCCAAATACGACTTCACATCTGTCCCAATTAGCCGAAATAGCTCAGTTGGGAGAGCGTTAGACTGAAGATCTAAAGGTCCTGGGTTCGATCCCAGGATTCGGCATGTTTAGTTGCTGTATTTTTGTTACAGAATAGCAATTTACCAGCAGAATCTTTCATTATCAGGTGTTGTTCATCAAGAACACTTAATGCTCTTTTTTTCCCCAGCCTAAAACCCCAAATACGGCTTGACATCTTTCACAATTAGCCGAAATAGCTCAGTTGGGAGAGCGTTAGACTGAAGATCTAAAGGTCCCTGGTTCGATCCTGGGTTTCGGCATATTTAGTTGCTGTTTTTTTGTTACAGAATAGCAATTTAGCAGCAGAAACTGCCGTGTTCAGGTTCTGGTCTTCAAGATCATTTCATGTTATTACAGTTTGCATTATTATTAGCCCCAATAAAAGAATTTCTTATTAGTAGAGCTTGGCGAAATAGCTCAGTTGTGAGAATATTAGACTGAAGATCTAAGGGTGTCTTGTTCAATCCTGGGGTTTAGCATGGTTGGGTGTTTGCTTTTGCTACTGAATAGCAATTTAGCAGCAAAAACTGTTGTTTTCAGTTTTTGATCTTGAAAAACATTTTATGTTATTTCAGTTTGCAAAATCTTTAGCTCCAAAAAAAGACATTCTTATCAGTATAGCTTGCCAAACTAGCTCAGTTGTGAGAGCAATAGACTGAAGACCTTAAAATCCCTAGTACGATCGTGGGTTTCCACATGTTTGGGTGTTTGCATTTTGTTACTGAGTAGCAATTCAGCAAAAAGAAATTTAGCAGCAGAAACGTTTATTTTCAGGTTTCGCCCTCTAGGACACTTGATGTTCTTTCAGTTTGCCTTATCTTAAACACCAAAAAAGACTTTCCAAATGTCAGACGTAGCTGCAATAGCTCATTTGGGAGAGCATTAGACTGAAGATCTATAAGTCCCTGGTTTGATCCCGGGTTTCGGCATGTTTAGTAGCTGTATTTTTGTTACAGAATAGCAATTTACCAGCAGAATCTTTCATTATAAGGTGTTGCTCTTCAAGAACACTTGATGCTCTTTTTTTCCCAACCTAAAACCCCAAATACGACTTCACATCTGTCACAATTAGCCGAAATATCTCAGTTGGGAGAGCGTTAGACTGAAGATCTAAAGGTCCCTGGTTCTATCCCGGGTTTCGGCATATTTAGTTGCTGTTTTTTTTGTTACAGAATAGCATTTTAGCAGCAGAAACTGCCGTGTTCAGGTTCTGGTCTTCAAGAACATTTCATGTTATTACAGTTTGCATTATTATTAGCCCCAATAAAATAATTTCTTATTATTAGAGCTTGGCGAAATAGCTCAGTTGTGACAACATTAGACTGAAGATCTAAGGGTGTCTTGTTCAATCCTGGGGTTTAGCATGGTTAGGTGTTTGCTTTTGCTACTGAATAGCAATTTAGCAGCAAAAACTGTTGTGTTCAGGTTTTGATCTTGAAAAGCATTTTATGTTATTTCAGTTTGCAAAATCTTTAGCTCCTAAAAAAAGACATTCTTATCAGTATAGCTTGCCAAAATAGCTCAGTTGTGAGAGCAATAGACTGAAGACCTTAAAATCCCTAGTACGATCGTGGGTTTCCACATGTTTGGGTGTTTGCAGTTTGTTACTGAGTAGCAATTCAGCAAAAAGAAATTTAGCAGCAGAAACTTTCATTTTCAGGTTTCGCCCTCTAGGACACTTGATGTTCTTTCAGTTTGCCTTATCTTAAACACCAAAAAAGACTTTCTAAACGTCAGACTTACACGCAATATCTCTTTTGTGAGAGCATTAAACTGAAGATCTAAAGGTCCTGGGTTCGATCCCAGGATTCGGCATGTTTAGTTGCTGTATTTTTGTTACAGAATAGCAATTTACCAGCAGAATCTTTCATTATCAGGTGTTGTTCATCAAGAACACTTAATGCTCTTTTTTTCCCCAGCCTAAAACCCCAAATACGGCTTGACATCTTTCACAATTAGCCGAAATAGCTCAGTTGGGAGAGCGTTAGACTGAAGATCTAAAGGTCCCTGGTTCGATCCCGGGTTTCGGCATATTTAGTTGCTGTTTTTTTGTTACAGAATAGCAATTTAGCAGCAGAAACTGCCGTGTTCAGGTTCTGGTCTTCAAGATCATTTCATGTTATTACAGTTTGCATTATTATTAGCCCCAATAAAAGAATTTCTTATTAGTAGAGCTTGGCGAAATAGCTCAGTTGTGAGAACATTAGACTGAAGATCTAAGGGTGTCTTGTTCAATCCTGGGGTTTAGCATGGTTGGGTGTTTGCTTTTGCTACTGAATAGCAATTTAGCAGCAAAAACTGTTGTTTTCAGTTTTTGATCTTGAAAAACATTTTATGTTATTTCAGTTTGCAAAATCTTTAGCTCCTAAAAAAAGACATTCTTATCAGTATAGCTTGCCAAAATAGGTCAGTTGTGAGAGCAATAGACTGAAGACCTTAAAATCCCTAGTACGATCGTGGGTTTCCACATGTTTGGGTGTTTGCATTTTGTTACTGAGTAGCAATTCAGCAAAAAGAAATTTAGCAGCAGAAACGTTTATTTTCAGGTTTCGCCCTCTAGGACACTTGATGTTCTTTCAGTTTGCCTTTTCTTAAACACCAAAAAAGACTTTCCCAATGTCAGACGTAGCTGCAATAGCTCATTTGGGAGAGCATTAGACTGAAGATCTATAAGTCCCTGGTTTGATCCCGGGTTTCGGCATGTTTAGTAGCTGTATTTTTGTTACAGAATAGCAATTTACCAGCAGAATCTTTCATTATAAGGTGTTGCTCTTCAAGAACACTTGATGCTCTTTTTTTCCCAACCTAAAACCCCAAATACGACTTCACATCTGTCACAATTAGCCGAAATAGCTCAGTTGGGAGAGCGTTAGACTGAAGATCTAAAGGTCCCAGGTTCGATCCTGGGTTTCGGCATATTTAGTTGCTGTTTTTTTTGTTACAGAATAGCAATTTAGCAGCAGAAACTGCCGTGTTCAGGTTCTGGTCTTCAAGAACATTTCATGTTATTACAGTTTGCATTATTATTAGCCCCAATAAAAGAATTTCTTATTAGTAGAGCTTGGCGAAATAGCTCAGTTGTGAGAACATTAGACTGAAGATCTAAGGTTGTCTTGTTCAATCCTGGGGTTTAGCATGGTTGGGTGTTTGCTTTTGCTACTGAATAGCAATTTAGCAGCAAAAACTGTTGTTTTCAGTTTTTGATCTTGAAAAACATTTTATGTTATTTCAGTTTGCAAAATCTTTAGCTCCAAAAAAAGACATTCTTATCAGTATAGCTTGCCAAAATAGCTCAGTTGTGAGAGCAATAGACTGAAGACCTTAAAATCCCTAGTACGATCGTGGGTTTCCACATGTTTGGGTGTTTGCATTTTGTTACTGAGTAGCAATTCAGCAAAAAGAAATTTAGCAGCAGAAACGTTTATTTTCAGGTTTCGCCCTCTAGGACACTTGATGTTCTATCAGTTTGCCTTATCTTAAACACCAAAAAAGACTTTCTAAACGTCAGACTTACACGCAATAGCTCTTTTGTGAGAGCATTAAACTGAAGATCTAAAGGTCCTGGGTTCGATCCCAAGATTCGGCATGTTTAGTTGCTGTATTTTTGTTACAGAATAGCAATTTACCAGCAGAATCTTTCATTATCAGGTGTTGTTCATCAAGAACACTTAATGCTCTTTTTTTTCCCAGCCTAAAACCCCAAATACGGCTTGACATCTTTCACAATTAGCCGAAATAGCTCAGTTGGGAGAGCGTTAGACTGAAGATCTAAAGGTCCCTGGTTCGATCCCGGGTTTCGGCATATTTAGTTGCTGTTTTTTTGATACAGAATAGCAATTTAGCAGCAGAAACTGCCGTGTTCAGGTTCTGGTCTTCAAGAACATTTCATGTTATTACAGTTTGCATTATTATTAGCCCCAATAAAATAATTTCTTATTAGTAGAGCTTGGCGAAATAGCTCAGTTGTGACAACATTAGACAGAAGATCTAAGGGTGTCTTGTTCAATCCTGGGGTTTAGCATGGTTGGGTGTTTGCTTTTGCTACTGAATAGCAATTTAGCAGCAAAAACTGTTGTGTTCAGGTTTTGATCTTGAAAAGCATTTTATGTTATTTCAGTTTGCAAAATCTTTAGCTCCTAAAAAAAGACATTCTTATCAGTATAGCTTGCCAAAATAGCTCAGTTGTGAGAGCAATAGACTGAAGACCTTAAAATCCCTAGTACGATCGTGGGTTTCCACATGTTTGGGTGTTTGCAGTTTGTAACTGAGTAGCAATTCAGCAAAAAGAAATTTAGCAGCAGAAACTTTCATTTTCAGGTTTCGCCCTCTAGGACACTTGATGTTCTTTCAGTTTGCCTTATCTTAAACACCAAAAAAGACTTTCCAAATGTCAGACGTAGCTGCAATAGCTCATTTGGGAGAGCATTAGACTGAAGATCTATAAGTCCCTGGTTTGATCCCGGGTTTCGGCATGTTTAGTAGCTGTATTTTTGTTACAGAATAGCAATTTACCAGCAGAATCTTTCATTATAAGGTGTTGCTCTTCAAGAACACTTGATGCTCTTTTTTTCCCAACCTAAAACCCCAAATACGACTTCACATCTGTCACAATTAGCCGAAATAGCTCAGTTGGGAGAGCGTTAGACTGAAGATCTAAAGGTCCTGGGTTCGATCCCAGGATTCGGCATGTTTAGTTGCTGTATTTTTGTTACAGAATAGCAATTTACCAGCAGAATCTTTCATTATCAGGTGTTGTTCATCAAGAACACTTAATGCTCTTTTTTTCCCCAGCCTAAAACCCCAAATACGGCTTGACATCTTTCACAATTAGCCGAAATAGCTCAGTTGGGAGAGCGTTAGACTGAAGATCTAAAGGTCCCTGGTTCGATCCCGGGTTTCGGCATATTTAGTTGCTGTTTTTTTGTTACAGAATAGCAATTTAGCAGCAGAAACTGCCGTGTTCAGGTTCTGGTCTTCAAGATCATTTCATGTTATTACAGTTTGCATTATTATTAGCCCCAATAAAATAATTTCTTATTAGTAGAGCTTGGCGAAATAGCTCAGTTGTGAGAACATTAGACTGAAGATCTAAGGGTGTCTTGTTCAATCCTGGGGTTTAGCATGGTTGGGTGTTTGCTTTTGCTACTGAATAGCAATTTAGCAGCAAAAACTGTTGTTTTCAGTTTTTGATCTTGAAAAACATTTTATGTTATTTCAGTTTGCAAAATCTTTAGCTCCAAAAAAAGACATTCTTATCAGTATAGCTTGCCAAACTAGCTCAGTTGTGAGAGCAATAGACTGAAGACCTTAAAATCCCTAGTACGATCGTGGGTTTCCACATGTTTGGGTGTTTGCATTTTGTTACTGAGTAGCAATTCAGCAAAAAGAAATTTAGCAGCAGAAACGTTTATTTTCAGGTTTCGCCCTCTAGGACACTTGATGTTCTTTCAGTTTGCCTTATCTTAAACACCAAAAAAGACTTTCCAAATGTCAGACGTAGCTGCAATAGCTCATTTGGGAGAGCATTAGACTGAAGATCTATAAGTCCCTGGTTTGATCCCTGGTTTCGGCATGTTTAGTAGCTGTATTTTTGTTACAGAATAGCAATTTACCAGCAGAATCTTTCATTATAAGGTGTTGCTCTTCAAGAACACTTGATGCTCTTTTTTTCCCAACCTAAAACCCCAAATACGACTTCACATCTGTCACAATTAGCTGAAATAGCTCAGTTGGGAGAGCGTTAGACTGAAGATCTAAAGGTCCCTGGTTCGATCCCGGGTTTCGGCATATTTAGTTGCTATTTTTTTTGTTACAGAATAGCAATTTAGCAGCAGAAACTGCCGTGTTCAGGTTCTGGTCTTCAAGAACATTTCATGTTATTACAGTTTGCATTATTATTAGCCCCAATAAAATAATTTCTTATTAGTAGAGCTTGGCGAAATAGCTCAGTTGTGACAACATTAGACTGAAGATCTAAGGGTGTCTTGTTCAATCCTGGGGTTTAGCATGGTTAGGTGTTTGCTTTTGCTACTGAATAGCAATTTAGCAGCAAAAACTGTTGTGTTCAGGTTTTGATCTTGAAAAGCATTTTATGTTATTTCAGTTTGCAAAATCTTTAGCTCCTAAAAAAAGACATTCTTATCAGTATAGCTTGCCAAAATAGCTCAGTTGTGAGAGCAATAGACTGAAGACCTTAAAATCCCTAGTACGATCGTGGGTTTCCACATGTTTGGGTGTTTGCAGTTTGTTACTGAGTAGCAATTCAGCAAAAAGAAATTTAGCAGCAGAAACTTTCATTTTCAGGTTTCGCCCTCTAGGACACTTGATGTTCTTTCAGTTTGCCTTATCTTAAACACCAAAAAAGACTTTCTAAACGTCAGACTTACACGCAATATCTCTTTTGTGAGAGCATTAAACTGAAGATCTAAAGGTCCTGGGTTCGATCCCAGGATTCGGCATGTTTAGTTGCTGTATTTTTGTTACAGAATAGCAATTTACCAGCAGAATCTTTCATTATCAGGTGTTGTTCATCAAGAACACTTAATGCTCTTTTTTTCCCCAGCCTAAAACCCCAAATACGGCTTGACATCTTTCACAATTAGCCGAAATAGCTCAGTTGGGAGAGCGTTAGACTGAAGATCTAAAGGTCCCTGGTTCGATCCCGGGTTTCGGCATATTTAGTTGCTGTTTTTTTGTTACAGAATAGCAATTTAGCAGCAGAAACTGCCGTGTTCAGGTTCTGGTCTTCAAGATCATTTCATGTTATTACAGTTTGCATTATTATTAGCCCCAATAAAAGAATTTCTTATTAGTAGAGCTTGGCGAAATAGCTCAGTTGTGAGAACATTAGACTGAAGATCTAAGGGTGTCTTGTTCAATCCTGGGGTTTAGCATGGTTGGGTGTTTGCTTTTGCTACTGAATAGCAATTTAGCAGCAAAAACTGTTGTTTTCAGTTTTTGATCTTGAAAAACATTTTATGTTATTTCAGTTTGCAAAATCTTTAGCTCCAAAAAAAGAAATTCTTATCAGTATAGCTTGCCAAAATAGGTCAGTTGTGAGAGCAATAGACTGAAGACCTTAAAATCCCTAGTACGATCGTGGGTTTCCACATGTTTGGGTGTTTGCATTTTGTTACTGAGTAGCAATTCAGCTAAAAGAAATTTAGCAGCAGAAACGTTTATTTTCAGGTTTCGCCCTCTAGGACACTTGATGTTCTTTCAGTTTGCCTTATCTTAAACACCAAAAAAGACTTTCCCAATGTCAGACGTAGCTGCAATAGCTCATTTGAGAGAGCATTAGACTGAAGATCTATAAGTCCCTGGTTTGATCCCGGGTTTCGGCATGTTTAGTAGCTGTATTTTTGTTACAGAATAGCAATTTACCAGCAGAATCTTTCATTATAAGGTGTTGCTCTTCAAGAACACTTGATGCTCTTTTTTCCCCAACCTAAAACCCCAAATACGACTTCACATCTGTCACAATTAGCCGAAATAGCTCAGTTGGGAGAGCGTTAGACTGAAGATCTAAAGGTCCCTGGTTCGATCCTGGGTTTCGGCATATTTAGTTGCTGTTTTTTTTGTTACAGAATAGCAATTTAGCAGCAGAAACTGCCGTGTTCAGGTTCTGGTCTTCAAGAACATTTCATGTTATTACAGTTTGCATTATTATTAGCCCCAATAAAAGAATTTCTTATTAGTAGAGCTTGGCGAAATAGCTCAGTTGTGACAACATTAGACTGAAGATCTAAGGGTGTCTTGTTCAATCCTGGGGTTTAGCATGGTTGGGTGTTTGCTTTTGCTACTGAATAGCAATTTAGCAGCAAAAACTGTTGTTTTCAGTTTTTGATCTTGAAAAACATTTTATGTTATTTCAGTTTGCAAAATCTTTAGCTCCAAAAAAAGACATTCTTATCAGTATAGCTTGCCAAAATAGCTCAGTTGTGAGAGCAATAGACTGAAGACCTTAAAATCCCTAGTACGATCGTGGGTTTCCACATGTTTGGGTGTTTGCATTTTGTTACTGAGTAGCAATTCAGCAAAAAGAAATTTAGCAGCAGAAACGTTTATTTTCAGGTTTCGCCCTCTAGGACACTTGATGTTCTATCAGTTTGCCTTATCTTAAACACCAAAAAAGACTTTCTAAACGTCAGACTTACACGCAATAGCTCTTTTGTGAGAGCATTAAACTGAAGATCTAAAGGTCCTGGGTTCGATCCCAAGATTCGGCATGTTTAGTTGCTGTATTTTTGTTACAGAATAGCAATTTACCAGCAGAATCTTTCATTATCAGGTGTTGTTCATCAAGAACACTTAATGCTCTTTTTTTTCCCAGCCTAAAACCCCAAATACGGCTTGACATCTTTCACAATTAGCCGAAATAGCTCAGTTGGGAGAGCGTTAGACTGAAGATCTAAAGGTCCCTGGTTCGATCCCGGGTTTCGGCATATTTAGTTGCTGTTTTTTTGATACAGAATAGCAATTTAGCAGCAGAAACTGCCGTGTTCAGGTTCTGGTCTTCAAGAACATTTCATGTTATTACAGTTTGCATTATTATTAGCCCCAATAAAATAATTTCTTATTAGTAGAGCTTGGCGAAATAGCTCAGTTGTGACAACATTAGACAGAAGATCTAAGGGTGTCTTGTTCAATCCTGGGGTTTAGCATGGTTGGGTGTTTGCTTTTGCTACTGAATAGCAATTTAGCAGCAAAAACTGTTGTGTTCAGGTTTTGATCTTGAAAAGCATTTTATGTTATTTCAGTTTGCAAAATCTTTAGCTCCTAAAAAAAGACATTCTTATCAGTATAGCTTGCCAAAATAGCTCAGTTGTGAGAGCAATAGACTGAAGACCTTAAAATCCCTAGTACGATCGTGGGTTTCCACATGTTTGGGTGTTTGCAGTTTGTAACTGAGTAGCAATTCAGCAAAAAGAAATTTAGCAGCAGAAACTTTCATTTTCAGGTTTCGCCCTCTAGGACACTTGATGTTCTTTCAGTTTGCCTTATCTTAAACACCAAAAAAGACTTTCCAAATGTCAGACGTAGCTGCAATAGCTCATTTGGGAGAGCATTAGACTGAAGATCTATAAGTCCCTGGTTTGATCCCGGGTTTCGGCATGTTTAGTAGCTGTATTTTTGTTACAGAATAGCAATTTACCAGCAGAATCTTTCATTATAAGGTGTTGCTCTTCAAGAACACTTGATGCTCTTTTTTTCCCAACCTAAAACCCCAAATACGACTTCACATCTGTCACAATTAGCCGAAATAGCTCAGTTGGGAGAGCGTTAGACTGAAGATCTAAAGGTCCTGGGTTCGATCCCAGGATTCGGCATGTTTAGTTGCTGTATTTTTGTTACAGAATAGCAATTTACCAGCAGAATCTTTCATTATCAGGTGTTGTTCATCAAGAACACTTAATGCTCTTTTTTTCCCCAGCCTAAAACCCCAAATACGGCTTGACATCTTTCACAATTAGCCGAAATAGCTCAGTTGGGAGAGCGTTAGACTGAAGATCTAAAGGTCCCTGGTTCGATCCCGGGTTTCGGCATATTTAGTTGCTGTTTTTTTGTTACAGAATAGCAATTTAGCAGCAGAAACTGCCGTGTTCAGGTTCTGGTCTTCAAGATCATTTCATGTTATTACAGTTTGCATTATTATTAGCCCCAATAAAAGAATTTCTTATTAGTAGAGCTTGGCGAAATAGCTCAGTTGTGAGAACATTAGACTGAAGATCTAAGGGTGTCTTGTTCAATCCTGGGGTTTAGCATGGTTGGGTGTTTGCTTTTGCTACTGAATAGCAATTTAGCAGCAAAAACTGTTGTTTTCAGTTTTTGATCTTGAAAAACATTTTATGTTATTTCAGTTTGCAAAATCTTTAGCTCCAAAAAAAGACATTCTTATCAGTATAGCTTGCCAAACTAGCTCAGTTGTGAGAGCAATAGACTGAAGACCTTAAAATCCCTAGTACGATCGTGGGTTTCCACATGTTTGGGTGTTTGCATTTTGTTACTGAGTAGCAATTCAGCAAAAAGAAATTTAGCAGCAGAAACGTTTATTTTCAGGTTTCGCCCTCTAGGACACTTGATGTTCTTTCAGTTTGCCTTATCTTAAACACCAAAAAAGACTTTCCAAATGTCAGACGTAGCTGCAATAGCTCATTTGGGAGAGCATTAGACTGAAGATCTATAAGTCCCTGGTTTGATCCCTGGTTTCGGCATGTTTAGTAGCTGTATTTTTGTTACAGAATAGCAATTTACCAGCAGAATCTTTCATTATAAGGTGTTGCTCTTCAAGAACACTTGATGCTCTTTTTTTCCCAACCTAAAACCCCAAATACGACTTCACATCTGTCACAATTAGCCGAAATAGCTCAGTTGGGAGAGCGTTAGACTGAAGATCTAAAGGTCCCTGGTTCGATCCCGGGTTTCGGCATATTTAGTTGCTATTTTTTTTGTTACAGAATAGCAATTTAGCAGCAGAAACTGCCGTGTTCAGGTTCTGGTCTTCAAGAACATTTCATGTTATTACAGTTTGCATTATTATTAGCCCCAATAAAAGAATTTCTTATTAGTAGAGCTTGGCGAAATAGCTCAGTTGTGACAACATTAGACTGAAGATCTAAGGGTGTCTTGTTCAATCCTGGGGTTTAGCATGGTTAGGTGTTTGCTTTTGCTACTGAATAGCAATTTAGCAGCAAAAACTGTTGTGTTCAGGTTTTGATCTTGAAAAGCATTTTATGTTATTTCAGTTTGCAAAATCTTTAGCTCCTAAAAAAAGACATTCTTATCAGTATAGCTTGCCAAAATAGCTCAGTTGTGAGAGCAATAGACTGAAGACCTTAAAATCCCTAGTACGATCGTGGGTTTCCACATGTTTGGGTGTTTGCAGTTTGTTACTGAGTAGCAATTCAGCAAAAAGAAATTTAGCAGCAGAAACTTTCATTTTCAGGTTTCGCCCTCTAGGACACTTGATGTTCTTTCAGTTTGCCTTATCTTAAACACCAAAAAAGACTTTCTAAACGTCAGACTTACACGCAATATCTCTTTTGTGAGAGCATTAAACTGAAGATCTAAAGGTCCTGGGTTCGATCCCAGGATTCGGCATGTTTAGTTGCTGTATTTTTGTTACAGAATAGCAATTTACCAGCAGAATCTTTCATTATCAGGTGTTGTTCATCAAGAACACTTAATGCTCTTTTTTTCCCCAGCCTAAAACCCCAAATACGGCTTGATATCTTTCACAATTAGCCGAAATAGCTCAGTTGGAAGAGCGTTAGACTGAAGATCTAAAGGTCCCTGGTTCGATCCCGGGTTTCGGCATATTTAGTTGCTGTTTTTTTGTTACAGAATAGCAATTTAGCAGCAGAAACTGCCGTGTTCAGGTTCTGGTCTTCAAGATCATTTCATGTTATTACAGTTTGCATTATTATTAGCCCCAATAAAAGAATTTCTTATTAGTAGAGCTTGGCGAAATAGCTCAGTTGTGAGTACATTAGACTGAAGATCTAAGGGTGTCTTGTTCAATCCTGGGGTTTAGCATGGTTGGGTGTTTGCTTTTGCTACTGAATAGCAATTTAGCAGCAAAAACTGTTGTTTTCAGTTTTTGATCTTGAAAAACATTTTATGTTATTTCAGTTTGCAAAATCTTTAGCTCCAAAAAAAGAAATTCTTATCAGTATAGCTTGCCAAAATAGGTCAGTTGTGAGAGCAATAGACTGAAGACCTTAAAATCCCTAGTACGATCGTGGGTTTCCACATGTTTGGGTGTTTGCATTTTGTTACTGAGTAGCAATTCAGCTAAAAGAAATTTAGCAGCAGAAACGTTTATTTTCAGGTTTCGCCCTCTAGGACACTTGATGTTCTTTCAGTTTGCCTTATCTTAAACACCAAAAAAGACTTTCCCAATGTCAGACGTAGCTGCAATAGCTCATTTGGGAGAGCATTAGACTGAAGATCTATAAGTCCCTGGTTTGATCCCGGGTTTCGGCATGTTTAGTAGCTGTATTTTTGTTACAGAATAGCAATTTACCAGCAGAATCTTTCATTATAAGGTGTTGCTCTTCAAGAACACTTGATGCTCTTTTTTCCCCAACCTAAAACCCCAAATACGACTTCACATCTGTCACAATTAGCCGAAATAGTTCAGTTGTGAGAGCGTTAGACTGAAGATCTAAAGGTCCCTGGTTCGATCCTGGGTTTCGGCATATTTAGTTGCTGTTTTTTTTGTTACAGAATAGCAATTTAGCAGCAGAAACTGCCGTGTTCAGGTTCTGGTCTTCAAGAACATTTCATGTTATTACAGTTTGCATTATTATTAGCCCCAATAAAAGAATTTCTTATTAGTAGAGCTTGGCGAAATAGCTCAGTTGTGACAACATTAGACTGAAGATCTAAGGGTGTCTTGTTCAATCCTGGGGTTTAGCATGGTTGGGTGTTTGCTTTTGCTACTGAATAGCAATTTAGCAGCAAAAACTGTTGTTTTCAGTTTTTGATCTTGAAAAACATTTTATGTTATTTCAGTTTGCAAAATCTTTAGCTCCAAAAAAAGACATTCTTATCAGTATAGCTTGCCAAAATAGCTCAGTTGTGAGAGCAATAGACTGAAGACCTTAAAATCCCTAGTACGATCGTGGGTTTCCACATGTTTGGGTGTTTGCATTTTGTTACTGAGTAGCAATTCAGCAAAAAGAAATTTAGCAGCAGAAACGTTTATTTTCAGGTTTCGCCCTCTAGGACACTTGATGTTCTATCAGTTTGCCTTATCTTAAACACCAAAAAAGACTTTCTAAACGTCAGACTTACACGCAATAGCTCTTTTGTGAGAGCATTAAACTGAAGATCTAAAGGTCCTGGGTTCGATCCCAAGATTCGGCATGTTTAGTTGCTGTATTTTTGTTACAGAATAGCAATTTACCAGCAGAATCTTTCATTATCAGGTGTTGTTCATCAAGAACACTTAATGCTCTTTTTTTTCCCAGCCTAAAACCCCAAATACGGCTTGACATCTTTCACAATTAGCCGAAATAGCTCAGTTGGGAGAGCGTTAGACTGAAGATCTAAAGGTCCCTGGTTCGATCCCGGGTTTCGGCATATTTAGTTGCTGTTTTTTTGATACAGAATAGCAATTTAGCAGCAGAAACTGCCGTGTTCAGGTTCTGGTCTTCAAGAACATTTCATGTTATTACAGTTTGCATTATTATTAGCCCCAATAAAATAATTTCTTATTAGTAGAGCTTGGCGAAATAGCTCAGTTGTGACAACATTAGACAGAAGATCTAAGGGTGTCTTGTTCAATCCTGGGGTTTAGCATGGTTGGGTGTTTGCTTTTGCTACTGAATAGCAATTTAGCAGCAAAAACTGTTGTGTTCAGGTTTTGATCTTGAAAAGCATTTTATGTTATTTCAGTTTGCAAAATCTTTAGCTCCTAAAAAAAGACATTCTTATCAGTATAGCTTGCCAAAATAGCTCAGTTGTGAGAGCAATAGACTGAAGACCTTAAAATCCCTAGTACGATCGTGGGTTTCCACATGTTTGGGTGTTTGCAGTTTGTAACTGAGTAGCAATTCAGCAAAAAGAAATTTAGCAGCAGAAACTTTCATTTTCAGGTTTCGCCCTCTAGGACACTTGATGTTCTTTCAGTTTGCCTTATCTTAAACACCAAAAAAGACTTTCCAAATGTCAGACGTAGCTGCAATAGCTCATTTGGGAGAGCATTAGACTGAAGATCTATAAGTCCCTGGTTTGATCCCGGGTTTCGGCATGTTTAGTAGCTGTATTTTTGTTACAGAATAGCAATTTAGCAGCAGAATCTTTCATTATAAGGTGTTGCTCTTCAAGAACACTTGATGCTCTTTTTTTCCCAACCTAAAACCCCAAATACGACTTCACATCTGTCACAATTAGCCGAAATAGCTCAGTTGGGAGAGCGTTAGACTGAAGATCTAAAGGTCCTGGGTTCGATCCCAGGATTCGGCATGTTTAGTTGCTGTATTTTTGTTACAGAATAGCAATTTACCAGCAGAATCTTTCATTATCAGGTGTTGTTCATCAAGAACACTTAATGCTCTTTTTTTCCCCAGCCTAAAACCCCAAATACGGCTTGACATCTTTCACAATTAGCCGAAATAGCTCAGTTGGGAGAGCGTTAGACTGAAGATCTAAAGGTCCCTGGTTCGATCCCGGGTTTCGGCATATTTAGTTGCTGTTTTTTTGTTACAGAATAGCAATTTAGCAGCAGAAACTGCCGTGTTCAGGTTCTGGTCTTCAAGATCATTTCATGTTATTACAGTTTGCATTATTATTAGCCCCAATAAAAGAATTTCTTATTAGTAGAGCTTGGCGAAATAGCTCAGTTGTGAGAACATTAGACTGAAGATCTAAGGGTGTCTTGTTCAATCCTGGGGTTTAGCATGGTTGGGTGTTTGCTTTTGCTACTGAATAGCAATTTAGCAGCAAAAACTGTTGTTTTCAGTTTTTGATCTTGAAAAACATTTTATGTTATTTCAGTTTGCAAAATCTTTAGCTCCAAAAAAAGACATTCTTATCAGTATAGCTTGCCAAACTAGCTCAGTTGTGAGAGCAATAGACTGAAGACCTTAAAATCCCTAGTACGATCGTGGGTTTCCACATGTTTGGGTGTTTGCATTTTGTTACTGAGTAGCAATTCAGCAAAAAGAAATTTAGCAGCAGAAACGTTTATTTTCAGGTTTCGCCCTCTAGGACACTTGATGTTCTTTCAGTTTGCCTTATCTTAAACACCAAAAAAGACTTTCCAAATGTCAGACGTAGCTGCAATAGCTCATTTGGGAGAGCATTAGACTGAAGATCTATAAGTCCCTGGTTTGATCCCTGGTTTCGGCATGTTTAGTAGCTGTATTTTTGTTACAGAATAGCAATTTACCAGCAGAATCTTTCATTATAAGGTGTTGCTCTTCAAGAACACTTGATGCTCTTTTTTTCCCAACCTAAAACCCCAAATACGACTTCACATCTGTCACAATTAGCCGAAATAGCTCAGTTGGGAGAGCGTTAGACTGAAGATCTAAAGGTCCCTGGTTCGATCCCGGGTTTCGGCATATTTAGTTGCTATTTTTTTTGTTACAGAATAGCAATTTAGCAGCAGAAACTGCCGTGTTCAGGTTCTGGTCTTCAAGAACATTTCATGTTATTACAGTTTGCATTATTATTAGCCCCAATAAAAGAATTTCTTATTAGTAGAGCTTGGCGAAATAGCTCAGTTGTGACAACATTAGACTGAAGATCTAAGGGTGTCTTGTTCAATCCTGGGGTTTAGCATGGTTAGGTGTTTGCTTTTGCTACTGAATAGCAATTTAGCAGCAAAAACTGTTGTGTTCAGGTTTTGATCTTGAAAAGCATTTTATGTTATTTCAGTTTGCAAAATCTTTAGCTCCTAAAAAAAGACATTCTTATCAGTATAGCTTGCCAAAATAGCTCAGTTGTGAGAGCAATAGACTGAAGACCTTAAAATCCCTAGTACGATCGTGGGTTTCCACATGTTTGGGTGTTTGCAGTTTGTTACTGAGTAGCAATTCAGCAAAAAGAAATTTAGCAGCAGAAACTTTCATTTTCAGGTTTCGCCCTCTAGGACACTTGATGTTCTTTCAGTTTGCCTTATCTTAAACACCAAAAAAGACTTTCTAAACGTCAGACTTACACGCAATATCTCTTTTGTGAGAGCATTAAACTGAAGATCTAAAGGTCCTGGGTTCGATCCCAGGATTCGGCATGTTTAATTGCTGTATTTTTGTTACAGAATAGCAATTTACCAGCAGAATCTTTCATTATCAGGTGTTGTTCATCAAGAACACTTAATGCTCTTTTTTTCCCCAGCCTAAAACCCCAAATACGGCTTGACATCTTTCACAATTAGCCGAAATAGCTCAGTTGGAAGAGCGTTAGACTGAAGATCTAAAGGTCCCTGGTTCGATCCCGGGTTTCGGCATATTTAGTTGCTGTTTTTTTGTTACAGAATAGCAATTTAGCAGCAGAAACTGCCGTGTTCAGGTTCTGGTCTTCAAGAACATTTCATGTTATTACAGTTTGCATTATTATTAGCCCCAATAAAAGAATTTCTTATTAGTAGAGCTTGGCGAAATAGCTCAGTTGTGAGTACATTAGACTGAAGATCTAAGGGTGTCTTGTTCAATCCTGGGGTTTAGCATGGTTGGGTGTTTGCTTTTGCTACTGAATAGCAATTTAGCAGCAAAAACTGTTGTTTTCAGTTTTTGATCTTGAAAAACATTTTATGTTATTTCAGTTTGCAAAATCTTTAGCTCCAAAAAAAGAAATTCTTATCAGTATAGCTTGCCAAAATAGGTCAGTTGTGAGAGCAATAGACTGAAGACCTTAAAATCCCTAGTACGATCGTGGGTTTCCACATGTTTGGGTGTTTGCATTTTGTTACTGAGTAGCAATTCAGCTAAAAGAAATTTAGCAGCAGAAACGTTTATTTTCAGGTTTCGCCCTCTAGGACACTTGATGTTCTTTCAGTTTGCCTTATCTTAAACACCAAAAAAGACTTTCCCAATGTCAGACGTAGCTGCAATAGCTCATTTGGGAGAGCATTAGACTGAAGATCTATAAGTCCCTGGTTTGATCCCGGGTTTCGGCATGTTTAGTAGCTGTATTTTTGTTACAGAATAGCAATTTACCAGCAGAATCTTTCATTATAAGGTGTTGCTCTTCAAGAACACTTGATGCTCTTTTTTCCCCAACCTAAAACCCCAAATACGACTTCACATCTGTCACAATTAGCCGAAATAGCTCAGTTGTGAGAGCGTTAGACTGAAGATCTAAAGGTCCCTGGTTCGATCCTGGGTTTCGGCATATTTAGTTGCTGTTTTTTTTGTTACAGAATAGCAATTTAGCAGCAGAAACTGCCGTGTTCAGGTTCTGGTCTTCAAGAACATTTCATGTTATTACAGTTTGCATTATTATTAGCCCCAATAAAAGAATTTCTTATTAGTAGAGCTTGGCGAAATAGCTCAGTTGTGAGAACATTAGACTGAAGATCTAAGGGTGTCTTGTTCAATCCTGGGGTTTAGCATGGTTGGGTGTTTGCTTTTGCTACTGAATAGCAATTTAGCAGCAAAAACTGTTGTTTTCAGTTTTTGATCTTGAAAAACATTTTATGTTATTTCAGTTTGCAAAATCTTTAGCTCCAAAAAAAGACATTCTTATCAGTATAGCTTGCCAAAATAGCTCAGTTGTGAGAGCAATAGACTGAAGACCTTAAAATCCCTAGTACGATCGTGGGTTTCCACATGTTTGGGTGTTTGCATTTTGTTACTGAGTAGCAATTCAGCAAAAAGAAATTTAGCAGCAGAAACGTTTATTTTCAGGTTTCGCCCTCTAGGACACTTGATGTTCTATCAGTTTGCCTTATCTTAAACACCAAAAAAGACTTTCTAAACGTCAGACTTACACGCAATAGCTCTTTTGTGAGAGCATTAAACTGATGATCTAAAGGTCCTGGGTTCGATCCCAAGATTCGGCATGTTTAGTTGCTGTATTTTTGTTACAGAATAGCAATTTACCAGCAGAATCTTTCATTATCAGGTGTTGTTCATCAAGAACACTTAATGCTCTTTTTTTTCCCAGCCTAAAACCCCAAATACGGCTTGACATCTTTCACAATTAGCCGAAATAGCTCAGTTGGGAGAGCGTTAGACTGAAGATCTAAAGGTCCCTGGTTCGATCCCGGGTTTTGGCATATTTAGTTGCTGTTTTTTTGATACAGAATAGCAATTTAGCAGCAGAAACTGCCGTGTTCAGGTTCTGGTCTTCAAGAACATTTCATGTTATTACAGTTTGCATTATTATTAGCCCCAATAAAATAATTTCTTATTAGTAGAGCTTGGCGAAATAGCTCAGTTGTGACAACATTAGACTGAAGATCTAAGGGTGTCTTGTTCAATCCTGGGGTTTAGCATGGTTGGGTGTTTGCTTTTGCTACTGAATAGCAATTTAGCAGCAAAAACTGTTGTGTTCAGGTTTTGATCTTGAAAAGCATTTTATGTTATTTCAGTTTGCAAAATCTTTAGCTCCTAAAAAAAGACATTCTTATCAGTATAGCTTGCCAGAATAGCTCAGTTGTGAGAGCAATAGACTGAAGACCTTAAAATCCCTAGTACGATCGTGGGTTTCCACATGTTTGGGTGTTTGCAGTTTGTTACTGAGTAGCAATTCAGCAAAAAGAAATTTAGCAGCAGAAACTTTCATTTTCAGGTTTCGCCCTCTAGGACACTTGATATTCTTTCAGTTTGCCTTATCTTAAACACCAAAAAAGACTTTCTAAACGTCAGACTTACACGCAATATCTCTTTTGTGAGAGCATTAAACTGAAGATCTAAAGGTCCTGGGTTCGATCCCAGGATTCGGCATGTTTAGTTGCTGTATTTTTGTTACAGAATAGCAATTTACCAGCAGAATCTTTCATTATCAGGTGTTGTTCATCAAGAACACTTAATGCTCTTTTTTTCCCCAGCCTAAAACCCCAAATACGGCTTGACATCTTTCACAATTAGCCGAAATAGCTCAGTTGGGAGAGTGTTAGACTGAAGATCTAAAGGTCCCTGGTTCGATCCCGGGTTTCGGCATATTTAGTTGCTGTTTTTTTGTTACAGAATAGCAATTTAGCAGCAGAAACTGCCGTGTTCAGGTTCTGGTCTTCAAGATCATTTCATGTTATTACAGTTTGCATTATTATTAGCCCCAATAAAAGAATTTCTTATTAGTAGAGCTTGGCGAAATAGCTCAGTTGTGAGAACATTAGACTGAAGATCTAAGGGTGTCTTGTTCAATCCTGGGGTTTAGCATGGTTGGGTGTTTGCTTTTGCTACTGAATAGCAATTTAGCAGCAAAAACTGTTGTTTTCAGTTTTTGATCTTGAAAAACATTTTATGTTATTTCAGTTTGCAAAATCTTTAGCTCCAAAAAAAGAAATTCTTATCAGTATAGCTTGCCAAAATAGGTCAGTTGTGAGAGCAATAGACTGAAGACCTTAAAATCCCTAGTACGATCGTGGGTTTCCACATGTTTGGGTGTTTGCATTTTGTTACTGAGTAGCAATTCAGCAAAAAGAAATTTAGCAGCAGAAACGTTTATTTTCAGGTTTCGCCCTCTAGGACACTTGATGTTCTTTCAGTTTGCCTTATCTTAAACACCAAAAAAGACTTTCCCAATGTCAGACGTAGCTGCAATAGCTCATTTGGGAGAGCATTAGACTGAAGATCTATAAGTCCCTGGTTTGATCCCGGGTTTCGGCATGTTTAGTAGCTGTATTTTTGTTACAGAATAGCAATTTACCAGCAGAATCTTTCATTATAAGGTTTTGCTCTTCAAGAACACTTGATGCTCTTTTTTTCCCAACCTAAAACCCCAAATACGACTTCACATCTGTCACAATTAGCCGAAATAGCTCAGTTGGGAGAGCGTTAGACTGAAGATCTAAAGGTCCCTGGTTCTATCCCGGGTTTCGGCATATTTAGTTGCTGTTTTTTTTGTTACAGAATAGCAATTTAGCAGCAGAAACTGCCGTGTTCAGGTTCTGGTCTTCAAGAACATTTCATGTTATTACAGTTTGCATTATTATTAGCCCCAATAAAAGAATTTCTTATTAGTAGAGCTTGGCGAAATAGCTCAGTTGTGAGAACATTAGACTGAAGATCTAAGGGTGTCTTGTTCAATCCTGGGGTTTAGCATGGTTGGGTGTTTGCTTTTGCTACTGAATAGCAATTTAGCAGCAAAAACTGTTGTTTTCAGTTTTTGATCTTGAAAAACATTTTATGTTATTTCAGTTTGCAAAATCTTTAGCTCCAAAAAAAGAAATTCTTATCAGTATAGCTTGCCAAAATAGGTCAGTTGTGAGAGCAATAGACTGAAGACCTTAAAATCCCTAGTACGATCGTGGGTTTCCACATGTTTGGGTGTTTGCATTTTGTTACTGAGTAGCAATTCAGCAAAAAGAAATTTAGCAGCAGAAACGTTTATTTTCAGGTTTCGCCCTCTAGGACACTTGATGTTCTTTCAGTTTGCCTTATCTTAAACACCAAAAAAGACTTTCCCAATGTCAGACGTAGCTGCAATAGCTCATTTGGGAGAGCATTAGACTGAAGATCTATAAGTCCCTGGTTTGATCCCGGGTTTCGGCATGTTTAGTAGCTGTATTTTTGTTACAGAATAGCAATTTACCAGCAGAATCTTTCATTATAAGGTTTTGCTCTTCAAGAACACTTGATGCTCTTTTTTTCCCAACCTAAAACCCCAAATACGACTTCACATCTGTCACAATTAGCCGAAATAGCTCAGTTGGGAGAGCGTTAGACTGAAGATCTAAAGGTCCCTGGTTCTATCCCGGGTTTCGGCATATTTAGTTGCTGTTTTTTTTGTTACAGAATAGCAATTTAGCAGCAGAAACTGCCGTGTTCAGGTTCTGGTCTTCAAGAACATTTCATGTTATTACAGTTTGCATTATTATTAGCCCCAATAAAAGAATTTCTTATTAGTAGAGCTTGGCGAAATAGCTCAGTTGTGAGAACATTAGACTGAAGATCTAAGGGTGTCTTGTTCAATCCTGGGGTTTAGCATGGTTGGGTGTTTGCTTTTGCTACTGAATAGCAATTTAGCAGCAAAAACTGTTGTTTTCAGTTTTTGATCTTGAAAAACATTTTATGTTATTTCAGTTTGCAAAATCTTTAGCTCCAAAAAAAGACATTCTTATCAGTATAGCTTGCCAAAATAGCTCAGTTGTGAGAGCAATAGACTGAAGACCTTAAAATCCCTAGTACGATCGTGGGTTTCCACATGTTTGGGTGTTTGCATTATGTTACTGAGTAGCAATTCCACAAAAAGAAATTTAGCAGCAGAAACGTTTATTTTCAGGTTTCGCCCTCTAGGACACTTGATGTTCTATCAGTTTGCCTTATCTTAAACACCAAAAAAGACTTTCTAAACGTCAGACTTACACGCAATAGCTCTTTTGTGAGAGCATTAAACTGAAGATCTAAAGGTCCTGGGTTCGATCCCAAGATTCGGCATGTTTAGTTGCTGTATTTTTGTTACAGAATAGCAATTTACCAGCAGAATCTTTCATTATCAGGTGTTGTTCATCAAGAACACTTAATGCTCTTTTTTTTCCCAGCCTAAAACCCCAAATACGGCTTGACATCTTTCACAATTAGCCGAAATAGCTCAGTTGGGAGAGTGTTAGACTGAAGATCTAAAGGTCCCTGGTTCGATCCCGGGTTTTGGCATATTTAGTTGCTGTTTTTCTGATACAGAATAGCAATTTAGCAGCAGAAACTGCCGTGTTCAGGTTCTGGTCTTCAAGAACATTTCATGTTATTACAGTTTGCATTATTATTAGCCCCAATAAAATAATTTCTTATTAGTAGAGCTTGGCGAAATAGCTCAGTTGTGACAACATTAGACTGAAGATCTAAGGGTGTCTTGTTCAATCCTGGGGTTTAGCATGGTTGGGTATTTGCTTTTGCTACTGAATAGCAATTTAGCAGCAAAAACTGTTGTATTCAGGTTTTGATCTTGAAAAGCATTTTATGTTATTTCAGTTTGCAAAATCTTTAGCTCCTAAAAAAAGACATTCTTATCAGTATAGCTTGCCAAAATAGCTCAGTTGTGAGAGCAATAAACTGAAGACCTTAAAATCCCTAGTACGATCGTGGGTTTCCACATGTTTGGGTGTTTGCATTTTGTTACTGAGTAGCAATTCAGCAAAAAGAAATTTAGCAGCAGAAACATTTATTTTCAGGTTTCGCCCTCTAGGACACTTGATGTTCTTTCAGTTTGCCTTATCTTAAACACCAAAAAAGACTTTCCCAATGTCAGACGTAGCTGCAATAGCTCATTTGGGAGAGCATTAGACTGAAGATCTATAAGTCCCTGGTTCGATCCCGGGTTTCGGCATGTTTAGTAGCTGTATTTTTGTTACAGAATAGCAATTTACCAGCAGAATCTTTCATTATAAGGTGTTGCTCTTCAAGAACACTTGATGCTCTTTTTTTCCCAACCTAAAACCCCAAATACGACTTGACATCTGTCACAATTAGCCGAAATAGCTCAGTTGGGAGAGCGTTAGACTGAAGATCTAAAGGTCCCTGGTTCGATCCTGGGTTTCGGCATATTTAGTTGCTGTTTTTTTTGTTACAGAATAGCAATTTAGCAGCAGAAACTGCCGTGTTCAGGTTCTGGTCTTCAAGAACATTTCATGTTATTACAGTTTGCATTATTATTAGCCCCAATAAAAGAATTTCTTATTAGTAGAGCTTGGCGAAATAGCTCAGTTGTGACAACATTAGACTGAAGATCTAAGGGTGTCTTGTTCAATCCTGGGGTTTAGCATGGTTGGGTGTTTGCTTTTGCTACTGAATAGCAATTTAGCAGCAAAAACTGTTGTGTTCATGTTTTGATCTTGAAAAGCATTTTATGTTATTTCAGTTTGCAAAATCTTTAGCTCCTAAAAAAAGACATTCTTATCAGTATAGCTTGCCAAAATAGCTCAGTTGTGAGAGCAATAGACTGAAGACCTTAAAATCCCTAGTACGATCGTGGGTTTCCACATGTCTGGGTGTTTGCAGTTTGTTACTGAGTAGCAATTCAGCAAAAAGAAATTTAGCAGTAGAAACTTTCATTTTCAGGTTTCGCCCTCTAGGACACTTGATGTTCTATCAGTTTGCCTTATCTTAAACACCAAAAAAGACTTTCTAAACGTCAGACTTACACGCAATATCTCTTTTGTGAGAGCATTAAACTGAAGATCTAAAGGTCCTGGGTTTGATCCCAAGATTCGGCATGTTTAGTTGCTGTATTTTTGTTACAGAATAGCAATTTACCAGCAGAATCTTTCATTATCAGGTGTTGTTCATCAAGAACACTTAATGCTCTTTTTTTCCCCAGCCTAAAACCCCAAATACGGCTTGACATCTTTCACAATTAGCCGAAATAGCTCAGTTGGGAGAGCGTTAGACTGAAGATCTAAAGGTCCCTGGTTCGATCCTGGGTTTCGGCATATTTAGTTGCTGTTTTTTTGATACAGAATAGCAATTTAGCAGCAGAAACTGCCGTGTTCAGGTTCTGGTCTTCAAGATCATTTCATGTTATTACAGTTTGCATTATTATTAGCCCCAATAAAAGAATTTCTTATTAGTAGAGCTTGGCGAAATAGCTCAGTTGTGAGAACATTAGACTGAAGATCTAAGGGTGTCTTGTTCAATCCTGGGGTTTAGCATGGTTGGGTGTTTGCTTTTGCTACTGAATAGCAATTTAGCAGCAAAAACTGTTGTTTTCAGTTTTTGATCTTGAAAAACATTTTATGTTATTTCAGTTTGCAAAATCTTTAGCTCCAAAAAAAGACATTCTTATCAGTATAGCTTGCCAAACTAGCTCAGTTGTGAGAGCAATAGACTGAAGACCTTAAAATCCCTAGTACGATCGTGGGTTTCCACATGTTTGGGTGTTTGCATTTTGTTACTGAGTAGCAATTCAGCAAAAAGAAATTTAGCAGCAGAAACGTTTATTTTCAGGTTTCGCCCTCTAGGACACTTGATGTTCTTTCAGTTTGCCTTATCTTAAACACCAAAAAAGACTTTCCAAATGTCAGACGTAGCTGCAATAGCTCATTTGGGAGAGCATTAGACTGAAGATCTATAAGTCCCTGGTTTGATCCCGGGTTTTGGCATGTTTAGTAGCTGTATTTTTGTTACAGAATAGCAATTTACCAGCAGAATCTTTCATTATAAGGTGTTGCTCTTCAAGAACACTTGATGCTCTTTTTTTCCCAACCTAAAACCCCAAATACGACTTCACATCTGTCACAATTAGCCGAAATAGCTCAGTTGGGAGAGCGTTAGACTGAAGATCTAAAGGTCCCTGGTTCGATCCCGGGTTTCGGCATATTTAGTTGCTGTTTTTTTTGTTACAGAATAGCAATTTAGCAGCAGAAACTGCCGTGTTCAGGTTCTGGTCTTCAAGAACATTTCATGTTATTACAGTTTGCATTATTATTAGCCCCAATAAAATAATTTCTTATTAGTAGAGCTTGGCGAAATAGCTCAGTTGTGACAACATTAGACTGAAGATCTAAGGGTGTCTTGTTCAATCCTGGGGTTTAGCATGGTTAGGTGTTTGCTTTTGCTACTGAATAGCAATTTAGCAGCAAAAACTGTTGTGTTCAGGTTTTGATCTTGAAAAGCATTTTATGTTATTTCAGTTTGCAAAATCTTTAGCTCCTAAAAAAAGACATTCTTATCAGTATAGCTTGCCAAAATAGCTCAGTTGTGAGAGCAATAGACTGAAGACCTTAAAATCCCTAGTACGATCGTGGGTTTCCACATGTTTGGGTGTTTGCAGTTTGTTACTGAGTAGCAATTCAGCAAAAAGAAATTTAGCAGCAGAAACTTTCATTTTCAGGTTTCGCCCTCTAGGACACTTGATGTTCTTTCAGTTTGCCTTATCTTAAACACCAAAAAAGACTTTCTAAACGTCAGACTTACACGCAATAGCTCTTTTGTGAGAGCATTAAACTGAAGATCTAAAGGTCCTGGGTTCGATCCCAGGATTCGGCATGTTTAGTTGCTGTATTTTTGTTACAGAATAGCAATTTACCAGCAGAATCTTTCATTATCAGGTGTTGTTCATCAAGAACACTTAATGCTCTTTTTTTCCCCAGCCTAAAACCCCAAATACGGCTTGACATCTTTCACAATTAGCCGAAATAGCTCAGTTGGGAGAGCGTTAGACTGAAGATCTAAAGGTCCCTGGTTCGATCCTGGGTTTCGGCATATTTAGTTGCTGTTTTTTTTGTTACAGAATAGCAATTTAGCAGCAGAAACTGCCGTGTTCAGGTTCTGGTCTTCAAGAACATTTCATGTTATTACAGTTTGCATTATTATTAGCCCCAATAAAAGAATTTCTTATTAGTAGAGCTTGGCGAAATAGCTCAGTTGTGACAACATTAGACTGAAGATCTAAGGGTGTCTTGTTCAATCCTGGGGTTTAGCATGGTTGGGTGTTTGCTTTTGCTACTGAATAGCAATTTAGCAGCAAAAACTGTTGTGTTCAGGTTTTGATCTTGAAAAGCATTTTATGTTATTTCAGTTTGCAAAATCTTTAGCTCCTAAAAAAGACATTCTTATCAGTATAGCTTGCCAAAATAGCTCAGTTGTGAGAGCAATAGACTGAAGACCTTAAAATCCCTAGTACGATCGTGGGTTTCCACATGTTTGGGTGTTTGCAGTTTGTTACTGAGTAGCAATTCAGCAAAAAGAAATTTAGCAGCAGAAACTTTCATTTTCAGGTTTCGCCCTCTAGGACACTTGATGTTCTATCAGTTTGCCTTATCTTAAACACCAAAAAAGACTTTCTAAACGTCAGACTTATACGCAATATCTCTTTTGTGAGAGCATTAAACTGAAGATCTAAAGGTCCTGGGTTCGATCCCAAGATTCGGCATGTTTAGTTGCTGTATTTTTGTTACAGAATAGCAATTTACCAGCAGAATCTTTCATTATCAGGTGTTGTTCATCAAGAACACTTAACGCTCTTTTTTTCCCCAGCCTAAAACCCCAAATACGGCTTAACATCTTTCACAATTAGCCGAAATAGCTCAGTTGGGAGAGCGTTAGACTGAAGATCTAAAGGTCCCTGGTTCGATCCCGGGTTTCGGCATATTTAGTTGCTGTTTTTTTGATACAGAATAGCAATTTAGCAGCAGAAACTGCCGTGTTCAGGTTCTGGTCTTCAAGAACATTTCATGTTATTACAGTTTGCATTATTATTAGCCCCAATAAAATAATTTCTTATTAGTAGAGCTTGGCGAAATAGCTCAGTTGTGACAACATTAGACTGAAGATCTAAGGGTGTCTTGTTCAATCCTGGGGTTTAGCATGGTTGGGTGTTTGCTTTTGCTACTGAATAGCAATTTAGCAGCAAAAACTGTTGTTTTCAGTTTTTGATCTTGAAAAACATTTTATGTTATTTCAGTTTGCAAAATCTTTAGCTCCAAAAAAAGACATTCTTATCAGTATAGCTTGCCAAACTAGCTCAGTTGTGAGAGCAATAGACTGAAGACCTTAAAATCCCTAGTACGATCGTGGGTTTCCACATGTTTGGGTGTTTGCATTTTGTTACTGAGTAGCAATTCAGCAAAAAGAAATTTAGCAGCAGAAACGTTTATTTTCAGGTTTCGCCCTCTAGGACACTTGATGTTCTTTCAGTTTGCCTTATCTTAAACACCAAAAAAGACTTTCCAAATGTCAGACGTAGCTGCAATAGCTCATTTGGGAGAGCATTAGACTGAAGATCTAAAAGTCCCTGGTTTGATCCCGGGTTTCGGCATGTTTAGTAGCTGTATTTTTGTTACAGAATAGCAATTTACCAGCAGAATCTTTCATTATAAGGTGTTGCTCTTCAAGAACACTTGATGCTCTTTTTTTCCCAACCTAAAACCCCAAATACGACTTCACATCTGTCACAATTAGCCGAAATAGCTCAGTTGGGAGAGCTTTAGACTGAAGATCTAAAGGTCCCTGGTTCGATCCTGGGTTTCGGCATATTTAGTTGCTGTTTTTTTTTGTTACAGAATAGCAATTTAGCAGCAGAAACTGCCGTGTTCAGGTTCTGGTCTTCAAGAACATTTCATGTTATTACAGTTTGCATTATTATTAGCCCCAATAAAATAATTTCTTATTAGTAGAGCTTGGCGAAATAGCTCAGTTGTGACAACATTAGACTGAAGATCTAAGGGTGTCTTGTTCAATCCTGGGGTTTAGCATGGTTAGGTGTTTGCTTTTGCTACTGAATAGCAATTTTGCAGCAAAAACTGTTGTGTTCAGGTTTTGATCTTGAAAAGCATTTTATGTTATTTCAGTTTGCAAAATCTTTAGCTCCTAAAAAAAGACATTCTTATCAGTATAGCTTGCCAAAATAGCTCAGTTGTGAGAGCAATAGACTGAAGACCTTAAAATCCCTAGTACGATCGTGGGTTTCCACATGTTTGGGTGTTTGCAGTTTGTTACTGAGTAGCAATTCAGCAAAAAGAAATTTAGCAGCAGAAACTTTCATTTTCAGGTTTCGCCCTCTAGGACACTTGATGTTCTTTCAGTTTGCCTTATCTTAAACACCAAAAAAGACTTTCTAAACGTCAGACTTACACGCAATATCTCTTTTGTGAGAGCATTAAACTGAAGATCTAAAGGTCCTGGGTTCGATCCCAGGATTCGGCATGTTTAGTTGCTGTATTTTTGTTACAGAATAGCAATTTACCAGCAGAATCTTTCATTATCAGGTGTTGTTCATCAAGAACACTTAATGCTCTTTTTTTCCCCAGCCTAAAACCCCAAATACGGCTTGACATCTTTCACAATTAGCCGAAATAGCTCAGTTGGGAGAGCGTTAGACTGAAGATCTAAAGGTCCCTGGTTCGATCCCGGGTTTCGGCATATTTAGTTGCTGTTTTTTTGTTACAGAATAGCAATTTAGCAGCAGAAACTGCCGTGTTCAGGTTCTGGTCTTCAAGATCATTTCATGTTATTACAGTTTGCATTATTATTAGCCCCAATAAAAGAATTTCTTATTAGTAGAGCTTGGCGAAATAGCTCAGTTGTGAGAACATTAGACTGAAGATCTAAGGGTGTCTTGTTCAATCCTGGGGTTTAGCATGGTTGGGTGTTTGCTTTTGCTACTGAATAGCAATTTAGCAGCAAAAACTGTTGTTTTCAGTTTTTGATCTTGAAAAACATTTTATGTTATTTCAGTTTGCAAAATCTTTAGCTCCAAAAAAAGAAATTCTTATCAGTATAGCTTGCCAAAATAGGTCAGTTGTGAGAGCAATAGACTGAAGACCTTAAAATCCCTAGTACGATCGTGGGTTTCCACATGTTTGGGTGTTTGCATTTTGTTACTGAGTAGCAATTCAGCAAAAAGAAATTTAGCAGCAGAAACGTTTATTTTCAGGTTTCGCCCTCTAGGACACTTGATGTTCTTTCAGTTTGCCTTATCTTAAACACCAAAAAAGACTTTCCCAATGTCAGACGTAGCTGCAATAGCTCATTTGGGAGAGCATTAGACTGAAGATCTATAAGTCCCTGGTTCGATCCCGGGTTTCGGCATGTTTAGTAGCTGTATTTTTGTTACAGAATAGCAATTTACCAGCAGAATCTTTCATTATAAGGTGTTGCTCTTCAATAACACTTGATGCTCTTTTTTTCCCAACCTAAAACCCCAAATACGACTTCACATCTGTCACAATTAGCCGAAATAGCTCAGTTGGGAGAGCGTTAGACTGAAGATCTAAAGGTCCCTGGTTCGATCCTGGGTTTCGGTATATTTAGTTGCTGTTTTTTTTGTTACAGAATAGCAATTTAGCAGCAGAAACTGCCGTGTTCAGGTTCTGGTCTTCAAGAACATTTCATGTTATTACAGTTTGCATTATTATTAGCCCCAATAAAAGAATTTCTTATTAGTAGAGCTTGGCGAAATAGCTCAGTTGTGACAACATTAGACTGAAGATCTAAGGGTGTCTTGTTCAATCCTGGGGTTTAGCATGGTTGGGTGTTTGCTTTTGCTACTGAATAGCAATTTAGCAGCAAAAACTGTTGTGTTCAGGTTTTGATCTTGAAAAGCATTTTATGTTATTTCAGTTTGCAAAATCTTTAGCTCCTAAAAAAAGACATTCTTATCAGTATAGCTTGCCAAAATAGCTCAGTTGTGAGAGCAATAGACTGAAGACCTTAAAATCCCTAGTACGATCGTGGGTTTCCACATGTTTGGGTGTTTGCAGTTTGTTACTGAGTAGCAATTCAGCAAAAAAGAAATTTAGCAGCAGAAACTTTCATTTTCAGGTTTCGCCCTCTAGGACACTTGATGTTCTATCAGTTTGCCTTATCTTAAACACCAAAAAAGACTTTCTAAACGTCAGACTTACACGCAATAGCTCTTTTGTGAGAGCATTAAACTGAAGATCTAAAGGTCCTGGGTTCGATCCCAAGATTCGGCATGTTTAGTTGCTGTATTTTTGTTACAGAATAGCAATTTACCAGCAGAATCTTTCATTATCAGGTGTTGTTCATCAAGAACACTTAATGCTCTTTTTTTTCCCAGCCTAAAACCCCAAATACGGATTGACATCTTTCACAATTAGCCGAAATAGCTCAGTTGGGAGAGCGTTAGACTGAAGATCTAAAGGTCCCTGGTTCGATCCCGGGTTTTGGCATATTTAGTTGCTGTTTTTTTGATACAGAATAGCAATTTAGCAGCAGAAACTGCCATGTTCAGGTTCTGGTCTTCAAGATCATTTCATGTTATTACAGTTTGCATTATTATTAGCCCCAATAAAAGAATTTCTTATTAGTAGAGCTTGGCGAAATAGCTCAGTTGTGAGAACATTAGACTGAAGATCTAAGGGTGTCTTGTTCAATCCTGGGGTTTAGCATGGTTGGGTGTTTGCTTTTGCTACTGAATAGCAATTTAGCAGCAAAAACTGTTGTTTTCAGTTTTTGATCTTGAAAAACATTTTATGTTATTTCAGTTTGCAAAATCTTTAGCTCCAAAAAAAGACATTCTTATCAGTATAGCTTGCCAAACTAGCTCAGTTGTGAGAGCAATAGACTGAAGACCTTAAAATCCCTAGTACGATCGTGGGTTTCCACATGTTTGGGTGTTTGCATTTTGTTACTGAGTAGCAATTCAGCAAAAAGAAATTTAGCGGCAGAAACGTTTATTTTCAGGTTTCGCCCTCTAGGACACTTGATGTTCTTTCAGTTTGCCTTATCTTAAACACCAAAAAAGACTTTCCAAATGTCAGACGTAGCTGCAATAGCTCATTTGGGAGAGCATTAGACTGAAGATCTATAAGTCCCTGGTTTGATCCCGGGTTTCGGCATGTTTAGTAGCTGTATTTTTGTTACAGAATAGCAATTTACCAGCAGAATCTTTCATTATAAGGTGTTGCTCTTCAAGAACACTTGATGCTCTTTTTTTCCCAACCTAAAACCCCAAATACGACTTCACATCTGTCACAATTAGCCGAAATAGCTCAGTTGGGAGAGCGTTAGACTGAAGATCTAAAGGTCCCTGCTTCGATCCCGGGTTTCGGCATATTTAGTTGCTGTTTTTTTTTGTTACAGAATAGCAATTTAGCAGCAGAAACTGCCGTGTTCAGGTTCTGGTCTTCAAGAACATTTCATGTTATTACAGTTTGCATTATTATTAGCCCCAATAAAATAATTTCTTATTAGTAGAGCTTGGCGAAATAGCTCAGTTGTGACAACATTAGACTGAAGATCTAAGGGTGTCTTGTTCAATCCTGGGGTTTAGCATGGTTAGGTGTTTGCTTTTGCTACTGAATAGCAATTTAGCAGCAAAAACTGTTGTGTTCAGGTTTTGATCTTGAAAAGCATTTTATGTTATTTCAGTTTGCAAAATCTTTAGCTCCTAAAAAAAGACATTCTTATCAGTATAGCTTGCCAAAATAGCTCAGTTGTGAGAGCAATAGACTGAAGACCTTAAAATCCCTAGTACGATCGTGGGTTTCCACATGTTTGGGTGTTTGCAGTTTGTTACTGAGTAGCAATTCAGCAAAAAGAAATTTAGCAGCAGAAACTTTCATTTTCAGGTTTCGCCCTCTAGGACACTTGATGTTCTTTCAGTTTGCCTTATCTTAAACACCAAAAAAGACTTTCTAAACGTCAGACTTACACGCAATATCTCTTTTGTGAGAGCATTAAACTGAAGATCTAAAGGTCCTGGGTTCGATCCCAGGATTCGGCATGTTTAGTTGCTGTATTTTTGTTACAGAATAGCAATTTACCAGCAGAATCTTTCATTATCAGGTGTTGTTCATCAAGAACACTTAATGCTCTTTTTTTCCCCAGCCTAAAACCCCAAATACGGCTTGACATCTTTCACAATTAGCCGAAATAGCTCAGTTGGGAGAGCGTTAGACTGAAGATCTAAAGGTCCATGGTTCGATCCCGGGTTTTGGCATATTTAGTTGCTGTTTTTTTGTTACAGAATAGCAATTTAGCAGCAGAAACTGCCGTGTTCAGGTTCTGGTCTTCAAGATCATTTCATGTTATTACAGTTTGCATTATTATTAGCCCCAATAAAAGAATTTCTTATTAGTAGAGCTTGGCGAAATAGCTCAGTTGTGAGAACATTAGACTGAAGATCTAAGGGTGTCTTGTTCAATCCTGGGGTTTAGCATGGTTGGGTGTTTGCTTTTGCTACTGAATAGCAATTTAGCAGCAAAAACTGTTGTTTTCAGTTTTTGATCTTGAAAAACATTTTATGTTATTTCAGTTTGCAAAATCTTTAGCTCCAAAAAAAGAAATTCTTATCAGTATAGCTTGCCAAAATAGGTCAGTTGTGAGAGCAATAGACTGAAGACCTTAAAATCCCTAGTACGATCGTGGGTTTCCACATGTTTGGGTGTTTGCATTTTGTTACTGAGTAGCAATTCAGCAAAAAGAAATTTAGCAGCAGAAACATTTATTTTCAGGTTTCGCCCTCTAGGACACTTGATGTTCTTTCAGTTTGCCTTATCTTAAACACCAAAAAAGACTTTCCAAATGTCAGACGTAGCTGCAATAGCTCATTTGGGAGAGCATTAGACTGAAGATCTATAAATCCCTGGTTCGATCCCGGGTTTCGGCATGTTTAGTAGCTGTATTTTTGTTACAGAATAGCAATTTACCAGCAGAATCTTTCATTATAAGGTGTTGCTCTTCAATAACACTTGATGCTCTTTTTTTCCCAACCTAAAACCCCAAATACGACTTCACATCTGTCACAATTAGCCGAAATAGCTCAGTTGGGAGAGCGTTAGACTGAAGATCTAAAGGTCCCTGGTTCGATCCTGGGTTTCGGCATATTTAGTTGCTGTTTTTTTTGTTACAGAATAGCAATTTAGCAGCAGAAACTGCCGTGTTCAGGTTCTGGTCTTCAAGAACATTTCATGTTATTACAGTTTGCATTATTATTAGCCCCAATAAAAGAATTTCTTATTAGTAGAGCTTGGCGAAATAGCTCAGTTGTGACAACATTAGACTGAAGATCTAAGGGTGTCTTGTTCAATCCTGGGGTTTAGCATGGTTGGGTGTTTGCTTTTGCTACTGAATAGCAATTTAGCAGCAAAAACTGTTGTGTTCAGGTTTTGATCTTGAAAAGCATTTTATGTTATTTCAGTTTGCAAAATCTTTAGCTCCTAAAAAAAGACATTCTTATCAGTATAGCTTGCCAAAATAGCTCAGTTGTGAGAGCAATAGACTGAAGACCTTAAAATCCCTAGTACGATCGTGGGTTTCCACATGTTTGGGTGTTTGCAGTTTGTTACTGAGTAGCAATTCAGCAAAAAAGAAATTTAGCAGCAGAAACTTTCATTTTCAGGTTTCGCCCTCTAGGACACTTGATGTTCTATCAGTTTGCCTTATCTTAAACACCAAAAAAGACTTTCTAAACGTCAGACTTACACGCAATAGCTCTTTTGTGAGAGCATTAAACTGAAGATCTAAAGGTCCTGGGTTCGATCCCAAGATTCGGCATGTTTAGTTGCTGTATTTTTGTTACAGAATAGCAATTTACCAGCAGAATCTTTCATTATCAGGTGTTGTTCATCAAGAACACTTAATGCTCTTTTTTTTCCCAGCCTAAAACCCCAAATACGGCTTGACATCTTTCACAATTAGCCGAAATAGCTCAGTTGGGAGAGTGTTAGACTGAAGATCTAAAAGTCCCTGGTTCGAGCCCGGGTTTCGGCATATTTAGTTGCTGTTTTTTTGATACAGAATAGCAATTTAGCAGCAGAAACTGCCATGTTCAGGTTCTGGTCTTCAAGATCATTTCATGTTATTACAGTTTGCATTATTATTAGCCCCAATAAAAGAATTTCTTATTAGTAGAGCTTGGCGAAATAGCTCAGTTGTGAGAACATTAGACTGAAGATCTAAGGGTGTCTTGTTCAATCCTGGGGTTTAGCATGGTTGGGTGTTTGCTTTTGCTACTGAATAGCAATTTAGCAGCAAAAACTGTTGTTTTCAGTTTTTGATCTTGAAAAACATTTTATGTTATTTCAGTTTGCAAAATCTTTAGCTCCAAAAAAAAGACATTCTTATCAGTATAGCTTGCCAAACTAGCTCAGTTGTGAGAGCAATAGACTGAAGACCTTAAAATCCCTAGTACGATCGTGGGTTTCCACATGTTTGGGTGTTTGCATTTTGTTACTGAGTAGCAATTCAGCAAAAAGAAATTTAGCAGCAGAAACGTTTATTTTCAGGTTTCGCCCTCTAGGACACTTGATGTTCTTTCAGTTTGCCTTATCTTAAACACCAAAAAAGACTTTCCAAATGTCAGACGTAGCTGCAATAGCTCATTTGGGAGAGCATTAGACTGAAGATCTATAAGTCCCTGGTTTGATCCCGGGTTTTGGCATGTTTAGTAGCTGTATTTTTGTTACAGAATAGCAATTTACCAGCAGAATCTTTCATTATAAGGTGTTGCTCTTCAAGAACACTTGATGCTCTTTTTTCCCCAACCTAAAACCCCAAATTCGACTTCACATCTGTCACAATTAGCCGAAATAGCTCAGTTGGGAGAGCGTTAGACTGAAGATCTAAAGGTCCCTGGTTCGATCCCGGGTTTCGGCATATTTAGTTGCTGTTTTTTTTGTTACAGAATAGCAATTTAGCAGCAGAAACTGCCGTGTTCAGGTTCTGGTCTTCAAGAACATTTCATGTTATTACAGTTTGCATTATTATTAGCCCCAATAAAATAATTTCTTATTAGTAGAGCTTGGCGAAATAGCTCAGTTGTGACAACATTAGACTGAAGATCTAAGGATGTCTTGTTCAATCCTGGGGTTTAGCATGGTTAGGTGTTTGCTTTTGCTACTGAATAGCAATTTTGCAGCAAAAACTGTTGTGTTCAGGTTTTGATCTTGAAAAGCATTTTATGTTATTTCAGTTTGCAAAATCTTTAGCTCCTAAAAAAAGACATTCTTATCAGTATAGCTTGCCAAAATAGCTCAGTTGTGAGAGCAATAGACTGAAGACCTTAAAATCCCTAGTACGATCGTGGGTTTCCACATGTTTGGGTGTTTGCAGTTTGTTACTGAGTAGCAATTCAGCAAAAAGAAATTTAGCAGCAGAAACTTTCATTTTCAGGTTTCGCCCTCTAGGACACTTGATGTTCTTTCAGTTTGCCTTATCTTAAACACCAAAAAAGACTTTCTAAACGTCAGACTTACACGCAATATCTCTTTTGTGAGAGCATTAAACTGAAGATCTAAAGGTCCTGGGTTCGATCCCAGGATTCGGCATGTTTAGTTGCTGTATTTTTGTTTCAGAATAGCAATTTACCAGCAGAATCTTTCATTATCAGGTGTTGTTCATCAAGAACACTTAATGCTCTTTTTTTCCCCAGCCTAAAACCCCAAATACGGCTTGACATCTTTCACAATTAGCCGAAATAGCTCAGTTGGGAGAGCGTTAGACTGAAGATCTAAAGGTCCCTGGTTCGATCCCGGGTTTCGGCATATTTAGTTGCTGTTTTTTTGTTACAGAATAGCAATTTAGCAGCAGAAACTGCCGTGTTCAGGTTCTGGTCTTCAAGATCATTTCATGTTATTACAGTTTGCATTATTATTAGCCCCAATAAAAGAATTTCTTATTAGTAGAGCTTGGCGAAATAGCTCAGTTGTGAGAACATTAGACTGAAGATCTAAGGGTGTCTTGTTCAATCCTGGGGTTTAGCATGGTTGGGTGTTTGCTTTTGCTACTGAATAGCAATTTAGCAGCAAAAACAGTTGTTTTCAGTTTTTGATCTTGAAAAACATTTTATGTTATTTCAGTTTGCAAAATCTTTAGCTCCAAAAAAAGACATTCTTATCAGTATAGCTTGCCAAAATAGCTCAGTTGTGAGAGCAATAGACTGAAGACCTTAAAATCCCTAGTACGATCGTGGGTTTCCACATGTTTGGGTGTTTGCATTTTGTTACTGAGTAGCAATTCAGCAAAAAGAAATTTAGCAGCAGAAACGTTTATTTTCAGGTTTCGTCCTCTAAGACACTTGATGTTCTTTCAGTTTGCCTTATCTTAAACACCAAAAAAGACTTTCCAAATGTCAGACGTAGCTGCAATAGCTCATTTGGGAGAGCATTAGACTGAAGATCTATAAGTCCCTGGTTCGATCCCGGGTTTCGGCATGTTTAGTAGCTGTATTTTTGTTACAGAATAGCAATTTACCAGCAGAATCTTTCATTATAAGGTGTTGCTCTTCAAGAACACTTGATGCTCTTTTTTTCCCAACCTAAAACCCCAAATACGACTTCACATCTGTCACAATTAGCCGAAATAGCTCAGTTGGGAGAGCATTAGACTGAAGATCTAAAGGTCCCTGGTTCGATCCCGGGTTTCGGCATATTTAGTTGCTGTTTTTTTTGTTACAGAATAGCAATTTAGCAGCAGAAACTGCCGTGTTCAGGTTCTGGTCTTCAAGAACATTTCATGTTATTACAGTTTGCATTATTATTAGCCCCAATAAAAGAATTTCTTATTAGTAGAGCTTGGCGAAATAGCTCAGTTGTGACAACATTAGACTGAAGATCTAAGGGTGTCTTGTTCAATCCTGGGGTTTAGCATGGTTGGGTGTTTGCTTTTGCTACTGAATAGCAATTTAGCAGCAAAAACTGTTGTGTTCAGGTTTTGATCTTGAAAAGCATTTTATGTTATTTCAGTTTGCAAAATCTTTAGCTCCTAAAAAAAGACATTCTTATCAGTATAGCTTGCCAAAATAGCTCAGTTGTGAGAGCAATAGACTGAAGACCTTAAAATCCCTAGTACGATCGTGGGTTTCCACATGTTTGGGTGTTTGCAGTTTGTTACTGAGTAGCAATTCAGCAAAAAGGAATTTAGCAGCAGAAACTTTCATTTTCAGGTTTCGCCCTCTAGGACACTTGATGTTCTTTCAGTTTGCCTTATCTTAAACACCAAAAAAGACTTTCTAAACGTCAGACTTACACGCAATATCTCTTTTGTGAGAGCATTAAACTGAAGATCTAAAGGTCCTGGGTTCGATCCCAGGATTCGGCATGTTTAGTTGCTGTATTTTTGTTACAGAATAGCAATTTACCAGCAGAATCTTTCATTATCAGGTGTTGTTCATCAAGAACACTTAATGCTCTTTTTTTCCCCAGCCTAAAACCCCAAATACGGCTTGACATCTTTCACAATTAGCCGAAATAGCTCAGTTGGGAGAGCGTTAGACTGAAGATCTAAAGGTCCCTGGTTCGATCCCGGGTTTCGGCATATTTAGTTGCTGTTTTTTTGTTACAGAATAGCAATTTAGCAGCAGAAACTGCCGTGTTCAGGTTCTGGTCTTCAAGATCATTTCATGTTATTACAGTTTGAATTATTATTAGCCCCAATAAAAGAATTTCTTATTAGTAGAGCTTGGCGAAATAGCTCAGTTGTGAGAACATTAGACTGAAGATCTAAGGGTGTCTTGTTCAATCCTGGGGTTTAGCATGGTTGGGTGTTTGCTTTTGCTACTGAATAGCAATTTAGCAGCAAAAACTGTTGTTTTCAGTTTTTGATCTTGAAAAACATTTTATGTTATTTCAGTTTGCAAAATCTTTAGCTCCAAAAAAAGAAATTCTTATCAGTATAGCTTGCCAAAATAGGTCAGTTGTGAGAGCAATAGACTGAAGACCTTAAAATTCCTAGTACGATCGTGGGTTTCCACATGTTTGGGTGTTTGCATTTTGTTACTGAGTAGCAATTCAGCAAAAAGAAATTTAGCAGCAGAAACGTTTATTTTCAGGTTTCGCCCTCTAGGACACTTGATGTTCTTTCAGTTTGCCTTATCTTAAACACCAAAAAAGACTTTCTCAATGTCAGACGTAGCTGCAATAGCTCATTTGGGAGAGCATTAGACTGAAGATTTATAAGTCCCTGGTTCGATCCCGGGTTTCGGCATGTTTAGTAGCTGTATTTTTGTTACAGAATAGCAATTTACCAGCAGAATCTTTCATTATAAGGTGTTGCTCTTCAAGAACACTTGATGCTCTTTTTTTCCCAACCTAAAACCCCAAATACGACTTCACATCTGTCACAATTAGCCGAAATAGCTCAGTTGGGAGAGCGTTAGACTGAAGATCTAAAGGTCCCTGGTTCGATCCCGGGTTTCGGCATATTTAGTTGCTGTTTTTTTTGTTACAGAATAGCAATTTAGCAGCAGAAACTGCCGTGTTCAGGTTCTGGTCTTCAAGAACATTTCATGTTATTACAGTTTGCATTATTATTAGCCCCAATAAAAGAATTTCTTATTAGTAGAGCTTGGCGAAATAGCTCAGTTGTGACAACATTAGACTGAAGATCTAAGGGTGTCTTGTTCAATCCTGGGGTTTAGCATGGTTGGGTGTTTGCTTTTGCTACTGAATAGCAATTTAGCAGCAAAAACTGTTGTGTTCAGGTTTTGATCTTGAAAAGCATTTTATGTTATTTCAGTTTGCAAAATCTTTAGCTCCTAAAAAAAGACATTCTTATCAGTATAGCTTGCCAAAATAGCTCAGTTGTGAGAGCAATAGACTGAAGACCTTAAAATCCCTAGTACGATCGTGGGTTTCCACATGTTTGGGTGTTTGCAGTTTGTTACTGAGTAGCAATTCAGCAAAAAGAAATTTAGCAGCAGAAACTTTCATTTTCAGGTTTCGCCCTCTAGGACACTTGATGTTCTATCAGTTTGCCTTATCTTAAACACCAAAAAAGACTTTCTAAACGTCAGACTTACACGCAATAGCTCTTTTGTGAGAGCATTAAACTGAAGATCTAAAGGTCCTGGGTTCGATCCCAAGATTCGGCATGTTTAGTTGCTGTATTTTTGTTACAGAATAGCAATTTACCAGCAGAATCTTTCATTATCAGGTGTTGTTCATCTAGAACACTTAATGCTCTTTTTTTTCCCAGCCTAAAACCCCAAATACGGCTTGACATCTTTCACAATTAGCCGAAATAGCTCAGTTGGGAGAGCGTTAGACTGAAGATCTAAAGGTCCCTGGTTCGATACCGGGTTTCGGCATATTTAGTTGCTGTTTTTTTGATACAGAATAGCAATTTAGCAGCAGAAACTGCCGTGTTCAGGTTCTGGTCTTCAAGATCATTTCATGTTATTACAGTTTGCATTATTATTAGCCCCAATAAAAGAATTTCTTATTAGTAGAGCTTGGCGAAATAGCTCAGTTGTGAGAACATTAGACTGAAGAACTAAGGGTGTCTTGTTCAATCCTGGGGTTTAGCATGGTTGGGTGTTTGCTTTTGCTACTGAATAGCAATTTAGCAGCAAAAACTGTTGTTTTCAGTTTTTGATCTTGAAAAACATTTTATGTTATTTCAGTTTGCAAAATCTTTAGCTCCAAAAAAAGACATTCTTATCAGTATAGCTTGCCAAACTAGCTCAGTTGTGAGAGCAATAGACTGAAGACCTTAAAATCCCTAGTACGATCGTGGGTTTCCACATGTTTGGGTGTTTGCATTTTGTTACTGAGTAGCAATTCAGCAAAAAGAAATTTAGCAGCAGAAACGTTTATTTTCAGGTTTCGCCCTCTAGGACACTTGATGTTCTTTCAGTTTGCCTTATCTTAAACACCAAAAAAGACTTTCCAAATGTCAGACGTAGCTGCAATAGCTCATTTGGGAGAGCATTAGACTGAAGATCTATAAGTCCCTGGTTTGATCCCGGGTTTCGGCATGTTTAGTAGCTGTATTTTTGTTACAGAATAGCAATTTACCAGCAGAATCTTTCATTATAAGGTGTTGCTCTTCAAGAACACTTGATGCTCTTTTTTCCCCAACCTAAAACCCCAAATACGACTTCACATCTGTCACAACTAGCAGAAATAGCTCAGTTGGGAGAGCGTTAGACTGAAGATCTAAAGGTCCCATGTTCGATCCCGGGTTTCGGCATATTTAGTTGCTGTTTTTTTTGTTACAGAATAGCAATTTAGCAGCAGAAACTGCCGTGTTCAGGTTCTGGTCTTCAAGAACATTTCATGTTATTACAGTTTGCATTATTATTAGCCCCAATAAAATAATTTCTTATTAGTAGAGCTTGGCGAAATAGCTCAGTTGTGACAACATTAGACTGAAGATCTAAGGGTGTCTTGTTCAATCCTGGGGTTTAGCATGGTTAGGTGTTTGCTTTTGCTACTGAATTGCAATTTAGCAGCAAAAACTGTTGTGTTCAGGTTTTGATCTTGAAAAGCATTTTATGTTATTTCAGTTTGCAAAATCTTTAGCTCCTAAAAAAAGACATTCTTATCAGTATAGCTTGCCAAAATAGCTCAGTTGTGAGAGCAATAGACTGAAGACCTTAAAATCCCTAGTACGATCGTGGGTTTCCACATGTTTGGGTGTTTGCAGTTTGTTACTGAGTAGCAATTCAGCAAAAATAAATTTAGCAGCAGAAACTTTCATTTTCAGGTTTCGCCCTCTAGGACACTTGATGTTCTTTCAGTTTGCCTTATCTTAAACACCAAAAAAGACTTTCTAAACGTCAGACTTACACGCAATATTTCTTTTGTGAGAGCATTAAACTGAAGATCTAAAGGTCCTGGGTTCGATCCCAGGATTCGGCATGTTTAGTTGCTGTATTTTTGTTACAGAATAGCAATTTACCAGCAGAATCTTTCATTATCAGGTGTTGTTCATCAAGAACACTTAATGCTCTTTTTTTTCCCAGCCTAAAACCCCAAATACGGCTTGACATCTTTCACAATTAGCCGAAATAGCTCAGTTGGGAGAGCGTTAGACTGAAGATCTAAAGGTCCCTGGTTCGATCCCGGGTTTCGGCATATTTAGTTCCTTTTTTTTTGTTACAGAATAGCAATTTAGCAGCTGAAACTGCCGTGTTCAGGTTCTGGTCTTCAAGATCATTTCATGTTATTACAGTTTGCATTATTATTAGCCCCAATAAAAGAATTTCTTATTAGTAGAGCTTGGCGAAATAGCTCAGTTGTGACAACATTAGACTGAAGATCTAAGGGTGTCTTGTTCAATCCTGGGGTTTAGCATGGTTGGGTGTTTGCTTTTGCTACTGAATAGCAATTTAGCAGCAAAAACAGTTGTTTTCAGTTTTTGATCTTGAAAAACATTTTATGTTATTTCAGTTTGCAAAATCTTTAGCTCCAAAAAAAGACATTCTTATCAGTATAGCTTGCCAAAATAGCTCAGTTGTGAGAGCAATAGACTGAAGACCTTAAAATCCCTAGTACGATCGTGGGTTTCCACATGTTTGGGTGTTTGCATTTTGTTACTGAGTAGCAATTCAGCAAAAAGAAATTTAGCAGCAGAAACGTTTATTTTCAGGTTTCGCCCTCTAGGACACTTGATGTTCTTTCAGTTTGCCTTATCTTAAACACCAAAAAAGACTTTCCAAATGTCAGACGTAGGTGCAATAGCTCATTTGGGAGAGCATTAGACTGAAGATCTATAAGTCCCTGGTTCGATCCCGGGTTTCGGCATGTTTAGTAGCTGTATTTTTGTTACAGAATAGCAATTTACCAGCAGAATCTTTCATTATAAGGTGTTGCTCTTCAAGAACACTTGATGCTCTTTTTTTCCCAACCTAAAACCCCAAATACGACTTCACATCTGTCACAATTAGCCGAAATAGCTCAGTTGGGAGAGCGTTAGACTGAAGATCTAAAGGTCCCTGGTTCGATCCCGGGTTTCGGCATATTTAGTTGCTGTTTTTTTTGTTACAGAATAGCAATTTAGCAGCAGAAACTGCCGTGTTCAGGTTCTGGTCTTCAAGAACATTTCATGTTATTACAGTTTGCATTATTATTAGCCCCAATAAAAGAATTTCTTATTAGTAGAGCTTGGCGAAATAGCTCAGTTGTGACAACATTAGACTGAAGATCTAAGGGTGTCTTGTTCAATCCTGGGGTTTAGCATGGTTGGGTGTTTGCTTTTGCTACTGAATAGCAATTTAGCAGCAAAAACTGTTGTGTTCAGGTTTTGATCTTGAAAAGCATTTTATGTTATTTCAGTTTGCAAAATCTTTAGCTCCTAAAAAAAGACATTCTTATCAGTATAGCTTGCCAAAATAGCTCAGTTGTGAGAGCAATAGACTGAAGACCTTAAAATCCCTAGTACGATCGTGGGTTTCCACATGTTTGGGTGTTTGCAGTTTGTTACTGAGTAGCAATTCAGCAAAAAGAAATTTAGCAGCAGAAACTTTCATTTTCAGGTTTCGCCCTCTAGGACACTTGATGTTCTATCAGTTTGCCTTATCTTAAACACCAAAAAAGACTTTCTAAACGTCAGACTTACACGCAATAGCTCTTTTGTGAGAGCATTAAACTGAAGATCTAAAGGTCCTGGGTTCGATCCCAAGATTCGGCATGTTTAGTTGCTGTATTTTTGTTACAGAATAGCAATTTACCAGCAGAATCTTTCATTATCAGGTGTTGTTCATCTAGAACACTTAATGCTCTTTTTTTTCCCAGCCTAAAACCCCAAATACGGCTTGACATCTTTCACAATTAGCCGAAATAGCTCAGTTGGGAGAGCGTTAGACTGAAGATCTAAAGGTCCCTGGTTCGATACCGGGTTTCGGCATATTTAGTTGCTGTTTTTTTGATACAGAATAGCAATTTAGCAGCAGAAACTGCCGTGTTCAGGTTCTGGTCTTCAAGATCATTTCATGTTATTACAGTTTGCATTATTATTAGCCCCAATAAAAGAATTTCTTATTAGTAGAGCTTGGCGAAATAGCTCAGTTGTGAGAACATTAGACTGAAGAACTAAGGGTGTCTTGTTCAATCCTGGGGTTTAGCATGGTTGGGTGTTTGCTTTTGCTACTGAATAGCAATTTAGCAGCAAAAACTGTTGTTTTCAGTTTTTGATCTTGAAAAACATTTTATGTTATTTCAGTTTGCAAAATCTTTAGCTCCAAAAAAAGACATTCTTATCAGTATAGCTTGCCAAACTAGCTCAGTTGTGAGAGCAATAGACTGAAGACCTTAAAATCCCTAGTACGATCGTGGGTTTCCACATGTTTGGGTGTTTGCATTTTGTTACTGAGTAGCAATTCAGCAAAAAGAAATTTAGCAGCAGAAACGTTTATTTTCAGGTTTCGCCCTCTAGGACACTTGATGTTCTTTCAGTTTGCCTTATCTTAAACACCAAAAAAGACTTTCCAAATGTCAGACGTAGCTGCAATAGCTCATTTGGGAGAGCATTAGACTGAAGATCTATAAGTCCCTGGTTTGATCCCGGGTTTCAGCATGTTTAGTAGCTGTATTTTTGTTACAGAATAGCAATTTACCAGCAGAATCTTTCATTATAAGGTGTTGCTCTTCAAGAACACTTGATGCTCTTTTTTTCCCAACCTAAAACCCCAAATACGACTTCACATCTGTCACAACTAGCAGAAATAGCTCAGTTGGGAGAGCGTTAGACTGAAGATCTAAAGGTCCCATGTTCGATCCCGGGTTTCGGCATATTTAGTTGCTGTTTTTTTTGTTACAGAATAGCAATTTAGCAGCAGAAACTGCCGTGTTCAGGTTCTGGTCTTCAAGAACATTTCATGTTATTACAGTTTGCATTATTATTAGCCCCAATAAAATAATTTCTTATTAGTAGAGCTTGGCGAAATAGCTCAGTTGTGACAACATTAGACTGAAGATCTAAGGGTGTCTTGTTCAATCCTGGGGTTTAGCATGGTTAGGTGTTTGCTTTTGCTACTGAATTGCAATTTAGCAGCAAAAACTGTTGTGTTCAGGTTTTGATCTTGAAAAGCATTTTATGTTATTTCAGTTTGCAAAATCTTTAGCTCCTAAAAAAAGACATTCTTATCAGTATAGCTTGCCAAAATAGCTCAGTTGTGAGAGCAATAGACTGAAGACCTTAAAATCCCTAGTACGATCGTGGGTTTCCACATGTTTGGGTGTTTGCAGTTTGTTACTGAGTAGCAATTCAGCAAAAATAAATTTAGCAGCAGAAACTTTCATTTTCAGGTTTCGCCCTCTAGGACACTTGATGTTCTTTCAGTTTGCCTTATCTTAAACACCAAAAAAGACTTTCTAAACGTCAGACTTACACGCAATATTTCTTTTGTGAGAGCATTAAACTGAAGATCTAAGGGTCCTGGGTTCGATCCCAGGATTCGGCATGTTTAGTTGCTGTATTTTTGTTACAGAATAGCAATTTACCAGCAGAATCTTTCATTATCAGGTGTTGTTCATCAAGAACACTTAATGCTCTTTTTTTTCCCAGCCTAAAACCCCAAATACGGCTTGACATCTTTCACAATTAGCCGAAATAGCTCAGTTGGGAGAGCGTTAGACTGAAGATCTAAAGGTCCCGGGTTTCGGCATATTTAGTTCCTTTTTTTTTGTTACAGAATAGCAATTTAGCAGCTGAAACTGCCGTGTTCAGGTTCTGGTCTTCAAGATCATTTCATGTTATTACAGTTTGCATTATTATTAGCCCCAATAAAAGAATTTCTTATTAGTAGAGCTTGGCGAAATAGCTCAGTTGTGACAACATTAGACTGAAGATCTAAGGGTGTCTTGTTCAATCCTGGGGTTTAGCATGGTTGGGTGTTTGCTTTTGCTACTGAATAGCAATTTAGCAGCAAAAACAGTTGTTTTCAGTTTTTGATCTTGAAAAACATTTTATGTTATTTCAGTTTGCAAAATCTTTAGCTCCAAAAAAAGACATTCTTATCAGTATAGCTTGCCAAAATAGCTCAGTTGTGAGAGCAATAGACTGAAGACCTTAAAATCCCTAGTACGATCGTGGGTTTCCACATGTTTGGGTGTTTGCATTTTGTTACTGAGTAGCAATTCAGCAAAAAGAAATTTAGCAGCAGAAACGTTTATTTTCAGGTTTCGCCCTCTAGGACACTTGATGTTCTTTCAGTTTGCCTTATCTTAAACACCAAAAAAGACTTTCCAAATGTCAGACGTAGGTGCAATAGCTCATTTGGGAGAGCATTAGACTGAAGATCTATAAGTCCCTGGTTCGATCCCGGGTTTTGGCATGTTTAGTAGCTGTATTTTTGTTACAGAATAGCAATTTACCAGCAGAATCTTTCATTATAAGGTGTTGCTCTTCAAGAACACTTGATGCTCTTTTTTTCCCAACCTAAAACCCCAAATACGACTTCACATCTGTCACAATCAGCCGAAATAGCTCAGTTGGGAGAGCGTTAGACTGAAGATCTAAAGGTCCCTGGTTCGATCCCGGGTTTCGGCATATTTAGTTGCTGTTTTTTTTGTTACAGAATAGCAATTTAGCAGCAGAAACTGCCGTGTTCAGGTTCTGGTCTTCAAGAACATTTCATGTTATTACAGTTTGCATTATTATTAGCCCCAATAAAAGAATTTCTTATTAGTAGAGCTTGGCGAAATAGCTCAGTTGTGACAACATTAGACTGAAGATCTAAGGGTGTCTTGTTCAATCCTGGGGTTTAGCATGGTTGGGTGTTTGCTTTTGCTACTGAATAGCAATTTAGCAGCAAAAACAGTTGTTTTCAGTTTTTGATCTTGAAAAACATTTTATGTTATTTCAGTTTGCAAAATCTTTAGCTCCAAAAAAAGACATTCTTATCAGTATAGCTTGCCAAAATAGCTCAGTTGTGAGAGCAATAGACTGAAGACCTTAAAATCCCTAGTACGATCGTGGGTTTCCACATGTTTGGGTGTTTGCATTTTGTTACTGAGTAGCAATTCAGCAAAAAGAAATTTAGCAGCAGAAACGTTTATTTTCAGGTTTCGTCCTCTAGGACACTTGATGTTCTTTCAGTTTGCCTTATCTTAAACACCAAAAAAGACTTTCCAAATGTCAGACGTAGCTGCAATAGCTCATTTGGGAGAGCATTAGACTGAAGATCTATAAGTCCCTGGTTCAATCCCGGGTTTCGGCATGTTTAGTAGCTGTATTTTTGTTACAGAATAGCAATTTACCAGCAGAATCTTTCATTATAAGGTGTTGCTCTTAAAGAACACTTGATGCTCTTTTTTTCCCAACCTAAAACCCCAAATACGACTTCACATCTGTCACAATTAGCCGAAATAGCTCAGTTGGGAGAGCGTTAGACTGAAGATCTAAAGGTCCCTGGTTCGATCCCGGGTTTCGGCATATTTAGTTGCTGTTTTTTTTGTTACAGAATAGCAATTTAGCAGCAGAAACTGCCGTGTTCAGGTTCTGGTCTTCAAGAACATTTCATGTTATTACAGTTTGCATTATTATTAGCCCCAATAAAAGAATTTCTTATTAGTAGAGCTTGGCGAAATAGCTCAGTTGTGACAACATTAGACTGAAGATCTAAGGGTGTCTTGTTCAATCCTGGGGTTTAGCATGGTTGGGTGTTTGCTTTTGCTACTGAATAGCAATTTAGCAGCAAAAACTGTTGTGTTCAGGTTTTGATCTTGAAAAGCATTTTATGTTATTTCAGTTTGCAAAATCTTTAGCTCCTAAAAAAAGACATTCTTATCAGTATAGCTTGCCAAAATAGCTCAGTTGTGAGAGCAATAGACTGAAGACCTTAAAATCCCTAGTACGATCGTGGGTTTCCACATGTTTGGGTGTTTGCAGTTTGTTACTGAGTAGCAATTCAGCAAAAAGGAATTTAGCAGCAGAAACTTTCATTTTCTGGTTTCGCCCTCTAGGACACTTGATGTTCTTTCAGTTTGCCTTATCTTAAACACCAAAAAAGACTTTCTAAACGTCAGACTTACACGCAATATCTCTTTTGTGAGAGCATTAAACTGAAGATCTAAAGGTCCTGGGTTCGATCCCAGGATTCGGCATGTTTAGTTGCTGTATTTTTGTTACAGAATAGCAATTTACCAGCAGAATCTTTCATTATCAGGTGTTGTTCATCAAGAACACTTAATGCTCTTTTTTTCCCCAGCCTAAAACCCCAAATACGGCTTGACATCTTTCACAATTAGCCGAAATAGCTCAGTTGGGAGAGCGTTAGACTGAAGATCTAAAGGTCCCTGGTTCGATCCCGGGTTTCGGCATATTTAGTTGCTGTTTTTTTGTTACAGGATAGCAATTTAGCAGCAGAAACTGCCGTGTTCAGGTTCTGGTCTTCAAGATCATTTCATGTTATTACAGTTTGAATTATTATTAGCCCCAATAAAAGAATTTCTTATTAGTAGAGCTTGGCGAAATAGCTCAGTTGTGAGAACATTAGACTGAAGATCTAAGGGTGTCTTGTTCAATCCTGGGGTTTAGCATGGTTGGGTGTTTGCTTTTGCTACTGAATAGCAATTTAGCAGCAAAAACTGTTGTTTTCAGTTTTTGATCTTGAAAAACATTTTGTTATTTCAGTTTGCAAAATCTTTAGCTCCAAAAAAAGACATTCTTATCAGTATAGCTTGCCAAACTAGCTCAGTTGTGAGAGCAATAGACTGAAGACCTTAAAATCCCTAGTACGATCGTGGGTTTCCACATGTTTGGGTGTTTGCATTTTGTTACTGAGTAGCAATTCAGCAAAAAGAAATTTAGCAGCAGAAACGTTTATTTTCAGGTTTCGCCCTCTAGGACACTTGATGTTCTTTCAGTTTGCCTTATCTTAAACACCAAAAAAGACTTTCCAAATGTCAGACGTAGCTGCAATAGCTCATTTGGGAGAGCATTAGACTGAAGATCTATAAGTCCCTGGCTTGATCCCGGGTTTCGGCATGTTTAGTAGCTGTATTTTTGTTACAGAATAGCAATTTACCAGCAGAATCTTTCATTATAAGGTGTTGCTCTTCAAGAACACTTGATGCTCTTTTTTTCCCAACCTAAAACCCCAAATACGACTTCACATCTGTCACAATTAGCAGAAATAGCTCAGTTGGGAGAGCGTTAGACTGAAGATCTAAAGGTCCCTTGTTCGATCCCGGGTTTCGGCATATTTAGTTGCTGTTTTTTTTGTTACAGAATAGCAATTTAGCAGCAGAAACTGCCGTGTTCAGGTTCTGGTCTTCAAGAACATTTCATGTTATTACAGTTTGCATTATTATTAGCCCCAATAAAAGAATTTCTTATTAGTAGAGCTTGGCGAAATAGCTCAGTTGTGACAACATTAGACTGAAGATCTAAGGGTGTCTTGTTCAATCCTGGGGTTTAGCATGGTTGGGTGTTTGCTTTTGCTACTGAATAGCAATTTAGCAGCAAAAACTGTTGTGTTCAGGTTTTGATCTTGAAAAGCATTTTATGTTATTTCAGTTTGCAAAATCTTTAGCTCCTAAAAAAAGACATTCTTATCAGTATAGCTTGCCAAAATAGCTCAGTTGTGAGAGCAATAGACTGAAGACCTTAAAATCCCTAGTACGATCGTGGGTTTCCACATGTTTGGGTGTTTGCAGTTTGTTACTGAGTAGCAATTCAGCAAAAAGAAATTTAGCAGCAGAAACTTTCATTTTCAGGTTTCGCCCTCTAGGACACTTGATGTTCTTTCAGTTTGCCTTATCTTAAACACCAAAAAAGACTTTCTAAACGTCAGACTTACACACAATATCTCTTTTGTGAGAGCATTAAACTGAAGATCTAAAGGTCCTGGGTTCGATCCCAGGATTCGGCATGTTTAGTTGCTGTATTTTTGTTACAGAATAGCAATTTACCAGCAGAATCTTTCATTATCAGGTGTTGTTCATCAAGAACACTTAATGCTCTTTTTTTTCCCAGCCTAAAACCCCAAATACGGCTTGACATCTTTCACAATTAGCCGAAATAGCTCAGTTGGGAGAGCGTTAGACTGAAGATCTAAAGGTCCCTGGTTCGATCCCGGGTTTCGGCATATTTAGTTCCTTTTTTTTTGTTACAGAATAGCAATTTAGCAGCAGAAACTGCCGTGTTCAGGTTCTGGTCTTCAAGATCATTTCATGTTATTACAGTTTGCATTATTATTAGCCCCAATAAAAGAATTTCTTATTAGTAGAGCTTGGCGAAATAGCTCAGTTGTGAGAACATTAGACTGAAGATCTAAGGGTGTCTTGTTCAATCCTGGGGTTTAGCATGGTTGGGTGTTTGCTTTTGCTACTGAATAGCAATTTAGCAGCAAAAACAGTTGTTTTCAGTTTTTGATCTTGAAAAACATTTTATGTTATTTCAGTTTGCAAAATCTTTAGCTCCAAAAAAAGACATTCTTATCAGTATAGCTTGCCAAAATAGCTCAGTTGTGAGAGCAATAGACTGAAGACCTTAAAATCCCTAGTACGATCGTGGGTTTCCACATGTTTGGGTGTTTGCATTTTGTTACTGAGTAGCAATTCAGCAAAAAGAAATTTAGCAGCAGAAACGTTTATTTTCAGGTTTCGCCCTCTAGGACAATTGATGTTCTTTCAGTTTGCCTTATCTTAAACACCAAAAAAGACTTTCCAAATGTCAGACGTAGCTGCAATAGCTCATTTGGGAGAGCATTAGACTGAAGATCTATAAGTCCCTGGTTCGATCCCGGGTTTTGGCATGTTTAGTAGCTGTATTTTTGTTACAGAATAGCAATTTACCAGCAGAATCTTTCATTATAAGGTGTTGCTCTTCAAGAACACTTGATGCTCTTTTTTTCCCAACCTAAAACCCCAAATACGACTTCACATCTGTCACAATCAGCCGAAATAGCTCAGTTGGGAGAGCGTTAGACTGAAGATCTAAAGGTCCCTGGTTCGATCCCGGGTTTCGGCATATTTATTGCTGTTTTTTTTGTTACAGAATAGCAATTTAGCAGCAGAAACTGCCGTGTTCAGGTTCTGGTCTTCAAGAACATTTCATGTTATTACAGTTTGCATTATTATTAGCCCCAATAAAATAATTTCTTATTAGTAGAGCTTGGCGAAATAGCTCAGTTGTGACAACATTAGACTGAAGATCTAAGGGTGTCTTGTTCAATCCTGGGGTTTAGCATGGTTGGGTGTTTGCTTTTGCTACTGAATAGCAATTTAGCAGCAAAAACTGTTGTGTTCAGGTTTTGATCTTGAAAAGCATTTTATGTTATTTCAGTTTGCAAAATCTTTAGCTCCTAAAAAAAGAAATTCTTATCAGTATAGCTTGCCAAAATAGCTCAGTTGTGAGAGCAATAGACTGAAGACCTTAAAATCCCTAGTACGATCGTGGGTTTCCACATGTTTGGGTGTTTGCAGTTTGTTACTGAGTAGCAATTCAGCAAAAAGAAATTTAGCAGCAGAAACTTTCATTTTCAGGTTTCGCCCTCTAGGACACTTGATGTTCTTTCAGTTTGCCTTATCTTAAACACCAAAAAAGACTTTCTAAACGTCAGACTTACACGCAATAGCTCTTTTGTGAGAGCATTAAACTGAAGATCTAAAGGTCCTGGGTTCGATCCCAGGATTCGGCATGTTTAGTTGCTGTATTTTTGTTACAGAATAGCAATTTACCAGCAGAATCTTTCATTATCAGGTGTTGTTCATCAAGAACACTTAATGCTCTTTTTTTCCCAGCCTAAAACCCCAAATACGGCTTGACATCTTTCACAATTAGCCGAAATAGCTCAGTTGGGAGAGCGTTAGACTGAAGATCTAAAGGTCCCTGGTTCGATCCCGGGTTTCGGCATATTTAGTTGCTGTTTTTTTGTTACAGAATAGCAATTTAGCAGCAGAAACTGCCGTGTTCAGGTTCTGGTCTTCAAGAACATTTCATGTTATTACAGTTTGCATTATTATTAGCCCCAATAAAAGAATTTCTTATTAGTAGAGCTTGGCGAAATAGCTCAGTTGTGAGAACATTAGACTGAAGATCTAAGGGTGTCTTGTTCAATCCTGGGGTTTAGCATGGTTGGGTGTTTGCTTTTGCTACTGAATAGCAATTTAGCAGCAAAAACTGTTGTTTTCAGTTTTTGATCTTGAAAAACATTTTATGTTATTTCAGTTTGCAAAATCTTTAGCTCCAAAAAAAGACATTCTTATCAGTATAGCTTGCCAAAATAGGTCAGTTGTGAGAGCAATAGACTGAAGACCTTAAAATCCTTAGTACGATCGTGGGTTTCCACATGTTTGGGTGTTTGCATTTTGTTACTGAGTAGCAATTCAGCAAAAAGAAATTTAGCAGCAGAAACGTTTATTTTCAGGTTTCGCCCTCTAGGACACTTGATGTTCTTTCAGTTTGCCTTATCTTAAACACCAAAAAAGACTTTCCCAATGTCAGACGTAGCTGCAATAGCTCATTTGGGAGAGCATTAGACTGAAGATCTATAAGTTCCTGGTTCGATCCCGGGTTTTGGCATGTTTAGTAGCTGTGTTTTTGTTACAGAATAGCAATTTACCAGCAGAATCTTTCATTATCAGGTGTTGTTCATCAAGAACACTTAATGCTCTTTTTTTCCTCAGCCTAAAACCCCAAATACGGCTTGACATCTTTCACAATTAGCCGAAATAGCTCAGTTGGGAGAGCGTTAGACTGAAGATCTAAAGGTCCCTGGTTCGATCCCGGGTTTCGGCATATTTAGTTGCTGTTTTTTTGTTACAGAATAGCAATTTAGCAGCAGAAACTGCCGTGTTCAGGTTCTGGTCTTCAAGATTATTTCATGTTATTACAGTTTGCATTATTATTAGCCCCAATAAAATAATTTCTTATTAGTAGAGCTTGGCAAAATAGCTCAGTTGTGAGAACATTAGACTGAAGATCTAAGGGTGTCTTGTTCAATCCTGGGGTTTAGCATGGTTGGGTGTTTGCTTTTGCTACTGAATAGCAATTTAGCAGCAAAAACTGTTGTGTTCAGGTTTTGATCTTGAAAAACATTTTATGTTATTTCAGTTTGCAAAATCTTTAGCTCCAAAAAAAGACATTCTTATCAGTATAACTTACCAAAATAGCTCAGTTGTGAGAGCAATAGACTGAAGACCTTAAAATCCCTAGTACGATCGTGGGTTTCCACATGTTTGGGTGTTTGCATTTTGTTACTGAGTAGCAATTCAGCAAAAAGAAATTTAGCAGCAGAAACGTTTATTTTCAGGTTTCGCCCTCTAGGACACTTGATGTTCTTTCAGTTTGCCTTATCTTAAACACCAAAAAAGACTTTCTAAATGTCAGACGTAGCTGCAATAGCTCATTTGGGAGAGCATTAGACTGAAGATCTATAAGTCCCTGGTTCGATCCCAGGTTTCGGCATGTTTAGTAGCTGTATTTTTGTTACAGAATAGCAATTTACCAGCAGAATCTTTCATTATAAGGTGTTGCTCTTCAAGAACACTTGATGCTCTTTTTTTCCCAACCTAAAACCCCAAATACGACTTCACATCTGTCACAATTAGCCAAAATATCTCTTTTGTGAGAGCGTTAGACTGAAGATCTAAAGGTCCCTGGTTCGATCCCGGGTTTCGGCATGTTTAGTTGCTGTTTTTTTGTTACAGAATAGCAATTTACCAGCAGAATCTTTCATTATCAGGTGTTGTTCATCAAGAACACTTAATGCACTTTTTTTCCCCAGCCTAAAACCCCAAATGCGGCTTCACAATTAGCCAAAATAGCTCAGTTGGGAGAGCGTTAGACTGAAGATCTAAAGGTCCCTGGTTTGATCCCTCGTTTCGGCATATATAGTTGCTGTTTTTTTGTTACAGAATAGCAATTTAGCAGCAGAAACTGCCGTGTTCAGGTTCTGGTCTTCAAGATCATTTCATGTTATTACAGTTTGCATTATTATTAGACCCAATAAAAGAATTTCTTATTAGTAGAGCTTGGCGAAATAGCTCAGTTGTGACAACATTAGACTGAAGATCTAAGGGTGTCTTGTTCAATCCTGGGGTTTAGCATGGTTGGGTGTTTGCTTTTGCTACTGAATAGCAATTTAGCAGCAAAAACTGTTGTGTTCAGGTTTTGATCTTGAAAAGCATTTTATGTTATTTAAGTTTGCAAAATCTTTAGCTCCTAAAAAAAGACATTCTTATCAGTATAGCTTGCCAAAATAGCTCAGTTGTGAGAGCAATAGACTGAAGACCTTAAAATCCCTAGTACGATCGTGGGTTTCCACATGTTTGGGTGTTTGCAGTTTGTTACTGAGTAGCAATTCAGCAAAAAGAAATTTAGCAGCAGAAACTTTCATTTTCAGGTTTCGCCCTCTAGGACACTTGATGTTCTTTCAGTTTGCCTTATCTTAAACACCAAAAAAGACTTTCCAAATGTCAGATGTAGCTGCAATAGCTCATTTGGGAGAGCATTAGACTGAAGATCTATAAGTCCCTGGTTCGATCCTGGGTTTCGGCATGTTTAGTAGCTGTATTTTTGTTACAGAATAGCAATTTACCAGCAGAATCTTTCATTATCAGGTGTTGTTCATCAAGAACACTTAATGCTCTTTTTTTTCCCAGCCTAAAACCCCAAGTACGGCTTGACATCTTTCACAATTAGCCGAAATAGCTCAGTTGGGAGAGCGTTAGACTGAAGATCTAAAGGTCCCTGGTTCGATCCCGGGTTTTGGCATATTTAGTTGCTGTTTTTTTGTTACAGAATAGCAATTTAGCAGCAGAAACTGCCGTGTTCAGGTTCTGGTCTTCAAGATCATTTCATGTTATTACAGTTTGCATTATTATTAGCCCCAATAAAAGAATTTCTTATTAGTAGAGCTTGGCGAAATAGCTCAGTTGTGAGAACATTAGACTGAAGATCTAAGGGTGTCTTGTTCAATCCTGGAGTTTAGCATGGTTGGGTGTTTGCTTTTGCTACTGAATAGCAATTTAGCAGCAAAAACTGTTGTTTTCAGTTTTTGATCTTGAAAATCATTTTATGTTATTTCAGTTTGCAAAATCTTTAGCTCCTAAAAAAAGACATTCTTATCAGTATAGCTTGCCAAAATAGCTCAGTTGTGAGAGCAATAGACTGAAGACCTTAAAATCCCTAGTACGATCGTGGGTTTCCACATGTTTGGGTGTTTGCAGTTTGTTACTGAGTAGCAATTCAGCAAAAAGAAATTTAGCAGCAGAAACTTTCATTTTCAGGTTTCGCCCTCTAGGACACTTGATGTTCTTTCAGTTTGCCTTATCTTAAACACCAAAAAAGACTTTCTAAACGTCAGACTTACACGCAATAGCTCTTTTGTGAGAGCATTAAACTGAAGATCTAAAGGTCCTGGGTTCGATCCCAGGATTCGGCATGTTTAGTTGCTGTATTTTTGTTACAGAATAGCAATTTACCAGCAGAATCTTTCATTATCAGGTGTTGTTCATCAAGAACACTTAATGCTCTTTTTTTCCCAGCCTAAAACCCCAAATACGGCTTGACTTTTTTCACAATTAGCCGAAATAGATCAGTTGGGAGAGCGTTAGACTGAAGATCTAAAGGTCCCTTGTTCGATCCCGGGTTTCGGCATATTTAGTTGCTGTTTTTTTGTTACAGAATAGCAATTTAGCAGCAGAAACTGCCGTGTTCAGGTTCTGGTCTTTAAGATCATTTCATGTTATTACAGTTTGCATTATTATTAGCCCCAATAAAAGAATTTCTTATTAGTAGAGCTTGGCGAAATAGCTCAGTTGTGAGAACATTAGACTGAAGATCTAAGGGTGTCTTGTTCAATCCTGGGGTTTAGCATGGTTGGGTGTTTGCTTTTGCTACTGAATAGCAATTTAGCAGCAAAAACTGTTTGTTTTCAGTTTTTGATCTTGAAAAACATTTTATGTTATTTCAGTTTGCAAAATCTTTAGCTCCAAAAAAAGACATTCTTATCAGTATAGCTTGCCAAAATAGCTCAGTTGTGAGAGCAATAGACTGAAGACCTTAAAATCCCTAGTACGATCGTGGGTTTCCACATGTTTGGGTGTTTGCATTTTGTTACTGAGTAGCAATTCAGCAAAAAGAAATTTAGCAGCAGAAACTTTCATTTTCAGGTTTCGCCCTCTAGGACACTTGATGTTCTTTCAGTTTGCCTTATCTTAAACACCAAAAAAGACTTTCCAAATGTCAGATGTAGCTGCAATAGCTCATTTGGGAGAGCATTAGACTGAAGATCTATAAGTCCCTGGTTCGATCCCGGGTTTCGGCATGTTTAGTAGCTGTATTTTTGTTACAGAATAGCAATTTACCAGCAGAATCTTTCATTATCAGGTGTTGTTCATCAAGAACACTTAATGCTCTTTTTTTTCCCAGCCTAAAACCCCAAGTACGGCTTGACATTTTTCACATTTAGCCGAAATAGCTCAGTTGGGAGAGCGTTAGACTGAAGATCTAAAGGTCCCTGGTTCGATCCCGGGTTTTGGCATATTTAGTTGCTGTTTTTTTGTTACAGAATAGCAATTTAGCAGCAGAAACTGCCGTGTTCAGGTTCTGGTCTTCAAGATCATTTCATGTTATTACAGTTTGCATTATTATTAGCCCCAATAAAAGAATTTCTTATTAGTAGAGCTTGGCGAAATAGCTCAGTTGTGAGAACATTAGACTGAAGATCTAAGGGTGTCTTGTTCAATCCTGGAGTTTAGCATGGTTGGGTGTTTGCTTTTGCTACTGAATAGCAATTTAGCAGCAAAAACTGTTGTTTTCAGTTTTTGATCTTGAAAATCATTTTATGTTATTTCAGTTTGCAAAATCTTTAGCTCCTAAAAAAAGACATTCTTATCAGTATAGCTTGCCAAAATAGCTCAGTTGTGAGAGCAATAGACTGAAGACCTTAAAATCCCTAGTACGATCGTGGGTTTCCACATGTTTGGGTGTTTGCAGTTTGTTACTGAGTAGCAATTCAGCAAAAAGAAATTTAGCAGCAGAAACTTTCATTTTCAGGTTTCGCCCTCTAGGACACTTGATGTTCTTTCAGTTTGCCTTATCTTAAACACCAAAAAAGACTTTCTAAACGTCAGACTTACACGCAATAGCTCTTTTGTGAGAGCATTAAACTGAAGATCTAAAGGTCCTGGGTTCGATCCCAGGATTCGGCATGTTTAGTTGCTGTATTTTTGTTACAGAATAGCAATTTACCAGCAGAATCTTTCATTATCAGGTGTTGTTCATCAAGAACACTTAATGCTCTTTTTTTCCCCAGCCTAAAACCCCAAATACGGCTTGACTTTTTTCACAATTAGCCGAAATAGATCAGTTGGGAGAGCGTTAGACTGAAGATCTAAAGGTCCCTTGTTCGATCCCGGGTTTCAGCATATTTAGTTGCTGTTTTTTTGTTACAGAATAGCAATTTAGCAGCAGAAACTGCCGTGTTCAGGTTCTGGTCTTTAAGATCATTTCATGTTATTACAGTTTGCATTATTATTAGCCCCAATAAAAGAATTTCTTATTAGTAGAGCTTGGCGAAATAGCTCAGTTGTGAGAACATTAGACTGAAGATCTAAGGGTGTCTTGTTCAATCCTGGGGTTTAGCATGGTTGGGTGTTTGCTTTTGCTACTGAATAGCAATTTAGCAGCAAAAACTGTTTGTTTTCAGTTTTTGATCTTGAAAAACATTTTATGTTATTTCAGTTTGCAAAATCTTTAGCTCCAAAAAAAGACATTCTTATCAGTATAGCTTGCCAAAATAGCTCAGTTGTGAGAGCAATAGACTGAAGACCTTAAAATCCCTAGTACGATCGTGGGTTTCCACATGTTTGGGTGTTTGCATTTTGTTACTGAGTAGCAATTCAGCAAAAAGAAATTTAGCAGCAGAAACGTTTATTTTCAGGTTTCGCCCTCTAGGACACTTGATGTTCTTTCAGTTTGCCTTATCTTAAACACCAAAAAAGACTTTCCAAATGTCAGACGTAGCTGCAATATCTCATTTGGGAGAGCATTAGACTGAAGATCTATAAGTCCCTGGTTCGATCCTGGGTTTCGGCATGTTTAGTAGCTGTATTTTTGTTACAGAATAGCAATTTACCAGCAGAATCTTTCATTATAAGGTGTTGCTCTTCAAGAACACTTGATGCTCTTTTTTTCCCAACCTAAAACCCCAAATACGACTTCACATCTGTCACAATTAGCCAAAATAGCTCTTTTGTGAGAGCGTTAGACTGAAGATCTAAAGGTCCCTGGTTCGATCCCGGGTTTCGGCATGTTTAGTTGCTGTTTTTTTGTTACAGAATAGCAATTTACCAGCAGAAACTTTCATTATCAAGGGTTGTTCATCAAGAACACTTAATGCACTTTTTTTTCCCAGCCTAAAACCCCAAATACGGCTTTGCAATTAGCCAAAATAGCTCAGTTGGGAGAGCGTTAGACTGAAGATCTAAAGGTCCCTGGTTCGATCCCGGGTTTCGGTATATTTAGTTGCTGTTTTTTTGTTACAGAATAGCAATTTAGCAGCAGAAACTGCCGTGTTCAGGTTCTGGTCTTCAAGATCATTTCATGTTATTACAGTTTGCATTATTATTAGCCCCAATAAAATAATTTCTTATCAGTAGAGCTTGGCGAAATAGCTCAGTTGTGAGAACATTAGACTGAAGATCTAAGGGTGTCTTGTTCAATCCTGGGGTTTAGCATGGTTGGGTGTTTGCTTTTGCTACTGAATAGCAATTTAGCAGCAAAAACTGTTGTTTTCAGTTTTTGATCTTGAAAATCATTTTATGTTATTTCAGTTTGCAAAATCTTTAGCTCCTAAAAAAAGACATTCTTATCAGTATAGCTTGCCAAAATAGCTCAGTTGTGAGAGCAATAGACTGAAGACCTTAAAATCCCTAGTACGATCGTGGGTTTCCACATGTTTGGGTGTTTGCAGTTTGTTACTGAGTAGCAATTCAGCAAAAAGAAATTTAGCAGCAGAAACTTTCATTTTCAGGTTTCGCCCTCTAGGACACTTGATGTTCTTTCAGTTTGCCTTATCTTAAACACCAAAAAAGACTTTCTAAACGTCAGACTTACACGCAATAGCTCTTTTGTGAGAGCATTAAACTGAAGATCTAAAGGTCCTGGGTTCGATCCCAGGATTCGGCATGTTTAGTTGCTGCATTTTTGTTACAGAATAGCAATTTACCAGCAGAATCTTTCATTATCAGGTGTTGTTCATCAAGAACACTTAATGCTCTTTTTTTCCCAAGCCTAAAACCCCAAATACGGCTTGACTTTTTTCACAATTAGCCGAAATAGATCAGTTGGGAGAGCGTTAGACTGAAGATCTAAAGGTCCCTTGTTCGATCCCGGGTTTCGGCATATTTAGTTGCTGTTTTTTTGTTACAGAATAGCAATTTAGCAGCAGAAACTGCCGTGTTCAGGTTCTGGTCTTTAAGATCATTTCATGTTATTACAGTTTGCATTATTATTAGCCCCAATAAAAGAATTTCTTATTAGTAGAGCTTGGCGAAATAGCTCAGTTGTGAGAACATTAGACTGAAGATCTAAGGGTGTCTTGTTCAATCCTGGGGTTTAGCATGGTTGGGTGTTTGCTTTTGCTACTGAATAGCAATTTAGCAGCAAAAACTGTTTGTTTTCAGTTTTTGATCTTGAAAAACATTTTATGTTATTTCAGTTTGCAAAATCTTTAGCTCCAAAAAAAGACATTCTTATCAGTATAGCTTGCCAAAATAGCTCAGTTGTGAGAGCAATAGACTGAAGACCTTAAAATCCCTAGTACGATCGTGGGTTTCCACATGTTTGGGTGTTTGCATTTTGTTACTGAGTAGCAATTCAGCAAAAAGAAATTTAGCAGCAGAAACGTTTATTTTCAGGTTTCGCCCTCTAGGACACTTGATGTTCTTTCAGTTTGCCTTATCTTAAACACCAAAAAAGACTTTCCAAATGTCAGACGTAGCTGCAATATCTCATTTGGGAGAGCATTAGACTGAAGATCTATAAGTCCCTGGTTCGATCCTGGGTTTCGGCATGTTTAGTAGCTGTATTTTTGTTACAGAATAGCAATTTACCAGCAGAATCTTTCATTATAAGGTGTTGCTCTTCAAGAACACTTGATGCTCTTTTTTTCCCAACCTAAAACCCCAAATACGACTTCACATCTGTCACAATTAGCCAAAATAGCTCTTTTGTGAGAGCGTTAGACTGAAGATCTAAAGGTCCCTGGTTCGATCCCGGGTTTCGGCATGTTTAGTTGCTGTTTTTTTGTTACAGAATAGCAATTTACCAGCAGAAACCTTCATTATCAGGTGTTGTTCATCAAGAACACTTAATGCACTTTTTTTCCCCAGCCTAAAACCCCAAATACGGCTTCGCAATTAGCCAAAATAGCTCAGTTGGGAGAGCGTTAGACTGAAGATCTAAAGGTCCCTGGTTCGATCCCGGGTTTCGGTATATTTAGTTGCTGTTTTTTTGTTACAGAATAGCAATTTAGCAGCAGAAACTGCCGTGTTCAGGTTCTGGTCTTCAAGATCATTTCATGTTATTACAGTTTGCATTATTATTAGCCCCAATAAAAGAATTTCTTATCAGTAGAGCTTGGCGAAATAGCTCAGTTGTGACAACATTAGACTGAAGATCTAAGGGTGTCTTGTTCAATCCTGGGGTTTAGCATGGTTGGGTGTTTGCTTTTGCTACTGAATAGCAATTTAGCAGCAAAAACTGTTGTGTTCAGGTTTTGATCTTGAAAAGCATTTTATGTTATTTCAGTTTGCAAAATCTTTAGCTCCTAAAAAAAGACATTCTTATCAGTATAGCTTGCCAAAATAGCTCAGTTGTGAGAGCAATAGACTGAAGACCTTAAAATCCCTAGTACGATCGTGGGTTTCCACATGTTTGGGTGTTTGCAGTTTGTTACTGAGTAGCAATTCAGCAAAAAGAAATTTAGCAGCAGAAACTTTCATTTTCAGGTTTCGCCCTCTAGGACACTTGATGTTCTTTCAGTTTGCCTTATCTTAAACACCAAAAAAGACTTTTCAAATGTCAGATGTATCTACAATAGCTCATTTGGGAGAGCATTAGACTGAAGATCTATAAGTCCCTGGTTCGATCCCGGGTTTCGGCATGTTTAGTAGCTGTATTTTTGTTACAGAATAGCAATTTACCAGCAGAATCTTTCATTATCAGGTGTTGTTCATCAAGAACACTTAATGCTCTTTTTTTCCCCAGCCTAAAACCCCAAATACGGCTTGACATCTTTCACAATTAGCCGAAATAGCTCAGTTGGGAGAGCGTTAGACTGAAGATCTAAAGATCCCGGGTTTCGGCATATTTAGTTGCTGTTTTTTTGTTACAGAATAGCAATTTAGCAGCAGAAACTGCCGTGTTCAGGTTCTGGTCTTCAAGATAATTTCATGTTATTACAGTTTGCATTATTATTAGCCCCAATAAAAGAATTTCTTATTAGTAGAGCTTGGCGAAATAGCTCAGTTGTGAGAACATTAGACTGAAGATCTAAGGGTGTCTTGTTCAATCCTGGGGTTTAGCATGGTTGGGTGTTTGCTTTTGCTACTGAATAGCAATTTAGCAGCAAAAACTGTTGTTTTCAGTTTTTGATCTTGAAAAACATTTTATGTTATTTCAGTTTGCAAAATCTTTAGCTCCAAAAAAAGACATTCTTATCAGTATAGCTTGCCAAAATAGCTCAGTTGTGAGAGCAATAGACTGAAGACCTTAAAATCCCTAGTACGATCGTGGGTTTCCACATGTTTGGGTGTTTGCATTTTGTTACTGAGTAGCAATTCAGCAAAAAGAAATTTGGCAGCAGAAACGTTTATTTTCAGGTTTCGCCCTCTAGGACACTTGATGTTCTTTCAGTTTGCCTTATCTTAAACACCAAAAAAGACTTTCCAAATGTCAGACGTAGCTGCAATAGCTCATTTGGTAGAGCATTAGACTGAAGATCTTTAAGTCCCTGGTTCGATCCCGGGTTTCGGCATGTTTAGTAGCTGTATTTTTGTTACAGAATAGCAATTTACCAGCAGAATCTTTCATTATAAGGTGTTGCTCTTCAAGAACACTTGATGCTCTTTTTTTCCCAACCTAAAACCCCAAATACGACTTCACATCTGTCACAATTAGCCGAAATAGCTCAGTTGGTAGAGCGTTAGACTGAAGATCTAAAGGTCCCTGGTTCGATCCCGGGTTTTGGCATATTTAGTTGCTGTTTTTTTTGTTACAGAATAGCAATTTAGCAGCAGAAACTGCCGTGTTCAGGTTCTGGTCTTCAAGAACATTTCATGTTATTACAGTTTGCATTATTATTAGCCCCAATAAAATAATTTCTTATTAGTAGAGCTTGGCGAAATAGCTCAGTTGTGACAACATTAGACTGAAGATCTAAGGGTGTCTTGTTCAATCCTGGGGTTTAGCATGGTTGGGTGTTTGCTTTTGCTACTGAATAGCAATTTAGCAGCAAAAACTGTTGTGTTCAGGTTTTGATCTTGAAAAGCATTTTATGTTATTTCAGTTTGCAAAATCTTTAGCTCCTAAAAAAAGACATTCTTATCAGTATAGCTTGCCAAAATAGCTCAGTTGTGAGAGCAATAGACTGAAGACCTTAAAATCCCTAGTACGATCGTGGGTTTCCACATGTTTGGGTGTTTGCAGTTTGTTACTGAGTAGCAATTCAGCAAAAAGAAATTTAGCAGCAGAAACTTTCATTTTCAGGTTTCGCCCTCTAGGACACTTGATGTTCTTTCAGTTTGCCTTATCTTAAACACCAAAAAAGACTTTCTAAACGTCAGACTTACACGCAATAGCTCTTTTGTGAGAGCATTAAACTGAAGATCTAAAGGTCCTGGGTTCGATCCCAGGATTCGGCATGTTTAGTTGCTGTATTTTTGTTACAGAATAGCAATTTACACGCAGAATCTTTCATTATCAGGTGTTGTTCATCAAGAACACTTAATGCTCTTTTTTTTCCGAGCCTAAAACCCCAAATACGGCTTGACATCTTTCACAATTAGCCGAAATAGCTCAGTTGGGAGAGCGTTAGACTGAAGATCTAAAGGTCCCTGGTTCGATCCCGGGTTTTGGCATATTTAGTTGCTTTTTTTTTGTTACAGAATAGCAATTTAGCAGCAGAAACTGCCGTGTTCAGGTTCTGGTCTTCAAGATTATTTCATGTTATTACAGTTTGCATTATTATTAGCCCCAATAAAAGAATTTCTTATTAGTAGAGCTTGGCGAAATAGCTCAGTTGTGACAACATTAGACTGAAGATCTAAGGGTGTCTTGTTCAATCCTGGGGTTTAGCATGGTTGGGTGTTTGCTTTTGCTACTGAATAGCAATTTAGCAGCAAAAACTGTTGTGTTCAGGTTTTGATCTTGAAAAGCATTTTATGTTATTTCAGTTTGCAAAATCTTTAGCTCCTAAAAAAAGACATTCTTATCAGTATAGCTTGCCAAAATAGCTCAGTTGTGAGAGCAATAGACTGAAGACCTTAAAATCCCTAGTACGATCGTGGGTTTCCACATGTTTGGGTGTTTGCATTTTGTTACTGAGTAGCAATTCAGCAAAAAGAAATTTAGCAGCAGAAACGTTTATTTTCAGGTTTCGCCCTCTAGGACACTTGATGTTCTTTCAGTTTGCCTTATCTTAAACACCAAAAAAGACTTTCCAAATGTCAGACATAGCTGCAATAGCACATTTGGGAGAGCATTAGACTGAAGATCTATAATTACCTGGTTCGATCCCGGGTTTCGGCATGTTTAGTAGCTGTATTTTTGTTACAGAATAGCAATTTACCAGCAGAATCTTTCATTATAAGGTGTTGCTCTTCAAGAACACTTGATGCTCTTTTTTTCCCAACCTAAAACCCCAAATACGACATCACATCTGTCACAATTAGCTGAAATAGCTCAGTTGGGAGAGCGTTAGACTGAAGATCTAAAGGTCCCTGGTTCGATCCCGGGTTTCGGCATATTTAGTTGCTGTTTTTTTTGTTACAGAATAGCAATTTAGCAGCAGAAACTGCCGTGTTCAGGTTCTGGTCTTCAAGAACATTTCTTGTTATTACAGTTTGCATTATTATTAGCCCCAATAAAAGAATTTCTTATTAGTAGAGCTTGGCGAAATAGCTCAGTTGTGACAACATTAGACTAAAGATCTAAGGGTGTCTTGTTCAATCCTGGGGTTTAGCATGGTTGGGTGTTTGCTTTTGCTACTGAATAGCAATTTAGCAGCAAAAACTGTTGTGTTCAGGTTTTGATCTTGAAAAGCATTTTATGTTATTTCAGTTTGCAAAATCTTTAGCTCCTAAAAAAATACATTCTTATCAGTATAGCTTGCCAAAATACCTCAGTTGTGAGAGCAATAGACTGAAGACCTTAAAATCCCTAGTACGATCGTTGGTTTCCACATGTTTGGGTGTTTGCAGTTTGTTACTGAGTAGCAATTCAGCAAAAAGAAATTTAGCAGCAGAAACTTTAATTTTCAGGTTTCGCCCTCAAGGACACTTGATGTTCTTTCAGTTTGCCTTATCTTAAACACCAAAAAAGACTTTCCAAATGTCAGATGTAGCTGCAATAGCTCATTTGGGAGAGCATTAGACTAAAGAACTATAAGTCCCTGGTTCGATCCCGGGTTTCGGCATGTTTAGTAGCTGTATTTTTGTTACAGAATAGCAATTTACCAGCAGAATCTTTCATTATAAGGTGTTGCTCTTCAAGAACACTTGATGCTCTTTTTTTCCCAACCTAAAACCCCAAATACGACTTCACATCTGTCACAATTAGCCAAAATATCTCTTTTGTGAGAGCGTTAGACTGAAGATCTAAAGGTCCCTGGTTCGATCCCGGGTTTCGGCATGTTTAGTTGCTGTTTTTTTGTTACAGAATAGCAATTTACCAGCAGAATCTTTCATTATCAGGTGTTGTTCATCAAGAACACTTAATGCACTTTTTTTCCCCAGCCTAAAACCTTAAATGCGGCTTCACAATTAGCCAAAATAGCTCAGTTGGGAGAGCGTTAGACTGAAGATCTAAAGGTCCCTGGTTTGATCCCGGGTTTCGGCATATATAGTTGCTGTTTTTTTGTTACAGAATAGCAATTTAGCAGCAGAAACTGCCGTGTTCAGGTTCTGGTCTTCAAGATCATTTCATGTTATTACAGTTTGCATTATTATTAGCCCCAATAAAAGAATTTCTTATTAGTAGAGCTTGGCGAAATAGCTCAGTTGTGACAACATTAGACTGAAGATCTAAGGGTGTCTTGTTCAATCCTGGGGTTTAGCATGGTTGGGTGTTTGCTTTTGCTACTGAATAGCAATTTAGCAGCAAAAACTGTTGTGTTCAGGTTTTGATCTTGAAAAGCATTTTATGTTATTTCAGTTTGCAAAATCTTTAGCTCCTAAAAAAAGACATTCTTATCAGTATAGCTTGCCAAAATAGCTCAGTTGTGAGAGCAATAGACTGAAGACCTTAAAATCCCTAGTACGATCGTGGGTTTCCACATGTTTGGGTGTTTGCAGTTTGTTACTGAGTAGCAATTCAGCAAAAAGAAATTTAGCAGCAGAAACTTTCATTTTCAGGTTTCGCCCTCTAGGACACTTGATGTTCTTTCAGTTTGCCTTATCTTAAACACCAAAAAAGACTTTCCAAATGTCAGATGTAGCTGCAATAGCTCATTTGGGAGAGCATTAGACTGAAGATCTATAAATCCCTGGTTCGATCCCGGGTTTCGGCATGTTTAGTAGCTGTATTTTTGTTACAGAATAGCAATTTACCAGCAGAATCTTTCATTATCAGGTGTTGTTCATCAAGAACACTTAATGCTCTTTTTTTTCCCAGCCTAAAACCCCAAGTACGGCTTGACATCTTTCACAATTAGCCGAAATAGCTCAGTTGGGAGAGCGTTAGACTGAAGATCTAAAGGTCCCTGGTTCGATCCCGGGTTTCGGCATATTTAGTTGCTGTTTTTTTGTTACAGAATAGCAATTTAGCAGCAGAAACTGCCGTGTTCAGGTTCTGGTCTTCAAGATCATTTCATGTTATTACAGTTTGCATTATTATTAGCCCCAATAAAAGAATTTCTTATTAGTAGAGCTTGGCGAAATAGCTCAGTTGTGAGAACATTAGACTGAAGATCTAAGGGTGTCTTGTTCAATCCTGGAGTTTAGCATGGTTGGGTGTTTGCTTTTGCTACTGAATAGCAATTTAGCAGCAAAAACTGTTGTTTTCAGTTTTTGATCTTGAAAAACATTTTATGTTATTTCAGTTTGCAAAATCTTTAGCTCCTAAAAAAAGACATTCTTATCAGTATAGCTTGCCAAAATAGCTCAGTTGTGAGAGCAATAGACTGAAGACCTTAAAATCCCTAGTACGATCGTGGGTTTCCACATGTTTGGGTGTTTGCAGTTTGTTACTGAGTAGCAATTCAGCAAAAAGAAATTTAGCAGCAGAAACTTTCATTTTCAGGTTTCGCCCTCTAGGACACTTGATGTTCTTTCAGTTTGCCTTATCTTAAACACCAAAAAAGACTTTCTAAACATCAGACTTACACGCAATAGCTCTTTTGTGAGAGCATTAAACTGAAGATCTAAAGGTCCTGGGTTCGATCCCAGGATTCGGCATGTTTAGTTGCTGTATTTTTGTTACAGAAAAGCAATTTACCAGCAGAATCTTTCATTATCAGGTGTTGTTCATCAAGAACACTTAATGCTCTTTTTTTCCCCAGCCTAAAACCCCAAATACGGCTTGACTTTTTTCACAATTAGCCGAAATAGATCAGTTGGGAGAGCGTTAGACTGAAGATCTAAAGGTCCCTGGTTCGATCCCGGGTTTCGGCATATTTAGTTGCTGTTTTTTTGTTACAGAATAGCAATTTAGCAGCAGAAACTGCCGTGTTCAGGTTCTGGTCTTCAAGATCATTTCATGTTATTACAGTTTGCATTATTATTAGCCCCAATAAAAGAATTTCTTATTAGTAGAGCTTGGCGAAATAGCTCAGTTGTGAGAACATTAGACTGAAGATCTAAGGGTGTCTTGTTCAATCCTGGGGTTTAGCATGGTTGGGTGTTTGCTTTTGCTACTGAATAGCAATTTAGCAGCAAAAACTGTTGTTTTCAGTTTTTGATCTTGAAAAACATTTTATGTTATTTCAGTTTGCAAAATCTTTAGCTCCAAAAAAAGACATTCTTATCAGTATAGCTTGCCAAAATAGCTCAGTTGTGAGAGCAATAGACTGAAGACCTTAAAATCCCTAGTACGATCGTGGGTTTCCACATGTTTGGGTGTTTGCATTTTGTTACTGAGTAGCAATTCAGCAAAAAGAAATTTAGCAGCAGAAACGTTTATTTTCAGGTTTCGCCCTCTAGGACACTTGATGTTCTTTCAGTTTGCCTTATCTTAAACACCAAAAAAGACTTTCCAAATGTCAGACGTAGCTGCAATATCTCATTTGGGAGAGCATTAGGCTGAAGATCTATAAGTCCCTGGTTCGATCCTGGGTTTCGGCATGTTTAGTAGCTGTATTTTTGTTACAGAATAGCAATTTACCAGCAGAATCTTTCATTATAAGGTGTTGCTCTTCAAGAACACTTGATGCTCTTTTTTTCCCAACCTAAAACCCCAAATACGACTTCACATCTGTCACAATTAGCCAAAATAGCTCTTTTGTGAGAGCGTTAGACTGAAGATCTAAAGGTCCCTGGTTCGATCCCGGGTTTCGGCATGTTTAGTTGCTGTTTTTTTGTTACAGAATAGCAATTTACCAGCAGAAACTTTAATTATCAGGTGTTGTTCATCAAGAACACTTAATGCACTTTTTTTTCCCAGCCTAAAACCCCAAATACGGCTTCGCAATTAGCCAAAATAGCTCAGTTGGGAGAGCGTTAGACTGAAGATCTAAAGGTCCCTGGTTCGATCCCGGGTTTCGGCATATTTAGTTGCTGTTTTTTTGTTACAGAATAGCAATTTAGCAGCAGAAACTGCCGTGTTCAGGTTCTGGTCTTCAAGATCATTTCATGTTATTACAGTTTGCATTATTATTAGCCCCAATAAAAGAATTTCTTATCAGTAGAGCTTGGCGAAATAGCTCAGTTGTGACAACATTAGACTGAAGATCTAAGGGTGTCTTGTTCAATCCTGGGGTTTAGCATGGTTAGGTGTTTGCTTTTGCTACTGAATAGCAATTTAGCAGCAAAAACTGTTGTGTTCAGGTTTTGATCTTGAAAAGCATTTTATGTTATTTCAGTTTGCAAAATCTTTAGCTCCTAAAAAAAGACATTCTTATCAGTATAGCTTGCCAAAATAGCTCAGTTGTGAGAGCAATAGACTGAAGACCTTAAAATCCCTAGTACGATCGTGGGTTTCCACATGTTTGGGTGTTTGCAGTTTGTTACTGAGTAGCAATTCAGCAAAAAGAAATTTAGCAGCAGAAACTTTCATTTTCAGGTTTCGCCCTCTAGGACACTTGATGTTCTTTCAGTTTGCCTTATCTTAAACACCAAAAAAGACTTTTCAAATGTCAGATGTATCTACAATAGCTCATTTGGGAGAGCATTAGACTGAAGATCTATAAGTCCCTGGTTCGATCCCGGGTTTCGGCATGTTTAGTAGCTGTATTTTTGTTACAGAATAGCAATTTACCAGCAGAATCTTTCATTATCAGGTGTTGTTCATCAAGAACACTTAATGCTCTTTTTTTCCCCAGCCTAAAACCCCAAATACGGCTTGACATCTTTCACAATTAGCCGAAATAGCTCAGTTGGGAGAGCGTTAGACTGAAGATCTAAAGGTCCCTGGTTCGATCCCGGGTTTCGGCATATTTAGTTGCTGTTTTTTTTGTTACAGAATAGCAATTTAGCAGCAGAAACTGCCGTGTTCAGGTTCTGGTCTTCAAGAACATTTCATGTTATTACAGTTTGCATTATTATTAGCCCCAATAAAATAATTTCTTATTAGTAGAGCTTGGCGAAATAGCTCAGTTGTGACAACATTAGACTGAAGATCTAAGGGTGTCTTGTTCAATCCTGGGGTTTAGCATGGTTGGGTGTTTGCTTTTGCTACTGAATAGCAATTTAGCAGCAAAAACTGTTGTGTTCAGGTTTTGATCTTGAAAAGCATTTTATGTTATTTCAGTTTGCAAAATCTTTAGCTCCTAAAAAAAGACATTCTTATCAGTATAGCTTGCCAAAATAGCTGAGTTGTGAGAGCAATAGACTGAAGACCTTAAAATCCCTAGTACGATCGTGGGTTTCCACATGTTTGGGTGTTTGCAGTTTGTTACTGAGTAGCAATTCAGCAAAAAGAAATTTAGCAGCAGAAACTTTCATTTTCAGGTTTCGCCCTCTAGGACACTTGATGTTCTTTCAGTTTGCCTTATCTTAAACACCAAAAAAGACTTTCTAAACGTCAGACTTACACGCAATAGCTCTTTTGTGAGAGCATTAAACTGAAGATCTAAAGGTCCTGGGTTCGATCCCAGGATTCGGCATGTTTAGTTGCTGTATTTTTGTTACAGAATAGCAATTTACCAGCAGAATCTTTCATTATCAGGTGTTGTTCATCAAGAACACTTAATGCTCTTTTTTTCCCCAGCCTAAAACCCCAAATACGGCTTGACATCTTTCACAATTAGCCGAAATAGCTCAGTTGGGAGAGCGTTAGACTGAAGATCTAAAGGTCCCTGGGTCGATCCCGGGTTTCGGCATATTTAGTTGCTGTTTTTTTTGTTACAGAATAGCAATTTAGCAGCAGAAACTGCCATGTTCAGGTTCTGGTCTTCAAGATCATTTCATGTTATTACAGTTTGCATTATTATTAGCCCCAATAAAAGAATTTCTTATTAGTAGAGCTTGGCGAAATAGCTCAGTTGTGAGAACATTAGACTGAAGATCTAAGGGTGTCTTGTTCAATCCTGGGGTTTAGCATGGTTGGGTGTTTGCTTTTGCTACTGAATAGCAATTTAGCAGCAAAAACTGTTGTTTTCAGTTTTTGATCTTGAAAAACATTTTATGTTATTTCAGTTTGCAAAATCTTTAGCTCCAAAAATAGACATTCTTATCAGTATAGCTTGCCAAAATAGCTCAGTTGTGAGAGCAATAGACTGAAGACCTTAAAATCCCTAGTACGATCGTGGGTTTCCACATGTTTGGGTGTTTGCATTTTGTTACTGAGTAGCAATTCAGCAAAAAGAAATTTAGCAGCAGAAACGTTTATTTTCAGGTTTCGCCCTCTAGGACACTTGATGTTCTTTCAGTTTGCCTTATCTTAAACACCAAAAAAGACTTTCCAAATGTCAGACGTAGCTGCAATAGCTCATTTGGGAGAGCATTAGACTGAAGATCTATAAGTCCCTGGTTCGATCCCAGGATTCGGCATGTTTAGTTGCTGTATTTTTGTTACAGAATAGCAATTTACCAGCAGAATCTTTCATTATCAGGTGTTGTTCATCAAAAACACTTAATGCTCTTTTTTTCCCCAGCCTAAAACCCCAAATACGGCTTGACATCTTTCACAATTAGCCGAAATAGCTCAGTTGGGAGAGCGTTAGACTGAAGATCTAAAGATCCCGGGTTTTGGCATATTTAGTTGCTGTTTTTTTGTTACAGAATAGCAATTTAGCAGCAGAAACTGCCGTGTTCAGGTTCTGGTCTTCAAGATCATTTCATGTTATTACAGTTTGCATTATTATTAGCCCCAATAAAAGAATTTCTTATTAGTAGAGCTTGGCGAAATAGCTCAGTTGTGAGAACATTAGACTGAAGATCTAAGGGTGTCTTGTTCAATCCTGGGGTTTAGCATGGTTGGGTGTTTGCTTTTGCTACTGAATAGCAATTTAGCAGCAAAAACTGTTGTTTTCAGTTTTTGATCTTGAAAAACATTTTATGTTATTTCAGTTTGCAAAATCTTTAGCTCCAAAAAAAGACATTCTTATCAGTATAGCTTGCCAAAATAGCTCAGTTGTGAGAGCAATAGACTGAAGACCTTAAAATCCCTAGTACGATCGTGGGTTTCCACATGTTTGGGTGTTTGCATTTTGTTACTGAGTAGCAATTCAGCAAAGAGAAATTTAGCAGCAGAAACGTTTATTTTCAGGTTTCGCCCTCTAGGACACTTGATGTTCTTTCAGTTTGCCTTATCTTAAACACCAAAAAAGACTTTCCAAATGTCAGACGTAGCTGCAATAGCTCATTTGGTAGAGCATTAGTCTGAAGATCTTTAAGTCCCTGGTTCGATCCCGGGTTTCGGCATGTTTAGTAGCTGTATTTTTGTTACAGAATAGCAATTTACCAGCAGAATCTTTCATTATCAGGTGTTGTTCATCAAGAACACTTAATGCTCTTTTTTTCCCCAGCCTAAAACCCCAAATACGGCTTGACATCTTTCACAATTAGCCGAAATAGCTCAGTTGGGAGAGCGTTAGACTGAAGATCTAAAGGTCCCTGGGTCGATCCCGGGTTTCGGCATATTTAGTTGCTGTTTTTTTTGTTACAGAATAGCAATTTAGCAGCAGAAACTGCCATGTTCAGGTTCTGGTCTTCAAGATCATTTCATGTTATTACAGTTTGCATTATTATTAGCCCCAATAAAAGAATTTCTTATTAGTAGAGCTTGGCGAAATAGCTCAGTTGTGAGAACATTAGACTGAAGATCTAAGGGTGTCTTGTTCAATCCTGGGGTTTAGCATGGTTGGGTGTTTGCTTTTGCTACTGAATAGCAATTTAGCAGCAAAAACTGTTGTTTTCAGTTTTTGATCTTGAAAAACATTTTATGTTATTTCAGTTTGCAAAATCTTTAGCTCCAAAAATAGACATTCTTATCAGTATAGCTTGCCAAAATAGCTCAGTTGTGAGAGCAATAGACTGAAGACCTTAAAATCCCTAGTACGATCGTGGGTTTCCACATGTTTGGGTGTTTGCATTTTGTTACTGAGTAGCAATTCAGCAAAAAGAAATTTAGCAGCAGAAACGTTTATTTTCAGGTTTCGCCCTCTAGGACACTTGATGTTCTTTCAGTTTGCCTTATCTTAAACACCAAAAAAGACTTTCCAAATGTCAGACGTAGCTGCAATAGCTCATTTGGGAGAGCATTAGACTGAAGATCTATAAGTCCCTGGTTCGATCCCAGGATTTGGCATGTTTAGTTGCTGTATTTTTGTTACAGAATAGCAATTTACCAGCAGAATCTTTCATTATCAGGTGTTGTTCATCAAAAACACTTAATGCTCTTTTTTTCCCCAGCCTAAAACCCCAAATACGGCTTGACATCTTTCACAATTAGCCGAAATAGCTCAGTTGGGAGAGCGTTAGACTGAAGATCTAAAGATCCCGGGTTTTGGCATATTTAGTTGCTGTTTTTTTGTTACAGAATAGCAATTTAGCAGCAGAAACTGCCGTGTTCAGGTTCTGGTCTTCAAGATCATTTCATGTTATTACAGTTTGCATTATTATTAGCCCCAATAAAAGAATTTCTTATTAGTAGAGCTTGGCGAAATAGCTCAGTTGTGAGAACATTAGACTGAAGATCTAAGGGTGTCTTGTTCAATCCTGGGGTTTAGCATGGTTGGGTGTTTGCTTTTGCTACTGAATAGCAATTTAGCAGCAAAAACTGTTGTTTTCAGTTTTTGATCTTGAAAAACATTTTATGTTATTTCAGTTTGCAAAATCTTTAGCTCCAAAAAAAGACATTCTTATCAGTATAGCTTGCCAAAATAGCTCAGTTGTGAGAGCAATAGACTGAAGACCTTAAAATCCCTAGTACGATCGTGGGTTTCCACATGTTTGGGTGTTTGCATTTTGTTACTGAGTAGCAATTCAGCAAAGAGAAATTTAGCAGCAGAAACGTTTATTTTCAGGTTTCGCCCTCTAGGACACTTGATGTTCTTTCAGTTTGCCTTATCTTAAACACCAAAAAAGACTTTCCAAATGTCAGACGTAGCTGCAATAGCTCATTTGGGAGAGCATTAGTCTGAAGATCTTTAAGTCCCTGGTTCGATCCCGGGTTTCGGCATGTTTAGTAGCTGTATTTTTGTTACAGAATAGCAATTTACCAGCAGAATCTTTCATTATAAGGTGTTGTTCTTCAAGAACACTTGATGCTCTTTTTTTCCCTACCTAAAACCCCAAATACGACTTCACATCTGTCACAATTAGCCGAAATAGCTCAGTTGGGAGAGCGTTAGACTGAAGATCTAAAGGTCCCTGGTTCGATCCCGGGTTTTGGCATATTTAGTTGCTGTTTTTTTTGTTACAGAATAGCAATTTAGCAGCAGAAACTGCCGTGTTCAGGTTCTGGTCTTCAAGAACATTTCATGTTATTACAGTTTGCATTATTATTAGCCCCAATAAAAGAATTTCTTATTAGTAGAGCTTGGCGAAATAGCTCAGTTGTGACAACATTAGACTGAAGATCTAAGGGTGTCTTGTTCAATCCTGGGGTTTAGCATGGTTGGGTGTTTGCTTTTGCTACTGAATAGCAATTTAGCAGCAAAAACTGTTGTGTTCAGGTTTTGATCTTGAAAAGCATTTTATGTTATTTCAGTTTGCAAAATCTTTAGCTCCTAAAAAAAGACATTCTTATCAGTATAGCTTGCCAAAATAGCTGAGTTGTGAGAGCAATAGACTGAAGACCTTAAAATCCCTAGTACGATCGTGGGTTTCCACATGTTTGGGTGTTTGCAGTTTGTTACTGAGTAGCAATTCAGCAAAAAGAAATTTAGCAGCAGAAACTTTCATTTTCAGGTTTCGCCCTCTAGGACACTTGATGTTCTTTCAGTTTGCCTTATCTTAAACACCAAAAAAGACTTTCTAAACATCAGACTTACACGCAATAGCTCTTTTGTGAGAGCATTAAACTGAAGATCTAAAGGTCCTGGGTTCGATCCCAGGATTCGGCATGTTTAGTTGCTGTATTTTTGTTACAGAATAGCAATTTACCAGCAGAATCTTTCATTATCAGGTGTTGTTCATCAAAAACACTTAATGCTCTTTTTTTCCCCAGCCTAAAACCCCAAATACGGCTTGACATCTTTCACAATTAGCCGAAATAGCTCAGTTGGGAGAGCGTTAGACTGAAGATCTAAAGGTCCCTGGTTCGATCCCGGGTTTCGGCATATTTAGTTGCTGTTTTTTTGTTACAGAATAGCAATTTAGCAGCAGAAACTGCCGTGTTCAGGTTCTGGTCTTCAAGATTATTTCATGTTATTACAGTTTGCATTATTATTAGCCCCACTAAAAGAATTTCTTATTAGTAGAGCTTGGCGAAATAGCTCAGTAGTGAGAACATTAGACTGAAGATCTAAGGGTGTCTTGTTCAATCCTGGGGTTTAGCATCGTTGGGTGTTTGCTTTTGCTACTGAATAGCAATTTAGCAGCAAAAACTGTTGTTTTCAGTTTTTGATCTTGAAAAACATTTTATGTTATTTCAGTTTGCAAAATCTTTAGCTCCAAAAAAAGACATTCTTATCAGTATAACTTACCAAAATAGCTCAGTTGTGAGAGCAATAGACTGAAGACCTTAAAATCCCTAGTACGGTCGTGGGTTTCCACATGTTTGGGTGTTTGCATTTTGTTACTGAGTAGCAATTCAGCAAAAAGAAATTTAGCAGCAGAAACGTTTATTTTCAGGTTTCGCCCTCTAGGACACTTGATGTTCTTTCAGTTTGCCTTATCTTAAACACCAAAAAAGACTTTCTAAATGTCAGACGTAGCTGCAATAGCTCATTTGGGAGAGCATTAGACTGAATATCTATAAGTCCCTGGTTCAATCCCAGGTTTCGGCATGTTTAGTAGCTGTATTTTTGTTACAGAATAGCAATTTACCAGCAGAATCTTTCATTATAAGGTGTTGCTCTTCAAGAACACTTGATGCTCTTTTTTTCCCAACCTAAAACCCCAAATACGACTTCACATCTGTCACAATTAGCCAAAATATCTCTTTTGTGAGAGCGTTAGACTGAAGATCTAAAGGTCCCTGGTTCGATCCCGGGTTTCGGCATGTTTAGTTGCTGTTTTTTTGTTACAGAATAGCAATTTACCAGCAGAATCTTTCATTATCAGGTGTTGTTCATCAAGAACACTTAATGCACTTTTTTTCCCCAGCCTAAAACCCCAAATGCGGCTTCACAATTAGCCAAAATAGCTCAGTTGGGAGAGCGTTAGACTGAAGATCTAAAGGTCCCTGGTTTGATCCCGGGTTTCGGCATATATAGTTGCTGTTTTTTTGTTACAGAATAGCAATTTAGCAGCAGAAACTGCCGTGTTCAGGTGCTGGTCTTCAAGGTCATTTCATGTTATTACAGTTTGCATTATTATTAGCCCCAATAAAAGAATTTCTTATTAGTAGAGCTTGGCGAAATAGCTCAGTTGTGACAACATTAGACTGAAGATCTAAGGGTGTCTTGTTCAATCCTGGGGTTTAGCATGGTTGGGTGTTTGCTTTTGCTACTGAATAGCAATTTAGCAGCAAAAACTGTTGTGTTCAGGTTTTGATCTTGAAAAGCATTTTATGTTATTTCAGTTTGCAAAATCTTTAGCTCCTAAAAAAAGACATTCTTATCAGTATAGCTTGCCAAAATAGCTCAGTTGTGAGAGCAATAGACTGAAGACCTTAAAATCCCTAGTACGATCGTGGGTTTCCACATGTTTGGGTGTTTGCAGTTTGTTACTGAGTAGCAATTCAGCAAAAAGAAATTTAGCAGCAGAAACTTTCATTTTCAGGTTTCGCCCTCTAGGACACTTGATGTTCTTTCAGTTTGCCTTATCTTAAACACCAAAAAAGACTTTCTAAACGTCAGACTTACACGCAATAGCTCTTTTGTGAGAGCATTAAACTGAAGATCTAAAGGTCCTGGGTTCGATCCCAGGATTCGGCATGTTTAGTTGCTGTATTTTTGTTACAGAATAGCAATTTACCAGCAGAATCTTTCATTATCAGGTGTTGTTCATCAAGAACACTTAATGCTCTTTTTTTCCCCAGCCTAAAACCCCAAATACGGCTTGACATCTTTCACAATTAGCCGAAATAGCTCAGTTGGGAGAGCGTTAGACTGAAGATCTAAAGGTCCCTGGGTCGATCCCGGGTTTCGGCATATTTAGTTGCTGTTTTTTTTGTTACAGAATAGCAATTTAGCAGCAGAAACTGCCATGTTCAGGTTCTGGTCTTCAAGATCATTTCATGTTATTACAGTTTGCATTATTATTAGCCCCAATAAAAGAATTTCTTATTAGTAGAGCTTGGCGAAATAGCTCAGTTGTGAGAACATTAGACTGAAGATCTAAGGGTGTCTTGTTCAATCCTGGGGTTTAGCATGGTTGGGTGTTTGCTTTTGCTACTGAATAGCAATTTAGCAGCAAAAACTGTTGTTTTCAGTTTTTGATCTTGAAAAACATTTTATGTTATTTCAGTTTGCAAAATCTTTAGCTCCAAAAATAGACATTCTTATCAGTATAGCTTGCCAAAATAGCTCAGTTGTGAGAGCAATAGACTGAAGACCTTAAAATCCCTAGTACGATCGTGGGTTTCCACATGTTTGGGTGTTTGCATTTTGTTACTGAGTAGCAATTCAGCAAAAAGAAATTTAGCAGCAGAAACGTTTATTTTCAGGTTTCGCCCTCTAGGACACTTGATGTTCTTTCAGTTTGCCTTATCTTAAACACCAAAAAAGACTTTCCAAATGTCAGACGTAGCTGCAATAGCTCATTTGGGAGAGCATTAGACTGAAGATCTATAAGTCCCTGGTTCGATCCCAGGATTCGGCATGTTTAGTTGCTGTATTTTTGTTACAGAATAGCAATTTACCAGCAGAATCTTTCATTATCAGGTGTTGTTCATCAAAAACACTTAATGCTCTTTTTTTCCCCAGCCTAAAACCCCAAATACGGCTTGACATCTTTCACAATTAGCCGAAATAGCTCAGTTGGGAGAGCGTTAGACTGAAGATCTAAAGATCCCGGGTTTTGGCATATTTAGTTGCTGTTTTTTTGTTACAGAATAGCAATTTAGCAGCAGAAACTGCCGTGTTCAGGTTCTGGTCTTCAAGATCATTTCATGTTATTACAGTTTGCATTATTATTAGCCCCAATAAAAGAATTTCTTATTAGTAGAGCTTGGCGAAATAGCTCAGTTGTGAGAACATTAGACTGAAGATCTAAGGGTGTCTTGTTCAATCCTGGGGTTTAGCATGGTTGGGTGTTTGCTTTTGCTACTGAATAGCAATTTAGCAGCAAAAACTGTTGTTTTCAGTTTTTGATCTTGAAAAACATTTTATGTTATTTCAGTTTGCAAAATCTTTAGCTCCAAAAAAAGACATTCTTATCAGTATAGCTTGCCAAAATAGCTCAGTTGTGAGAGCAATAGACTGAAGACCTTAAAATCCCTAGTACGATCGTGGGTTTCCACATGTTTGGGTGTTTGCATTTTGTTACTGAGTAGCAATTCAGCAAAGAGAAATTTAGCAGCAGAAACGTTTATTTTCAGGTTTCGCCCTCTAGGACACTTGATGTTCTTTCAGTTTGCCTTATCTTAAACACCAAAAAAGACTTTCCAAATGTCAGACGTAGCTGCAATAGCTCATTTGGTAGAGCATTAGTCTGAAGATCTTTAAGTCCCTGGTTCGATCCCGGGTTTCGGCATGTTTAGTAGCTGTATTTTTGTTACAGAATAGCAATTTACCAGCAGAATCTTTCATTATCAGGTGTTGTTCATCAAGAACACTTAATGCTCTTTTTTTCCCCAGCCTAAAACCCCAAATACGGCTTGACATCTTTCACAATTAGCCGAAATAGCTCAGTTGGGAGAGCGTTAGACTGAAGATCTAAAGGTCCCTGGGTCGATCCCGGGTTTCGGCATATTTAGTTGCTGTTTTTTTTGTTACAGAATAGCAATTTAGCAGCAGAAACTGCCATGTTCAGGTTCTGGTCTTCAAGATCATTTCATGTTATTACAGTTTGCATTATTATTAGCCCCAATAAAAGAATTTCTTATTAGTAGAGCTTGGCGAAATAGCTCAGTTGTGAGAACATTAGACTGAAGATCTAAGGGTGTCTTGTTCAATCCTGGGGTTTAGCATGGTTGGGTGTTTGCTTTTGCTACTGAATAGCAATTTAGCAGCAAAAACTGTTGTTTTCAGTTTTTGATCTTGAAAAACATTTTATGTTATTTCAGTTTGCAAAATCTTTAGCTCCAAAAATAGACATTCTTATCAGTATAGCTTGCCAAAATAGCTCAGTTGTGAGAGCAATAGACTGAAGACCTTAAAATCCCTAGTACGATCGTGGGTTTCCACATGTTTGGGTGTTTGCATTTTGTTACTGAGTAGCAATTCAGCAAAAAGAAATTTAGCAGCAGAAACGTTTATTTTCAGGTTTCGCCCTCTAGGACACTTGATGTTCTTTCAGTTTGCCTTATCTTAAACACCAAAAAAGACTTTCCAAATGTCAGACGTAGCTGCAATAGCTCATTTGGGAGAGCATTAGACTGAAGATCTATAAGTCCCTGGTTCGATCCCAGGATTTGGCATGTTTAGTTGCTGTATTTTTGTTACAGAATAGCAATTTACCAGCAGAATCTTTCATTATCAGGTGTTGTTCATCAAAAACACTTAATGCTCTTTTTTTCCCCAGCCTAAAACCCCAAATACGGCTTGACATCTTTCACAATTAGCCGAAATAGCTCAGTTGGGAGAGCGTTAGACTGAAGATCTAAAGATCCCGGGTTTTGGCATATTTAGTTGCTGTTTTTTTGTTACAGAATAGCAATTTAGCAGCAGAAACTGCCGTGTTCAGGTTCTGGTCTTCAAGATCATTTCATGTTATTACAGTTTGCATTATTATTAGCCCCAATAAAAGAATTTCTTATTAGTAGAGCTTGGCGAAATAGCTCAGTTGTGAGAACATTAGACTGAAGATCTAAGGGTGTCTTGTTCAATCCTGGGGTTTAGCATGGTTGGGTGTTTGCTTTTGCTACTGAATAGCAATTTAGCAGCAAAAACTGTTGTTTTCAGTTTTTGATCTTGAAAAACATTTTATGTTATTTCAGTTTGCAAAATCTTTAGCTCCAAAAAAAGACATTCTTATCAGTATAGCTTGCCAAAATAGCTCAGTTGTGAGAGCAATAGACTGAAGACCTTAAAATCCCTAGTACGATCGTGGGTTTCCACATGTTTGGGTGTTTGCATTTTGTTACTGAGTAGCAATTCAGCAAAGAGAAATTTAGCAGCAGAAACGTTTATTTTCAGGTTTCGCCCTCTAGGACACTTGATGTTCTTTCAGTTTGCCTTATCTTAAACACCAAAAAAGACTTTCCAAATGTCAGACGTAGCTGCAATAGCTCATTTGGGAGAGCATTAGTCTGAAGATCTTTAAGTCCCTGGTTCGATCCCGGGTTTCGGCATGTTTAGTAGCTGTATTTTTGTTACAGAATAGCAATTTACCAGCAGAATCTTTCATTATAAGGTGTTGTTCTTCAAGAACACTTGATGCTCTTTTTTTCCCTACCTAAAACCCCAAATACGACTTCACATCTGTCACAATTAGCCGAAATAGCTCAGTTGGGAGAGCGTTAGACTGAAGATCTAAAGGTCCCTGGTTCGATCCCGGGTTTTGGCATATTTAGTTGCTGTTTTTTTTGTTACAGAATAGCAATTTAGCAGCAGAAACTGCCGTGTTCAGGTTCTGGTCTTCAAGAACATTTCATGTTATTACAGTTTGCATTATTATTAGCCCCAATAAAAGAATTTCTTATTAGTAGAGCTTGGCGAAATAGCTCAGTTGTGACAACATTAGACTGAAGATCTAAGGGTGTCTTGTTCAATCCTGGGGTTTAGCATGGTTGGGTGTTTGCTTTTGCTACTGAATAGCAATTTAGCAGCAAAAACTGTTGTGTTCAGGTTTTGATCTTGAAAAGCATTTTATGTTATTTCAGTTTGCAAAATCTTTAGCTCCTAAAAAAAGACATTCTTATCAGTATAGCTTGCCAAAATAGCTGAGTTGTGAGAGCAATAGACTGAAGACCTTAAAATCCCTAGTACGATCGTGGGTTTCCACATGTTTGGGTGTTTGCAGTTTGTTACTGAGTAGCAATTCAGCAAAAAGAAATTTAGCAGCAGAAACTTTCATTTTCAGGTTTCGCCCTCTAGGACACTTGATGTTCTTTCAGTTTGCCTTATCTTAAACACCAAAAAAGACTTTCTAAACATCAGACTTACACGCAATAGCTCTTTTGTGAGAGCATTAAACTGAAGATCTAAAGGTCCTGGGTTCGATCCCAGGATTCGGCATGTTTAGTTGCTGTATTTTTGTTACAGAATAGCAATTTACCAGCAGAATCTTTCATTATCAGGTGTTGTTCATCAAAAACACTTAATGCTCTTTTTTTCCCCAGCCTAAAACCCCAAATACGGCTTGACATCTTTCACAATTAGCCGAAATAGCTCAGTTGGGAGAGCGTTAGACTGAAGATCTAAAGGTCCCTGGTTCGATCCCGGGTTTCGGCATATTTAGTTGCTGTTTTTTTGTTACAGAATAGCAATTTAGCAGCAGAAACTGCCGTGTTCAGGTTCTGGTCTTCAAGATTATTTCATGTTATTACAGTTTGCATTATTATTAGCCCCACTAAAAGAATTTCTTATTAGTAGAGCTTGGCGAAATAGCTCAGTAGTGAGAACATTAGACTGAAGATCTAAGGGTGTCTTGTTCAATCCTGGGGTTTAGCATCGTTGGGTGTTTGCTTTTGCTACTGAATAGCAATTTAGCAGCAAAAACTGTTGTTTTCAGTTTTTGATCTTGAAAAACATTTTATGTTATTTCAGTTTGCAAAATCTTTAGCTCCAAAAAAAGACATTCTTATCAGTATAACTTACCAAAATAGCTCAGTTGTGAGAGCAATAGACTGAAGACCTTAAAATCCCTAGTACGGTCGTGGGTTTCCACATGTTTGGGTGTTTGCATTTTGTTACTGAGTAGCAATTCAGCAAAAAGAAATTTAGCAGCAGAAACGTTTATTTTCAGGTTTCGCCCTCTAGGACACTTGATGTTCTTTCAGTTTGCCTTATCTTAAACACCAAAAAAGACTTTCTAAATGTCAGACGTAGCTGCAATAGCTCATTTGGGAGAGCATTAGACTGAATATCTATAAGTCCCTGGTTCAATCCCAGGTTTCGGCATGTTTAGTAGCTGTATTTTTGTTACAGAATAGCAATTTACCAGCAGAATCTTTCATTATAAGGTGTTGCTCTTCAAGAACACTTGATGCTCTTTTTTTCCCAACCTAAAACCCCAAATACGACTTCACATCTGTCACAATTAGCCAAAATATCTCTTTTGTGAGAGCGTTAGACTGAAGATCTAAAGGTCCCTGGTTCGATCCCGGGTTTCGGCATGTTTAGTTGCTGTTTTTTTGTTACAGAATAGCAATTTACCAGCAGAATCTTTCATTATCAGGTGTTGTTCATCAAGAACACTTAATGCACTTTTTTTCCCCAGCCTAAAACCCCAAATGCGGCTTCACAATTAGCCAAAATAGCTCAGTTGGGAGAGCGTTAGACTGAAGATCTAAAGGTCCCTGGTTTGATCCCGGGTTTCGGCATATATAGTTGCTGTTTTTTTGTTACAGAATAGCAATTTAGCAGCAGAAACTGCCGTGTTCAGGTGCTGGTCTTCAAGGTCATTTCATGTTATTACAGTTTGCATTATTATTAGCCCCAATAAAAGAATTTCTTATTAGTAGAGCTTGGCGAAATAGCTCAGTTGTGACAACATTAGACTGAAGATCTAAGGGTGTCTTGTTCAATCCTGGGGTTTAGCATGGTTGGGTGTTTGCTTTTGCTACTGAATAGCAATTTAGCAGCAAAAACTGTTGTGTTCAGGTTTTGATCTTGAAAAGCATTTTATGTTATTTCAGTTTGCAAAATCTTTAGCTCCTAAAAAAAGACATTCTTATCAGTATAGCTTGCCAAAATAGCTCAGTTGTGAGAGCAATAGACTGAAGACCTTAAAATCCCTAGTACGATCGTGGGTTTCCACATGTTTGGGTGTTTGCAGTTTGTTACTGAGTAGCAATTCAGCAAAAAGAAATTTAGCAGCAGAAACTTTCATTTTCAGGTTTCGCCCTCTAGGACACTTGATGTTCTTTCAGTTTGCCTTATCTTAAACACCAAAAAAGACTTTCTAAACGTCAGACTTACACGCAATAGCTCTTTTGTGAGAGCATTAAACTGAAGATCTAAAGGTCCTGGGTTCGATCCCAGGATTCGGCATGTTTAGTTGCTGTATTTTTGTTACAGAATAGCAATTTACCAGCAGAATCTTTCATTATCAGGTGTTGTTCATCAAGAACACTTAATGCTCTTTTTTTCCCCAGCCTAAAACCCCAAGTACGGCTTGACATCTTTCACAATTAGCCGAAATAGCTCAGTTGGGAGAGCGTTAGACTGAAGATCTAAAGGTCCCTGGTTCGATCCCGGGTTTCGGCATATTTAGTTGCTGTTTTTTTGTTACAGAATAGCAATTTAGCAGCAGAAACTGCCGTGTTCAGGTTCTGGTCTTCAAGATCATTTCATGTTATTACAGTTTGCATTATTATTAGCCCCAATAAAATAATTTCTTATTAGTAGAGCTTGGCGAAATAGCTCAGTTGTGAGAACATTAGACTGAAGATCTAAGGGTGTCTTGTTCAATCCTGGAGTTTAGCATGGTTGGGTGTTTGCTTTTGCTACTGAATAGCAATTTAGCAGCAAAAACTGTTGTTTTCAGTTTTTGATCTTGAAAAACATTTTATGTTATTTCAGTTTGCAAAATCTTTAGCTCCTAAAAAAAGACATTCTTATCAGTATAGCTTGCCAAAATAGCTCAGTTGTGAGAGCAATAGACTGAAGACCTTAAAATCCCTAGTACGATCGTGGGTTTCCACATGTTTGGGTGTTTGCAGTTTGTTACTGAGTAGCAATTCAGCAAAAAGAAATTTAGCAGCAGAAACTTTCATTTTCAGGTTTCGCCCTCTAGGACACTTGATGTTCTTTCAGTTTGCCTTATCTTAAACACCAAAAAAGACTTTCTAAACGTCAGACTTACACGCAATAGCTCTTTTGTGAGAGCATTAAACTGAAGATCTAAAGCTCCTGGGTTCGATCCCAGGATTCGGCATGTTTAGTTGCTGTATTTTTGTTACAGAATAGCAATTTACCAGCAGAATCTTTCATTATCAGGTGTTGTTCATCAAGAACACTTAATGCTCTTTTTTTCCCCAGCCTAAAACCCCAAATACGGCTTGACTTTTTTCACAATTAGCCGAAATAGATCAGTTGGGAGAGCGTTAGACTGTAGATCTAAAGGTCCCTGGTTCGATCCCGGGTTTCGGCATATTTAGTTGCTGTTTTTTTGTTACAGAATAGCAATTTAGCAGCAGAAACTGCCGTGTTCAGGTTCTGGTCTTCAAGATCATTTCATGTTATTACAGTTTGCATTATTATTAGCCCCAATAAAAGAATTTCTTATTAGTAGAGCTTGGCAAAATAGCTCAGTTGTGAGAACATTAGACTGAAGATCTAAGGGTGTCTTGTTCAATCCTGGGGTTTAGCATAGAGATGAGCGCCTGAAATTTTTCGGGTTTTGTGTTTTGGTTTTGGGTTCGGTTCCGCGGCCGTGTTTTGGGTTCGAACGCGTTTTGGCAAAACCTCACCGAATTTTTTTTGTCGGATTCGGGTGTGTTTTGGATTCGGGTGTTTTTTTCCAAAAACACTAAAAAACAGCTTAAATCATAGAATTTGGGGGTCATTTTGATCCCAAAGTATTATTAACCTCAAAAACCATAATTTACACTCATTTTCAGTCTATTCTGAATACCTCACACCTCACAATATTATTTTTAGTCCTAAAATTTGCACCGAGGTCGCTGTGTGAGTAAGATAAGCGACCCTAGTGGCCGACACAAACACCGGGCCCATCTAGGAGTGGCACTGCAGTGTCACGCAGGATGTCCCTTCCAAAAAACCCTCCCCAAACAGCACATGACGCAAAGAAAAAAAGAGGCGCAATGAGGTAGCTGTGTGAGTAAGATTAGCGACCCTAGTGGCCGACACAAACACCGGGCCCATCTAGGAGTGGCACTGCAGTGTCACGCAGGATGGCCCTTCCAAAAAACCCTCCCCAAACAGCACATGACGCAAAGAAAAAAAGAGGCGCAATGAGGTAGCTGTGTGAGTAAGATTAGCGACCCTAGTGGCCGACACAAACACCGGGCCCATCTAGGAGTGGCACTGCAGTGTCACGCAGGATGTCCCTTCCAAAAAACCCTCCCCAAACAGCACATGACGCAAAGAAAAAAAGAGGCGCAATGAGGTAGCTGTGTGAGTAAGATTAGCGACCCTAGTGGCCGACACAAACACCGGGCCCATCTAGGAGTGGCACTGCAGTGTCACGCAGGATGGCCCTTCCAAAAAACCCTCCCCAAACAGCACATGACGCAAAGAAAAAAAGAGGCGCAATGAGGTAGCTGTGTGAGTAAGATTAGCGACCCTAGTGGCCGACACAAACACCGGGCCCATCTAGGAGTGGCACTGCAGTGTCACGCAGGATGTCCCTTCCAAAAAACCCTCCCCAAACAGCACATGACGCAAAGAAAAAAAGAGGCTTTTTACTGATATTTGGTGTTTTGGATTTGACATGCTCTGTACTATGACATTGGGCATCGGCCTTGGCAGACGACGTTGCTGGCATTTCATCGTCTCGGCCATGACTAGTGGCAGCAGCTTCAGCACGAGGTGGAAGTGGATCTTGATCTTTCCCTAATTTTGGAACCTCAACATTTTTGTTCTCCATATTTTAATAGGCACAACTAAAAGGCACCTCAGGTAAACAATGGAGATGGATGGATTGGATACTAGTATACAATTATGGACGGGCTGCCGAGTGCCGACACAGAGGTAGCCACAGCCGTGAACTACCGCACTGTACACTGGTTGATAAAGAGATAGTAGTATACTCGTAACAATTAGGATGACACTATGACGGTATAAAGAATGAAAAAAAAACCACGGTTAGGTGGTAGGTATATAATAATAAATAATACAATTCTGGTCGGACGGACTGCCTGCCGTGTGCCGACACAGAGGTAGCCACAGCCGTGAACTACCGCACTGTACACTGGTTGATAAAGAGATAGTAGTATACTCGTAACAATTAGGATGACACTATGACGGTATAAAGAATGAAAAAAAAACCACGGTTAGGTGGTAGGTATATAATAATAAATAATACAATTCTGGTCGGACGGACTGCCTGCCGTGTGCCGACACAGAGGTAGCCACAGCCGTGAACTACCGCACTGTACACTGGTTGATAAAGAGATAGTAGTATACTCGTAACAATTAGGATGACACTATGACGGTATAAAGAATGAAAAAAAAACCACGGTTAGGTGGTAGGTATATAATAATAAATAATACAATTCTGGTCGGACGGACTGCCTGCCGTGTGCCGACACAGAGGTAGCCACAGCCGTGAACTACCGCACTGTACACTGGTTGATAAAGAGATAGTAGTATACTCGTAACAATTAGGATGACACTATGACGGTATAAAGAATGAAAAAAAACCACGGTTAGGTGGTAGGTATATAATAATAAATAATACAATTCTGGTCGGACGGACTGCCTGCCGTGTGCCGACACAGAGGTAGCCACAGCCGTGAACTACCGCACTGTACACTGGTTGATAAAGAGATAGTAGTATACTCGTAACAATTAGGATGACACTATGACGGTATAAAGAATGAAAAAAAAACCACGGTTAGGTGGTAGGTATATAATAATAAATAATACAATTCTGGTCGGACGGACTGCCTGCCGTGTGCCGACACAGAGGTAGCCACAGCCGTGAACTACCGCACTGTACACTGGTTGATAAAGAGATAGTAGTATACTCGTAACAATTAGGATGACACTATGACGGTATAAAGAATGAAAAAAAAACCACGGTTAGGTGGTAGGTATATAATAATAAATAATACAATTCTGGTCGGACGGACTGCCTGCCGTGTGCCGACACAGAGGTAGCCACAGCCGTGAACTACCGCACTGTACACTGGTTGATAAAGAGATAGTAGTATACTCGTAACAATTAGGATGACACTATGACGGTATAAAGAATGAAAAAAAAACCACGGTTAGGTGGTAGGTATATAATAATAAATAATACAATTCTGGTCGGACGGACTGCCTGCCGTGTGCCGACACAGAGGTAGCCACAGCCGTGAACTACCGCACTGTACACTGGTTGATAAAGAGATAGTAGTATACTCGTAACAATTAGGATGACACTATGACGGTATAAAGAATGAAAAAAAAACCACGGTTAGGTGGTAGGTATATAATAATAAATAATACAATTCTGGTCGGACGGACTGCCTGCCGTGTGCCGACACAGAGGTAGCCACAGCCGTGAACTACCGCACTGTACACTGGTTGATAAAGAGATAGTAGTATACTCGTAACAATTAGGATGACACTATGACGGTATAAAGAATGAAAAAAAAACCACGGTTAGGTGGTAGGTATATAATAATAAATAATACAATTCTGGTCGGACGGACTGCCTGCCGTGTGCCGACACAGAGGTAGCCACAGCCGTGAACTACCGCACTGTACTGTGTCTGCTGCTAATATAGACTGGTTGATATTTAAAGAGATATTAGTAGTATACAACAATACTATACTGGTGGTCAGGCACTGGTCACCACTCCTGCAGCAAAAGTGTGCACTGTTAATTAATATAATTGTACTCCTGGCTCCTGCTAACAACCTGCAGTGCTCCCCAGTCTCCCCCACAATTAATTATAAGCTTTTAATTTATACATTGATGACTGTGCAGCACACTGGGCTGAGCTGAGTGCACACAGACTGAGTCACACTGTGTGACTGACTGTGCTGTGTATCGTTTTTTTTTTCAGGCAGAGAACGGATATAGCAGAGAGAAGTGAACGGATATATTATATTAAATAAAAGTTAACTAGCAACTGCACTGGTCACTGACTGTGGTAAACTAACTCTGTCTGCGACTCTGCACAATCTCTCTCTATCTAATCTATCTATCTCTATTCTAATGGAGAGGACGCCAGACACGTCCTCTCCCTATCAATCTCAATGCACGAGTGAAAATGGCGGCGACGCGCGGCTCCTTATATAGAATCCGAGTCTCGCGATAGAATCCGAGCCTCGCGAGAATCCGACAGCGTCATGATGACGTTCGGGCGCGCTCGGGTTAACCGAGCAAGGCGGGAAGATCCGAGTCGCTCGGACCCGTGGAAAAAAAAGTGAAGTTCGTGCGGGTTCGGATTCAAAGAAACCGAACCCGCTCATCTCTAGTTTAGCATGGTTGGGTGTTTGCTTTTGCTACTGAATAGCAATTTAGCAGCAAAAACTGTTGTTTTCAGTTTTTGATCTTGAAAAACATTTTATGTTATTTCAGTTTGCAAAATCTTTAGCTCCAAAAAAAGACATTCTTATCAGTATAGCTTGCCAAAATAGCTCAGTTGTGAGAGCAATAGACTGAAGACCTTAAAATCCCTAGTACGATCGTGGGTTTCCACATGTTTGGGTGTTTGCATTTTGTTACTGAGTAGCAATTCAGCAAAAAGAAATTTAGCAGCAGAAACATTTATTTTCAGGTTTCGCCCTCTAGGACACTTGATGTTCTTTCAGTTTGCCTTATCTTAAACACCAAAAAAGACTTTCCAAATGTCAGACGTAGCTGCAATATCTCATTTGGGAGAGCATTAGACTGAAGATCTATAAGTCCCTGGTTCGATCCTGGGTTTCGGCATGTTTAGTAGCTGTATTTTTGTTACAGAATAGCAATTTACCAGCAGAATCTTTTATTATAAGGTGTTGCTCTTCAAGAACACTTGATGCTCTTTTTTTCCCAACCTAAAACCCCAAATACGACTTCACATCTGTCACAATTAGCCAAAATAGCTCTTTTGTGAGAGCGTTAGACTGAAGATCTAAAGGTCCCTGGTTCGATCCCGGGTTTCGGCATGTTTAGTTGCTGTTTTTTTGTTACAGAATAGCAATTTACCAGCAGAAACTTTCATTATCAGGTGTTGTTCATCAAGAACACTTAATGCACTTTTTTTTCCCAGCCTAAAACCCAAAGTACGGCTTCGCAATTAGCCAAAATAGCTCAGTTGGGAGAGCGTTAGACTGAAGATCTAAAGGTTCCTGGTTCGATCCCGGGTTTCGGCATATTTAGTTGCTGTTTTTTTGTTACAGAATAGCAATTTAGCAGCAGAAACTGCCGTGTTCAGGTTCTGGTCTTCAAGATCATTTCATGTTATTACAGTTTGCATTATTATTAGCCCCAATAAAATAATTTCTTATTAGTAGAGCTTGGCGAAATAGCTCAGTTGTGAGAACATTAGACTGAAGATCTAAGGGTGTCTTGTTCAATCCTGGGGTTTAGCATGGTTGGGTGTTTGCTTTTGCTACTGAATAGCAATTTAGCAGCAAAAACTGTTGTTTTCAGTTTTTGATCTTGAAAAACATTTTATGTTATTTCAGTTTGCAAAATCTTTAGCTCCAAAAAAAGACATTCTTATCAGTATAACTTACCAAAATAGCTCAGTTGTGAGAGCAATAGACTGAAGACCTTAAAATCCCTAGTACGATCGTGGGTTTCCACATGTTTGGGTGTTTGCAGTTTGTTACTGAGTAGCAATTCAGCAAAAAGAAATTTAGCAGCAGAAACTTTCATTTTCAGGTTTCGCCCTCTAGGACACTTGATGTTCTTTCAGTTTGCCTTATCTTAAACACCAAAAAAGACTTTTCAAATGTCAGATGTATCTACAATAGCTCATTTGGGAGAGCATTAGACTGAAGATCTATAAGTCCCTGGTTCGATCCCGGGTTTCGGCATGTTTAGTAGCTGTATTTTTGTTACAGAATAGCAATTTACCAGCAGAATATTTCATTATCAGGTGTTGTTCATCAAGAACACTTAATGCTCTTTTTTTTCCCAGCCTAAAACCCCAAATACGGCTTGACATCTTTCACAATTAGCCGAAATAGCTCAGTTGGGAGAGCGTTAGACTGAAGATCTAAAGGTCTCTGGTTCGATCCCGGGTTTCGGCATATTTAGTTGCTGTTTTTTTTGTTACAGAATAGCAATTTAGCAGCAGAAACTGCCGTGTTCAGGTTCTGGTCTTCAAGAACATTTCATGTTATTACAGTTTGCATTATTATTAGCCCCAATAAAATAATTTCTTATTAGTAGAGCTTGGCGAAATAGCTCAGTTGTGAGAACATTAGACTGAAGATCTAAGGGTGTCTTGTTCAATCCTGGGGTTTAGCATGGTTGGGTGTTTGCTTTTGCTACTGAATAGCAATTTAGCAGCAAAAACTGTTGTGTTCAGGTTTTGATCTTGAAAAGCATTTTATGTTATTTCAGTTTGCAAAATCTTTAGCTCCTAAAAAAAGACATTCTTATCAGTATAGCTTGCCAAAATAGCTGAGTTGTGAGAGCAATAGACTGAAGACCTTAAAACCCCTAGTACGATCGTGGGTTTCCACATGTTTGGGTGTTTGCAGTTTGTTACTGAGTAGCAATTCAGCAAAAAGAAATTTAGCAGCAGAAACTTTCATTTTCAGGTTTCGCCCTCTAGGACACTTGATGTTCTTTCAGTTTGCCTTATCTTAAACACCAAAAAAGACTTTCTAAACGTCAGACTTACACGCAATAGCTCTTTTGTGAGAGCATTAAACTGAAGATCTAAAGGTCCTGGGTTCGATCCCAGGATTCGGCATGTTTAGTTGCTGTATTTTTGTTACAGAATAGCAATTTACCAGCAGAATCTTTCATTATCAGGTGTTGTTCATCAAGAACACTTAATGCTCTTTTTTTCCCCAGCCTAAAACCCCAAATACGGCTTGACATCTTTCACAATTAGCCGAAATAGCTCAGTTGGGAGAGCGTTAGACTGAAGATCTAAAGTTCCCTGGGTCGATCCCGGGTTTCGGCATATTTAGTTGCTGTTTTTTTTGTTACAGAATAGCAATTTAGCAGCAGAAACTGCCGTGTTCAGGTTCTGGTCTTCAAGATCATTTCATGTTATTACAGTTTGCATTATTATTAGCCCCAATAAAAGAATTTCTTATTAGTAGAGCTTGGCGAAATAGCTCAGTTGTGAGAACATTAGACTGAAGATCTAAGGGTGTCTTGTTCAATCCTGGGGTTTAGCATGGTTGGGTGTTTGCTTTTGCTACTGAATAGCAATTTAGCAGCAAAAACTGTTGTTTTCAGTTTTTGATCTTGAAAAACATTTTATGTTATTTCAGTTTGCAAAATCTTTAGCTCCAAAAATAGACATTCTTATCAGTATAGCTTGCCAAAATAGCTCAGTTGTGAGAGCAATAGACTGAAGACCTTAAAATCCCTAGTACGATCGTGGGTTTCCACATGTTTGGGTGTTTGCATTTTGTTACTGAGTAGCAATTCAGCAAAAAGAAATTTAGCAGCAGAAACGTTTATTTTCAGGTTTCGCCCTCTAGGACACTTGATGTTCTTTCAGTTTGCCTTATCTTAAACACCAAAAAAGACTTTCTAAATGTCAGACGTAGCTGCAATAGCTCATTTGGGAGAGCATTAGACTGAAGATCTATAAGTCCCTGGTTCGATCCCGGGTTTCGGCATGTTTAGTAGCTGTATTTTTGTTACAGAATAGCAATTTACCAGCAGAATCTTTCATTATAAGGTGTTGCTCTTCAAGAACACTTGATGCTCTTTTTTTCCCAACCTAAAACCCCAAATACGACTTTACATCTGTCACAATTAGCCGAAATAGCTCAGTTGGGAGAGCGTTAGACTGAAGATCTAAAGGTCCCTGGTTCGATCCCGAGTTTCGGCATATTTAGTTGCTGTTTTTTTTGTTACAGAATAGCAATTTAGCAGCAGAAACTGCCGTGTTCAGGTTCTGGTCTTCAAGAACATTTCATGTTATTACAGTTTGCATTATTATTAGCCCCAATAAAATAATTTCTTATTAGTAGAGCTTGGCGAAATAGCTCAGTTGTGACAACATTAGACTGAAGATCTAAGGGTGTCTTGTTCAATCCTGGGGTTTAGCATGGTTGGGTGTTTGCTTTTGCTACTGAATAGCAATTTAGCAGCAAAAACTGTTGTGTTCAGGTTTTGATCTTGAAAAGCATTTTATGTTATTTCAGTTTGCAAAATCTTTAGCTCCTAAAAAAAGACATTCTTATCAGTATAGCTTGCCAAAATAGCTCAGTTGTGAGAGCAATAGACTGAAGACCTTAAAATCCCTAGTACGATCGTGGGTTTCCACATGTTTGGGTGTTTGCATTTTGTTACTGAGTAGCAATTCAGCAAAAAGAAATTTAGCAGCAGAAACGTTTATTTTCAGGTTTCGCCCTCTAGGACACTTGATGTTCTTTCAGTTTGCCTTATCTTAAACACCAAAAAAGACTTTCTAAACGTCAGACTTACACGCAATAGCTCTTTTGTGAGAGCATTAAACTGAAGATCTAAAGGTCCTGGGTTCGATCCCAGGATTCGGCATGTTTAGTTGCTGTATTTTTGATACAGAATAGCAATTTACCAGCAGAATCTTTCATTATCAGGTGTTGTTCATCAAAAACACTTAATGCTCTTTTTTTCCCCAGCCTAAAACCCCAAATACGGCTTGACATCTTTCACAATTAGCCGAAATAGCTCAGTTGGGAGAGCGTTAGACTGAAGATCTAAAGATCCCGGGTTTCGGCATATTTAGTTGCTGTTTTTTTGTTACAGAATAGCAATTTAGCAGCAGAAACTGCCGTGTTCAGGTTCTGGTCTTCAAGATCATTTCATGTTATTACAGTTTGCATTATTATTAGCCCCAATAAAAGAATTTCTTATTAGTAGAGCTTGGCGAAATAGCTCAGTTGTGAGAACATTAGACTGAAGATCTAAGGGTGTCTTGTTCAATCCTGGAGTTTAGCATGGTTGGGTGTTTGCTTTTGCTACTGAATAGCAATTTAGCAGCAAAAACTGTTGTTTTCAGTTTTTGATCTTGAAAAACATTTTATGTTATTTCAGTTTGCAAAATCTTTAGCTCCAAAAAAAGACATTCTTATCAGTATAGCTTGCCAAAATAGCTCAGTTGTGAGAGCAATAGACTGAAGACCTTAAAATCCCTAGTACGATCGTGGGTTTCCACATGTTTGGGTGTTTGCATTTTGTTACTGAGTAGCAATTCAGCAAAAAGAAATTTAGCAGCAGAAACGTTTATTTTCAGGTTTCGCCCTCTAGGACACTTGATGCTCTTTCAGTTTGCCTTATCTTAAACACCAAAAAAGACTTTCCAAATGTCAGACGTAGCTGCAATAGCTCATTTGGTAGAGCATTAGACTGAAGATCTTTAAGTCCCTGGTTCGATCCCGGGTTTCGGCATGTTTAGTAGCTGTATTTTTGTTACAGAATAGCAATTTACCAGCAGAATCTTTCATTATAAGGTGTTGCTCTTCAAGAACACTTGATGCTCTTTTTTTCCCAACCTAAAACCCCAAATACGACTTCACATCTGTCGCAATTAGCCGAAATAGCTCAGTTGGGAGAGCGTTAGACTGAAGATCTAAAGGTCCCTGGTTCGATCCCGGGTTTTGGCATATTTAGTTGCTGTTTTTTTTTGTTACAGAATAGCAATTTAGCAGCAGAAACTGCCGTGTTCAGGTTCTGGTCTTCAAGAACATTTCATGTTATTACAGTTTGCATTATTATTAGCCCCAATAAAAGAATTTCTTATTAGTAGAGCTTGGCGAAATAGCTCAGTTGTGACAACATTAGACTGAAGATCTAAGGGTGTCTTGTTCAATCCTGGGGTTTAGCATGGTTGGGTGTTTGCTTTTGCTACTGAATAGCAATTTAGCAGCAAAAACTGTTGTGTTCAGGTTTTGATCTTGAAAAGCATTTTATGTTATTTCAGTTTGCAAAATCTTTAGCTCCTAAAAAAAGACATTCTTATCAGTATAGCTTGCCAAAATAGCTCAGTTGTGAGAGCAATAGACTGAAGACCTTAGAATCCCTAGTACGATCGTGGGTTTCCACATGTTTGGGTGTTTGCAGTTTGTTACTGAGTAGCAATTCAGCAAAAAGAAATTTAGCAGCAGAAACTTTCATTTTCAGGTTTCGCCCTCTAGGACACTTGATGTTCTTTCAGTTTGCCTTATCTTAAACACCAAAAAAGACTTTCTAAACATCAGACTTACACGCAATAGCTCTTTTGTGAGAGCATTAAACTGAAGATCTAAAGGTCCTGGGTTCGATCCCAGGATTCGGCATGTTTAGTTGCTGTATTTTTGTTACAGAATAGCAATTTACCAGCAGAATCTTTCATTATCAGGTGTTGTTCATCAAAAACACTTAATGCTCTTTTTTTCCACAGCCTAAAACCCCAAATACGGCTTGACATCTTTCACAATTAGCTGAAATAGCTCAGTTGGGAGAGCGTTAGACTGAAGATCTAAAGGTCCCTGGTTCGATCCCGGGTTTTGGCTTATTTGGTTGCTGTTTTTATGTTACAGAATAGCAATTTAGCAGCAGAAACTGCCGTGTTCAGGTTCTGGTCTTCAAGATCATTTCATGTTATTACAGTTTGCATTATTATTAGCCCCAATAAAAGAATTTCTTATTAGTAGAGCTTGGCGAAATAGCTCAGTTGTGAGAACATTAGACTGAAGATCTAAGGGTGTCTTGTTCAATCCTGGGGTTTAGCATGGTTGGGTGTTTGCTTTTGCTACTGAATAGCAATTTAGCAGCAAAAACTGTTGTTTTCAGTTTTTGATCTTGAAAAACATTTTATGTTATTTCAGTTTGCAAAATCTTTAGCTCCAAAAAAAAGACATTCTTATCAGTATAGCTTGCCAAAATAGCTCAGTTGTGAGAGCAATAGACTGAAGACCTTAAAATCCCTAGTACGATCGTGGGTTTCCACATGTTTGGGTGTTTGCATTTTGTTACTGAGTAGCAATTCAGCAAAAAGAAATTTAGCAGCAGAAACGTTTATTTTCAGGTTTCGCCCTCTAGGACACTTGATGTTCTTTCAGTTTGCCTTATCTTAAACACCAAAAAAGACTTTCCCAATGTCAGACGGAGCTGCAATAGCTCATTTGGGAGAGCATTAGACTGAAGATCTATAAGTACCTGGTTCGATCCCGGATTTCGGCATGTTTAGTAGCTGTATTTTTGTTACAGAATAGCAATTTACCAGCAGAATCTTTCATTATAAGGTGTTGCTCTTCAAGAACACTTGATGCTCTTTTTTTCCCAACCTAAAACCCCAAATACGACTTCACATCTGTCACAATTAGCTCAAATAGCTCAGTTGGGAGAGCGTTAGACTGAAGATCTAAAGGTCCCTGGTTCGATCCCGGTTTTTGGCATATTTAGTTGCTGTTTTTTTTGTTACAGAATAGCAATTTAGCAGCAGAAACTGCCGTGTTCAGGTTCTGGTCTTCAAGAACATTTCATGTTATTACAGTTTGCATTATTATTAGCCCCAATAAAATAATTTCTTATTAGTAGAGCTTGGCGAAATAGCTCAGTTGTGACAACATTAGACTGAAGATCTAAGGGTGTCTTGTTCAATCCTGGGGTTTAGCATAGTTGGGTGTTTGCTTTTGCTACTGAATAGCAATTTAGCAGCAAAAACTGTTGTGTTCAGGTTTTGATCTTGAAAAGCATTTTATGTTATTTCAGTTTGCAAAATCTTTAGCTCCTAAAAAAAGACATTCTTATCAGTATAGCTTGCCAAAATAGCTCAGTTGTGAGAGCAATAGACTGAAGACCTTAAAATCCCTAGTACGATCGTGGGTTTCCACATGTTTGGGTGTTTGCATTTTGTTACTGAGTAGCAATTCAGCAAAAAGAAATTTAGCAGCAGAAACGTTTATTTTCGGGTTTCGCCCTCTAGGACACTTGATGTTCTTTCAGTTTGCCTTATCTTAAACACCAAAAAAAACTTTCCAAATGTCAGATGTAGCTGCAATAGCTCATTTGGGAGAGCATTAGACTGAAGATCTATAAGTCCCTGGTTCAATCCCGGGTTTCGGCATGTTTAGTAGCTGTATTTTTGTTACAGAATAGCAATTTACCAGCAGAATCTTTCATTATCAGGTGTTGTTCATCAAGAACACTTAATGCTCTTTTTTTTCCCAGCCTAAAACCCCAAATACGGCTTGACATCTTTCACAATTAGCCGAAATAGCTCAGTTGGGAGAGCGTTAGACTGAAGATCTAAAGGTCCCTGGTTCGATCCCGGGTTTTGGCATATTTAGTTGCTGTTTTTTTGTTACAGAATAGCAATTTAGCAGCAGAAACTGCCGTGTTCAGGTTCTGGTCTTCAAGATTATTTCATGTTATTACAGTTTGCATTATTATTAGCCCCAATAAAAGAATTTCTTATTAGTAGAGCTTGGCGAAATAGCTCAGTTGTGAGAACATTAGACTGAAGATCTAAGGGTGTCTTGTTCAATCCTGGGGTTTAGCATGGTTGGGTGTTTGCTTTTGCTACTGAATAGCAATTTAGCAGCAAAAACTGTTGTTTTCAGTTTTTGATCTTGAAAAACATTTTATGTTATTTCAGTTTGCAAAATCTTTAGCTCCAAAAAAAGACATTCTTATCAGTATAGCTTGCCAAAATAGCTCAGTTGTGAGAGCAATAGACTGAAGACCTTAAAATCCCTAGTACGATCGTGGGTTTCCACATGTTTGGGTGTTTGCATTTTGTTACTGAGTAGCAATTCAGCAAAAAGAAATTTAGCAGCAGAAACGTTTATTTTCAGGTTTCGCCCTCTAGGACACTTGATGTTCTTTCAGTTTGCCTTATCTTAAACACCAAAAAAGACTTTCCAAATGTCAGACGTAGCTGCAATAGCTCATTTGGGAGAGCATTAGACTGAAGATCTATAAATCTCTGGTTCGATCCCGGGTTTCGGCATGTTTAGTAGCTGTATTTTTGTTACAGAATAGCAATTTACCAGCAGAATCTTTCATTATAAGGTGTTGCTCTTCAAAAACACTTGATGCTCTTTTTTTCCCAACCTAAAACCCCAAATACGACTTCACATCTGTCACAATTAGCTGAAATAGCTCAGTTGGGAGAGCGTTAGACTGAAGATCTAAAGGTCCCTGGTTCGATCCCGGGTTTCGGCATATTTAGTTGCTGTTTTTTTTGTTACAGAATAGCAATTTAGCAGCAGAAACTGCCGTGTTCAGGTTCTGGTCTTCAAGAACATTTCATGTTATTACAGTTTGCATTATTATTAGCCCCAATAAAATAATTTCTTATTAGTAGAGCTTGGCGAAATAGCTCAGTTGTGACAACATTAGACTGAAGATCTAAGGGTGTCTTGTTCAATCCTGGGGTTTAGCATGGTTGGGTGTTTGCTTTTGCTACTGAATAGCAATTTAGCAGCAAAAACTGTTGTGTTCAGGTTTTGATCTTGAAAAGCATTTTATGTTATTTCAGTTTGCAAAATCTTTAGCTCCTAAAAAAAGACATTCTTATCAGTATAGCTTTCCAAAATAGCTCAGTTGTGAGAGCAATAGACTGAAGACCTTAAAATCCCTAGTACGATCGTGGGTTTCCACATGTTTGGGTGTTTGCAGTTTGTTACTGAGTAGCAATTCAGCAAAAAGAAATTTAGCAGCAGAAACTTTCATTTTCAGGTTTCGCCCTCTAGGACACTTGATGTTCTTTCAGTTTGCCTTATCTTAAACACCAAAAAAGACTTTATAAACGTCAGACTTACACGCAATAGCTCTTTTGTGAGAGCATTAAACTGAAGATCTAAAGGTCCTGGGTTCGATCCCAGGATTCGGCATGTTTAGTTGCTGTATTTTTGTTACAGAATAGCAATTTACCAGCAGAATCTTTCATTATCAGGTGTTGTTCATCAAGAACACTTAATGCTCTTTTTTTCCCCAGCCTAAAACCCCAAAAACGTCTTGACATCTTTCACAATTAGCAGAAATAGCTCAGTTGGGAGAGCGTTAGACTGAAGATCTAAAGGTCCCTGGTTCGATCCTGGTTTTCGGCATATTTATTGCTGTTTTTTTGTTACAGAATAGCAATTTAGCAGCAGAAACTGCCGTGTTCAGGTTCTGGTCTTCAAGATCATTTCATGTTATTACAGTTTGCATTATTATTAGCCCCAATAAAATAATTTCTTATTAGTAGAGCTTGGCGAAATAGCTCAGTTGTGAGAACATTAGACTGAAGATCTAAGGGTGTCTTGTTCAATCCTGGGGTTTAGCATGGTTGGGTGTTTGCTTTTGCTACTGAATAGCAATTTAGCAGCAAAAACTGTTGTTTTCAGTTTTTGATCTTGAAAAACATTTTATGTTATTTCAGTTTGCAAAATCTTTAGCTCCAAAAAAAGACATTCTTATCAGTATAGCTTGCCAAAATAGCTCAGTTGTGAGAGCAATAGACTGAAGACCTTAAAATCCCTAGTACGATCGTGGGTTTCCACATGTTTGGGTGTTTGCATTTTGTTACTGAGTAGCAATTCAGCAAAAAGAAATTTAGCAGCAGAAACGTTTATTTTCAGGTTTCGCCCTCTAGGACACTTGATGTTCTTTCAGTTTGCCTTATCTTAAACACCAAAAAAGACTTTCCAAATGTCAGACGTAGCTGCAATAGCTCATTTGGGAGAGCAATAGACTGAAGATCTATAAGTCCCTGTTTCGATCCCGGGTTTCGGCATGTTTAGTTGCTGTATTTTTGTTACAGAATAGCAATTTACCAGCAGAATCTTTCATTATAAGGTGTTGCTCTTCAAGAACACTTGATGCTCTTTTTTTCCCAACCTAAAACCCCAAATACGACTTCATATCTGTCAAAATTAGCCAAAATAGCTCAGTTGGGAGAGCGTTAGACTGAAGATCTAAAGGTCCCTGGTTCGATCCCGGGTTTCGGCATATTTAGTTGCTGTTTTTTTTGTTACAGAATAGCAATTTAGCAGCAGAAACTGCCGTGTTCAGGTTCTGGTCTTCAAGAACATTTCATGTTATTACAGTTTGCATTATTATTAGCCCCAATAAAATAATTTCTTATTAGTAGAGCTTGGCGAAATAGCTCAGTTGTGACAACATTAGACTGAAGATCTAAGGGTGTCTTGTTCAATCCTGGGGTTTAGCATGGTTGGGTGTTTGCTTTTGCTACTGAATAGCAATTTAGCAGCAAAAACTGTTGTGTTCAGGTTTTGATCTTGAAAAGCATTTTATGTTATTTCAGTTTGCAAAATCTTTAGCTCCTAAAAAAAGACATTCTTATCAGTATAGCTTGCCAAAATAGCTCAGTTGTGAGAGCAATAGACTGAAGACCTTAAAATCCCTAGTACGATCGTGGGTTTCCACATGTTTGGGTGTTTGCAGTTTGTTACTGAGTAGCAATTCAGCAAAAAGAAATTTAGCAGCAGAAACTTTCATTTTCAGGTTTCGCCCTCTAGGACACTTGATGTTCTTTCAGTTTGCCTTATCTTAAACACCAAAAAAGACTTTCTAAACGTCAGACTTACACGCAATAGCTCTTTTGTGAGAGCATTAAACTGAAGATCTAAAGGTCCTGGGTTCGATCCCAGGATTCGGCATGTTTAGTTGCTGTATTTTTGTTACAGAATAGCAATTTACCAGCGGAATCTTTCATTATCAGGTGTTGTTCATCAAGAACACTTAATGCTCTTTTTTTTCCCAGCCTAAAACCCCAAAAACGGCTTGACATCTTTCACAATTAGCCGAAATAGCTCAGTTGGGAGAGCGTTAGACTGAAGATCTAAAGGTCCCTGGTTCGATCCCGGTTTTCGGCATATTTAGTTGCTGTTTTTTTGTTACAGAATAGCAATTTAGCAGCAGAAACTGCCGTGTTCAGGTTCTGGTCTTCAAGATCATTTCATGTTATTACAGTTTGCATTATTATTAGCCCCAATAAAAGAATTTCTTATTAGTAGAGCTTGGTGAAATAGCTCAGTTGTGAGAACATTAGACTGAATATCTAAGGGTGTCTTGTTCAATCCTGGGGTTTAGCATGGTTGGGTGTTTGCTTTTGCTACTGAATAGCAATTTAGCAGCAAAAACTGTTGTTTTCAGTTTTTGATCTTGAAAAACATTTTATGTTATTTCAGTTTGAAAAATCTTTAGCTCCAAAAAAAGACATTCTTATCAGTATAGCTTGCCAAAATAGCTCAGTTGTGAGAGCAATAGACTGAAGACCTTAAAATCCCTAGTACGATCGTGGGTTTCCACATGTTTGGGTGTTTGCATTTTGTTACTGAGTAGCAATTCAGCAAAAAGAAATTTAGCAGCAGAAACGTTTATTTTCAGGTTTCGCCCTCTAGGACACTTGATGTTCTTTCAGTTTGCCTTATCTTAAACACCAAAAAAGACTTTCCGAATGTCAGACGTAGCTGCAATAGCTCATTTGGGAGAGCATTAGACTGAAGATCTATAAGTCCCTGTTTCGATCCCGGGTTTCGGCATGTTTAGTAGCTGTATTTTTGTTACAGAATAGCAATTTACCAGCAGAATCTTTCATTATAAGGTGTTGCTCTTCAAGAACACTTGATGCTCTTTTTTCCCCAACCTAAAACCCCAAATACGACTTCACATCTGTCACAATTAGCCAAAATATCTCAGTTGGGAGAGCGTTAGACTGAAGATCTAAAGGTCCCTGGTTCGATCCCGGGTTTCGGCATATTTAGTTCCTGTTTTTTTTGTTACAGAATAGCAATTTAGCAGCAGAAACTGCCGTGTTCAGGTTCTGGTCTTCAAGAACATTTCTTGTTATTACAGTTTGCATTATTATTAGCCCCAATAAAATAATTTCTTATTAGTAGAGCTTGGCGAAATAGCTCAGTTGTGACAACATTAGACTGAAGATCTAAGGGTGTCTTGTTCAATCCTGGGGTTTAGCATGGTTGGGTGTTTGCTTTTGCTACTGAATAGCAATTTAGCAGCAAAAACTGTTGTGTTCAGGTTTTGATCTTGAAAAACATTTTATGTTATTTCAGTTTGCAAAATCTTTAGCTCCAAAAAAAGACATTCTTATCAGTATAGCTTGCCAAAATAGCTCAGTTGTGAGAGCAATAGACTGAAGACCTTAAAATCCCTAGTACGATCGTGGGTTTCCACATGTTTGGGTGTTTGCATTTTGTTACTGAGTAGCAATTCAGCAAAAAGAAATTTAGCAGCAGAAACGTTTATTTTCAGAATTCGCCCTCTAGGACACTTGATGTTCTTTCAGTTTGCCTTATCTTAAACACCAAAAAAGACTTTCCAAATGTCAGACGTAGCTGCAGTAGCTCATTTGGGAGAGCGTTAGACTGAAGATCTATAAGTCCCTGGTTCGATCCTGGGTTTCGGCATGTTTAGTAGCTGTATTTTTGTTACAGAATAGCAATTTACCAGCAGAATCTTTCATTATAAGGTGTTGCTCTTCAAAAACACTTGATGCTCTTTTTTTCCCAACCTAAAACCCCAAATACGACTTCACATCTGTCACAATTAGCCGAGATAGCTCAGTTGGGAGAGCGTTAGACTGAAGATCTAAAGGTCCCTGGTTCGATCCCGGGTTTCGGCATATTTAGTTGCTGGTTTTTTTGTTACAGAATAGCAATTTAGCAGCAGAAACTGCCGTGTTCAGGTTCTGGTCTTCAAGAACATTTCATGTTATTACAGTTTGCATTATTATTAGCCCCAATAAAAGAATTTCTTATTAGTAGAGCTTGGCGAAATAGCTCAGTTGTGACAACATTAGACTGAAGATCTAAGGGTGTCTTGTTCAATCCTCGGGTTTAGCATGGTTGGGTGTTTGCTTTTGCTACTGAATAGCAATTTAGCAGCAAAAACTGTTGTGTTCAGGTTTTGATCTTGAAAAGCATTTTATGTTATTTCAGTTTGCAAAATCTTTAGCTCCTGAAAAAAGACATTCTTATCAGTATAGCTTTCCAAAATAGCTCAGTTGTGAGAGCAATAGACTGAAGACCTTAAAATCCCTAGTACGATCGTGGGTTTCCACATGTTTGGGTGTTTGCAGGTTGTTACTGAGTAGCAATTCAGCAAAAAGAAATTTAGCAGCAGAAACTTTCATTTTCAGGTTTCGCCCTCTAGGACACTTGATGTTCTTTCAGTTTGCCTTATCTTAAACACCAAAAAAGACTTTATAAACGTCAGACTTACACGCAACAGCTCTTTTGTGAGAGCATTAAACTGAAGATCTAAAGGTCCTGGGTTCGATCCCAGGATTCGGCATGTTTAGTTGCTGTATTTTTGTTACAGAATAGCAATTTACCAGCAGAATCTTTCATTATCAGGTGTTGTTCATCAAGAACACTTAATGCTCTTTTTTTTCCCAGCCTAAAACCCCAAATATGACTTCACATCTGTCACAATTAGCCAAAATATCTCAGTTGGGAGAGCGTTAGACTGAAGATCTAAAGGTCCCTGGTTCGATCCCGGGTTTCGGCATATTTAGTTGCTGTTTTTTTTGTTACAGAATAGCAATTTAGCAGCAGAAACTGCCGTGTTCAGGTTCTGGTCTTCAAGAACATTTCTTGTTATTACAGTTTGCATTATTATTAGCCCCAATAAAATAATTTCTTATTAGTAGAGCTTGGCGAAATAGCTCAGTTGTGACAACATTAGACTGAAGATCTAAGGGTGTCTTGTTCAATCCTGGGGTTTAGCATGGTTGGGTGTTTGCTTTTGCTACTGAATAGCAATTTAGCAGCAAAAACTGTTGTGTTCAGGTTTTGATCTTGAAAAACATTTTATGTTATTTCAGTTTGCAAAATCTTTAGCTCCAAAAAAAGACATTCTTATCAGTATAGCTTGCCAAAATAGCTCAGTTGTGAGAGCAATAGACTGAAGACCTTAAAATCCCTAGTACGATCGTGGGTTTCCACATGTTTGGGTGTTTGCATTTTGTTACTGAGTAGCAATTCAGCAAAAAGAAATTTAGCAGCAGAAACGTTTATTTTCAGGTTTCGCCCTCTAGGACACTTGATGTTCTTTCAGTTTGCCTTATCTTAAACACCAAAAAAGACTTTCCAAATGTCAGACGTAGCTGCAATAGCTCATTTGGGAGAGCATTAGACTGAAGATCTATAAGGCAATGGTTCGATCCTGGGTTTCGGCATGTTTAGTAGCTGTATTTTTGTTACAGAATAGCAATTTACCAGCAGAATCTTTCATTATAAGGTGTTGCTCTTCAAAAACACTTGATGCTCTTTTTTTCCCAACCTAAAACCCCAAATACGACTTCACATCTGTCACAATTAGCCGAAATAGCTCAGTTGGGAGAGCGTTAGACTGAAGATCTAAAGGTCCCTGGTTCGATCCTGGGTTTCGGCATATTTAGTTGCTGTTTTTTTTGTTACAGAATAGCAATTTAGCAGCAGAAACTGCCGTGTTCAGGTTCTGGTCTTCAAGAACATTTCATGTTATTACAGTTTGCATTATTATTAGCCCCAATAAAATAATTTCTTATTAGTAGAGCTTGGCGAAATAGCTCAGTTGTGACAACATTAGACTGAAGATCTAAGGGTGTCTTGTTCAATCCTGGGGTTTAGCATGGTTGGGTGTTTGCTTTTGCTACTGAATAGCAATTTAGCAGCAAAAACTGTTGTGTTCAGGTTTTGATCTTGAAAAGCATTTTATGTTATTTCAGTTTGCAAAATCTTTAGCTCCTAAAAAAAGACATTCTTATCAGTATAGCTTTCCAAAATAGCTCAGTTGTGAGAGCAATAGACTGAAGACCTTAAAATCCCTAGTACGATCGTGGGTTTCCACATGTTTGGGTGTTTGCAGTTTGTTACTGAGTAGCAATTCAGCAAAAAGAAATTTAGCAGCAGAAACTTTCATTTTCAGGTTTCGCCCTCTAGGACACTTGATGTTCTTTCAGTTTGCCTTATCTTAAACACCAAAAAAGACTTTCTAAACGTCAGACTTACACGCAATAGCTCTTTTGTGAGAGCATTAAACTGAAGATCTAAAGGTCCTGGGTTCGATCCCAGGATTTGGCATGTTTAGTTGCTGTATTTTTGTTACAGAATAGCAATTTACCAGCAGAATCTTTCATTATCAGGTGTTGTTCATCAAGAACACTTAATGCTCTTTTTTTTCCCAGCCTAAAACCCCAAATACGACTTCACATCTTTCACAATTAGCCGAAATAGCTCAGTTGGGAGAGCGTTAGACTGAAGATCTAAAGGTCCCTGGTTCGATCCCGGTTTTCGGCATATTTAGTTGCTGTTTTTTTGTTACAGAATAGCAATTTAGCAGCAGAAACTGCCGTGTTCAGGTTCTGGTCTTCAAGAACATTTCATGTTATTACAGTTTGCATTATTATTAGCCCCAATAAAATAATTTCTTATTAGTAGAGCTTGGCGAAATAGCTCAGTTGTGACAACATTAGACTGAAGATCTAAGGGTGTCTTGTTCAATCCTGGGGTTTAGCATGGTTGGGTGTTTGCTTTTGCTACTGAATAGCAATTTAGCAGCAAAAACTGTTGTGTTCAGGTTTTGATCTTGAAAAGCATTTTATGTTATTTCAGTTTGCAAAATCTTTAGCTCCTAAAAAAAGACATTCTTATCAGTATAGCTTTCCAAAATAGCTCAGTTGTGAGAGCAATAGACTGAAGACCTTAAAATCCCTAGTACGATCGTGGGTTTCCACATGTTTGGGTGTTTGCATTTTGTTACTGAGTAGCAATTCAGCAAAAAGAAATTTAGCAGCAGAAACGTTTATTTTCAGGTTTCGCCCTCTAGGACACTTGATGTTCTTTCAGTTTGCCTTATCTTAAACACCAAAAAAGACTTTCCAAATGTCAGACGTAGCTGCAATAGCTCATTTGGGAGAGCATTAGACTGAAGATCTATAAGTCCCTGGTTCGATCCCGGGTTTCGGCATGTTTAGTAGCTGTATTTTTGTTACAGAATAGCAATTTACCAGCAGAATCTTTCATTATAAGGTATTGCTCTTCAAAAACACTTGATGCTCTTTTTTTCCCAACCTAAAACCCCAAATACGACTTCACATCTGTCACAATTAGCCGAAATAGCTCAGTTGGGAGAGCGTTAGACTGAAGATCTAAAGGTCCCTGGTTCGATCCCGGGTTTCGGCATATTTAGTTGCTGTTTTTATTGTTACAGAATAGCAATTTAGCAGCAGAAACTGCCGTGTTCAGGTTCTGGTCTTCAAGAACATTTCATGTTATTACAGTTTGCATTATTATTAGCCCCAATAAAATAATTTCTTATTAGTAGAGCTTGGCGAAATAGCTCAGTTGTGACAACATTAGACTGAAGATCTAAGGGTGTCTTGTTCAATCCTGGGGTTTAGCATGGTTGGGTGTTTGCTTTTGCTACTGAATAGCAATTTAGCAGCAAAAACTGTTGTGTTCAGGTTTTGATCTTGAAAAACATTTTATGTTATTTCAGTTTGCACAATTAGCCGAAATAGCTCAGTTGGGAGAGCGTTAGACTGAAGATCTAAAGGTCCCTGGTTCGATCCCTGGTTTCGGCATATTTAGTTGCTGGTTTTTTTGTTACAGAATAGCAATTTAGCAGCAGAAACTGCCGTGTTCAGGTTCTGGTCTTCAAGAACATTTCATGTTATTACAGTTTGCATTATTATTAGCCCCAATAAAATAATTTCTTATTAGTAGAGCTTGGCGAAATAGCTCAGTTGTGACAACATTAGACTGAAGATCTAAGGGTGTCTTGTTCAATCCTGGGGTTTAGCATGGTTGGGTGTTTGCTTTTGCTACTGAATAGCAATTTAGCAGCAAAAACTGTTGTGTTCAGGTTTTGATCTTGAAAAGCATTTTATGTTATTTCAGTTTGCAAAATCTTTAGCTCCTAAAAAAAGACATTCTTATCAGTATAGCTTTCCAAAATAGCTCAGTTGTGAGAGCAATAGACTGAAGACCTTAAAATCCCTAGTACGATCGTGGGTTTCCACAAGTTTGGGTGTTTGCATTTTGTTACTGAGTAGCAATTCAGCAAAAAGAAATTTAGCAGCAGAAACGTTTATTTTCAGGTTTCGCCCTCTAGGACACTTGATGTTCTTTCAGTTTGCCTTATCTTAAACACCAAAAAAGACTTTCCAAATGTCAGACGTAGCTGCAATAGCTTATTTGGGAGAGCATTAGACTGAAGATCTATAAGTCCCTGGTTCGATCCCGGGTTTCGGCATGTTTAGTAGCTGTATTTTTGTTACAGAATAGCAATTTACCAGCAGAATCTTTCATTATAAGGTATTGCTCTTCAAAAACACTTGATGCTCTTTTTTTCCCAACCTAAAACCCCAAATACGACTTCACATCTGTCACAATTAGCCGAAATAGCTCAGTTGGGAGAGCGTTAGACTGAAGATCTAAAGGTCCCTGGTTCGATCCCGGGTTTCGGCATATTTAGTTGCTGGTTTTTTTGTTACAGAATAGCAATTTAGCAGCAGAAACTGCCGTGTTCAGGTTCTGGTCTTCAAGAACATTTCATGTTATTACAGTTTGCATTATTATTAGCCCCAATAAAATAATTTCTTATTAGTAGAGCTTGGCGAAATAGCTCAGTTGTGACAACATTAGACTGAAGATCTAAGGGTGTCTTGTTCAATCCTGGGGTTTAGCATGGTTGGGTGTTTGCTTTTGCTACTGAATAGCAATTTAGCAGCAAAAACTGTTGTGTTCAGGTTTTGATCTTGAAAAGCATTTTATGTTATTTCAGTTTGCAAAATCTTTAGCTCCTAAAAAAAGACATTCTTATCAGTATAGCTTTCCAAAATAGCTCAGTTGTGAGAGCAATAGACTGAAGACCTTAAAATCCCTAGTACGATCGTGGGTTTCCACATGTTTGGGTGTTTGCATTTTGTTACTGAGTAGCAATTCAGCAAAAAGAAATTTAGCAGCAGAAACGTTTATTTTCAGGTTTCGCCCTCTAGGACACTTGATGTTCTTTCAGTTTGCCTTATCTTAAACACCAAAAAAGACTTTCCAAATGTCAGACGTAGCTGCAATAGCTCATTTGGGAGAGCATTAGACTGAAGATCTATAAGTCCCTGGTTCGATCCCGGGTTTCGGCATGTTTAGTAGCTGTATTTTTGTTACAGAATAGCAATTTACCAGCAGAATCTTTCATTATAAGGTATTGCTCTTCAAAAACACTTGATGCTCTTTTTTTCCCAACCTAAAACCCCAAATACGACTTCACATCTGTCACAATTAGCCGAAATAGCTCAGTTGGGAGAGCGTTAGACTGAAGATCTAAAGGTCCCTGGTTCGATCCCGGGTTTCGGCATATTTAGTTGCTGTTTTTATTGTTACAGAATAGCAATTTAGCAGCAGAAACTGCCGTGTTCAGGTTCTGGTCTTCAAGAACATTTCATGTTATTACAGTTTGCATTATTATTAGCCCCAATAAAATAATTTCTTATTAGTAGAGCTTGGCGAAATAGCTCAGTTGTGACAACATTAGACTGAAGATCTAAGGGTGTCTTGTTCAATCCTGGGGTTTAGCATGGTTGGGTGTTTGCTTTTGCTACTGAATAGCAATTTAGCAGCAAAAACTGTTGTGTTCAGGTTTTGATCTTGAAAAACATTTTATGTTATTTCAGTTTGCACAATTAGCCGAAATAGCTCAGTTGGGAGAGCGTTAGACTGAAGATCTAAAGGTCCCTGGTTCGATCCCTGGTTTCGGCATATTTAGTTGCTGGTTTTTTTGTTACAGAATAGCAATTTAGCAGCAGAAACTGCCGTGTTCAGGTTCTGGTCTTCAAGAACATTTCATGTTATTACAGTTTGCATTATTATTAGCCCCAATAAAATAATTTCTTATTAGTAGAGCTTGGCGAAATAGCTCAGTTGTGACAACATTAGACTGAAGATCTAAGGGTGTCTTGTTCAATCCTGGGGTTTAGCATGGTTGGGTGTTTGCTTTTGCTACTGAATAGCAATTTAGCAGCAAAAACTGTTGTGTTCAGGTTTTGATCTTGAAAAGCATTTTATGTTATTTCAGTTTGCAAAATCTTTAGCTCCTAAAAAAAGACATTCTTATCAGTATAGCTTTCCAAAATAGCTCAGTTGTGAGAGCAATAGACTGAAGACCTTAAAATCCCTAGTACGATCGTGGGTTTCCACAAGTTTGGGTGTTTGCATTTTGTTACTGAGTAGCAATTCAGCAAAAAGAAATTTAGCAGCAGAAACGTTTATTTTCAGGTTTCGCCCTCTAGGACACTTGATGTTCTTTCAGTTTGCCTTATCTTAAACACCAAAAAAGACTTTCCAAATGTCAGACGTAGCTGCAATAGCTTATTTGGGAGAGCATTAGACTGAAGATCTATAAGTCCCTGGTTCGATCCCGGGTTTCGGCATGTTTAGTAGCTGTATTTTTGTTACAGAATAGCAATTTACCAGCAGAATCTTTCATTATAAGGTATTGCTCTTCAAAAACACTTGATGCTCTTTTTTTCCCAACCTAAAACCCCAAATACGACTTCACATCTGTCACAATTAGCCGAAATAGCTCAGTTGGGAGAGCGTTAGACTGAAGATCTAAAGGTCCCTGGTTCGATCCCGGGTTTCGGCATATTTAGTTGCTGGTTTTTTTGTTACAGAATAGCAATTTAGCAGCAGAAACTGCCGTGTTCAGGTTCTGGTCTTCAAGAACATTTCATGTTATTACAGTTTGCATTATTATTAGCCCCAATAAAATAATTTCTTATTAGTAGAGCTTGGCGAAATAGCTCAGTTGTGACAACATTAGACTGAAGATCTAAGGGTGTCTTGTTCAATCCTGGGGTTTAGCATGGTTGGGTGTTTGCTTTTGCTACTGAATAGCAATTTAGCAGCAAAAACTGTTGTGTTCAGGTTTTGATCTTGAAAAACATTTTATGTTATTTCAATTTGCACAATTAGCCGAAATAGCTCAGTTGGGAGAGCGTTAGACTGAAGATCTAAAGGTCCCTGGTTCGATCCCGGGTTTCGGCATATTTAGTTGCTGGTTTTTTGTTACAGAATAGCAATTTAGCAGCAGAAACTGCCGTGTTCAGGTTCTGGTCTTCAAGAACATTTCATGTTATTACAGTTTGCATTATTATTAGCCCCAATAAAATAATTTCTTATTAGTAGAGCTTGGCGAAATAGCTCAGTTGTGACAACATTAGACTGAAGATCTAAGGGTGTCTTGTTCAATCCTGGGGTTTAGCATGGTTGGGTGTTTGCTTTTGCTACTGAATAGCAATTTAGCAGCAAAAACTGTTGTGTTCAGGTTTTGATCTTGAAAAGCATTTTATGTTATTTCAGTTTGCAAAATCTTTAGCTCCTAAAAAAAGACATTCTAATCAGTATAGCTTTCCAAAATAGCTCAGTTGTGAGAGCAATAGACTGAAGACCTTAAAATCCCTAGTACGATCGTGGGTTTCCACATGTTTGGGTGTTTGCAGTTTGTTACTGAGTAGCAATTCAGCAAAAAGAAATTTAGCAGCAGAAACTTTCATTTTCAGGTTTCGCCCTCTAGGACACTTGATGTTCTTTCAGTTTGCCTTATCTTAAACACCAAAAAAGACTTTATAAACGTCAGACTTACACGCAATATCTCTTTTGTGAGAGCATTAAACTGAAGATCTAAAGGTCCTGGGTTCGATCCCAGGATTCGGAATGTTTAGTTGCTGTATTTTTATTACAGAATAGCAATTTACCAGCAGAATCTTTCATTATCAGGTGTTGTTCATCAAGAACACTTAATGCTCTTTTTTTTCCCAGCCTAAAACCCCAAAAACGGCTTGACATCTTTCACAATTAGCCGAAATAGCTCAGTTTGGAGAGCGTTAGACTGAAGATCTAAAGGTCCCTGGTTCGATCCCGGTTTTCGGCATATTTAGTTGCTGTTTTTTTGTTACAGAATAGCAATTTAGCAGCAGAAACTGCCGTGTTCAGGTTCTGGTCTTCAAGATCATTTCATGTTATTACAGTTTGCATTATTATTAGCCCCAATAAAAGAATTTCTTATTAGTAGAGCTTGGCGAAATAGCTCAGTTGTGAGAACATTAGACTGAAGATCTAAGGGTGTCTTGTTCAATCCTGGGGTTTAGCATGGTTGGGTGTTTGCTTTTGCTACTGAATAGCAATAAAGCAGCAAAAACTGTTGTGTTCAGGTTTTGATCTTGAAAAACATTTTATGTTATTTCAGTTTGCAAAATCTTTAGCTCCAAAAAAAGACATTCTTATCAGTATAGCTTGCCAAAATAGCTCAGTTGTGAGAGCAATAGACTGAAGACCTTAAAATCCCTAGTACGATCGTGGGTTTCCACATGTTTGGGTGTTTACATTTTGTTACTGAGTAGCAATTCAGCAAAAAGAAATTTAGCAGCAGAAACGTTTATTTTCAGGTTTCGCCCTCTAGGACACTTGATGTTCTTTCAGTTTGCCTTATCTTAAACACCAAAAAAGACTTTCCAAATGTCAGACGTAGCTGCAATAGCTCATTTGGGAGAGCATTAGACTGAAGATCTATAAGTCCCTGGTTCGATCCCGGGTTTCGGCATGTTTAGTAGCTGTATTTTTGTTACAGAATAGCAATTTACCAGCAGAATCTTTCATTATAAGGTGTTGCTCTTCAAAAACACTTGATGCTCTTTTTTTCCCAACCTAAAACCCCAAATACGACTTCACATCTGTCACAATTAGCCGAAATAGCTCAGTTGGGAGAGCGTTAGACTGAAGATCTAAAGGTCCCTGGTTCGATCCCGGGTTTCGGCATATTTAGTTGCTGTTTTTTTTGTTACAGAATAGCAATTTAGCAGCAGAAACTGCCGTGTTCAGGTTCTGGTCTTCAAGAACATTTCATGTTATTACAGTTTGCATTATTATTAGCCCCAATAAAATAATTTCTTATTAGTAGAGCTTGGCGAAATAGCTCAGTTGTGACAACATTAGACTGAAGATCTAAGGGTGTCTTGTTCAATCCTGGGGTTTAGCATGGTTGGGTGTTTGCTTTTGCTACTGAATAGCAATTTAGCAGCAAAAACTGTTGTGTTCAGGTTTTGATCTTGAAAAACATTTTATGTTATTTCAGTTTGCACAATTAGCCGAAATAGCTCAGTTGGGAGAGCGTTAGACTGAAGATCTAAAGGTCCCTGGTTCGATCCCGGGTTTCGGCATATTTAGTTGCTGTTTTTTTTGTTACAGAATAGCAATTTAGCAGCAGAAACTGCCGTGTTCAGGTTCTGGTCTTCAAGAACATTTCATGTTATTACAGTTTGCATTATTATTAGCCCCAATAAAATAATTTCTTATTAGTAGAGCTTGGCGAAATAGCTCAGTTGTGACAACATTAGACTGAAGATCTAAGGGTGTCTTGTTCAATCCTGGGGTTTAGCATGGTTGGGTGTTTGCTTTTGCTACTGAATAGCAATTTAGCAGCAAAAACTGTTGTGTTCAGGTTTTGATCTTGAAAAGCATTTTATGTTATTTCAGTTGTCAAAATCTTTAGCTCCTAAAAAAAGACATTCTAATCAGTATAGCTTTCCAAAATAGCTCAGTTGTGAGAGCAATAGACTGAAGACCTTAAAATACCTAGTACGATCGTGGGTTTCCACATGTTTGGGTGTTTGCAGTTTGTTACTGAGTAGCAATTCAGCAAAAAGAAATTTAGCAGCAGAAACTTTCATTTTCAGGTTTCGCCCTCTAGGACACTTGATGTTCTTTCAGTTTGCCTTATCTTAAACACCAAAAAAGACTTTATAAAAGTCAGACTTACACGCAATATCTCTTTTGTGAGAGCATTAAACTGAAGATCTAAAGGTCCTGGGTTCGATCCCAGGATTCGGCATGTTTAGTTGCTGTATTTTTGTTACAGAATAGCAATTTACCAGCAGAATATTTCATTATCAGGTGTTGTTCATCAAGAACACTTAATGCTCTTTTTTTCCCCAGCCTAAAACCCCAAAAACGGCTTGACGTCTTTCACAATTAGCCAAAATAGCTCAGTTGGGAGAGCGTTAGACTGAAGATCTAAAGGTCCATGGTTCGATCCCGGTTTTCGGCATATTTAGTTGCTGTTTTTTTGTTACAGAATAGCAATTTAGCAGCAGAAACTGCCGTGTTCAGGTTCTGGTCTTCAAGATCATTTCATGTTATTACAGTTTGCATTATTATTAGCCCCAATAAAAGAATTTCTTATTAGTAGAGCTTGGCGAAATAGCTCAGTTGTGAGAACATTAGACTGAAGATCTAAGGGTGTCTTGTTCAATCCTGGGGTTTAGCATGGTTGGGTGTTTGCTTTTGCTACTGAATAGCAATTTAGCAGCAAAAACTGTTGTGTTCAGGTTTTGATCTTGAAAAACATTTTATGTTATTTCAGTTTGCAAAATCTTTAGCTCCAAAAAAAGACATTCTTATCAGTATAGCTTGCCAAAATAGCTCAGTTGTGAGAGCAATAGACTGAAGACCTTAAAATCCCTAGTACGGTCGTGGGTTTCCACATGTTTGGGTGTTTGCATTTTGTTACTGAGTAGCAATTCAGCAAAAAGAAATTTAGCAGCAGAAACGTTTATTTTCAGGTTTCGCCCTCTAGGACACTTGATGTTCTTTCAGTTTGCCTTATCTTAAACACCAAAAAAGACTTTCTAAATGTCAGACGTAGCTGCAATAGCTCATTTGGGAGAGCATTAGACTGAAGATCTATAAGTCCCTGGTTCAATCCCAGGTTTCGGCATGTTTAGTAGCTGTATTTTTGTTACAGAATAGCAATTTACCAGCAGAATCTTTCATTATAAGGTGTTGCTCTTCAAGAACACTTGATGCTCTTTTTTTCCCAACCTAAAACCCCAAATACGACTTCACATCTGTCACAATTAGCCAAAATATCTCTTTTGTGAGAGCGTTAGACTGAAGATCTAAAGGTCCCTGGTTCGATCCCGGGTTTCGGCATGTTTAGTTGCTGTTTTTTTGTTACAGAATAGCAATTTACCAGCAGAATCTTTCATTATCAGGTGTTGTTCATCAAGAACACTTAATGCACTTTTTTTCCCCAGCCTAAAACCCCAAATGCGGCTTCACAATTAGCCAAAATAGCTCAGTTGGGAGAGCGTTAGACTGAAGATCTAAAGGTCCCTGGTTTGATCCCGGGTTTCGGCATATATAGTTGCTGTTTTTTTGTTACAGAATAGCAATTTAGCAGCAGAAACTGCCGTGTTCAGGTGCTGGTCTTCAAGATCATTTCATGTTATTACAGTTTGCATTATTATTAGCCCCAATAAAAGAATTTCTTATTAGTAGAGCTTGGCGAAATAGCTCAGTTGTGACAACATTAGACTGAAGATCTAAGGGTGTCTTGTTCAATCCTGGGGTTTAGCATGGTTGGGTGTTTGCTTTTGCTACTGAATAGCAATTTAGCAGCAAAAACTGTTGTGTTCAGGTTTTGATCTTGAAAAGCATTTTATGTTATTTCAGTTTGCAAAATCTTTAGCTCCTAAAAAAAGACATTCTTATCAGTATAGCTTGCCAAAATAGCTGAGTTGTGAGAGCAATAGACTGAAGACCTTAAAATCCCTAGTACGATCGTGGGTTTCCACATGTTTGGGTGTTTGCAGTTTGTTACTGAGTAGCAATTCAGCAAAAAGAAATTTAGCAGCAGAAACTTTCATTTTCAGGTTTCGCCCTCTAGGACACTTGATGTTCTTTCAGTTTGCCTTATCTTAAACACCAAAAAAGACTTTCTAAACGTCAGACTTACACGCAATAGCTCTTTTGTGAGAGCATTAAACTGAAGATCTAAAGGTCCTGGGTTCGATCCCAGGATTCGGCATGTTTAGTTGCTGTATTTTTGTTACAGAATAGCAATTTACCAGCAGAATCTTTCATTATCAGGTGTTGTTCATCAAGAACACTTAATGCTCTTTTTTTTCCCAGCCTAAAACCCCAAAAACGGCTTGACATCTTTCACAATTAGCCGAAATAGCTCAGTTGGGAGAGCGTTAGACTGAAGATCTAAAGGTCCTGGGTTCGATCCCAGGATTCGGCATGTTTAGTTGCTGTATTTTTGTTACAGAATAGCAATTTACCAGCAGAAACTTTCATTAACAGGTGTTGTTCATCAAGAACACTTAATGCACTTTTTTTTCCCAGCCTAAAACCCCAAGTACGGCTTCGCAATTAGCCAAAATAGCTCAGTTGGGAGAGCGTTAGACTGAAGATCTAAAGGTTCCTGGTTCGATCCCGGGTTTCGGCATATTTAGTTGCTGTTTTTATGTTACAGAATAGCAATTTAGCAGCAGAAACTGCCGTGTTCAGGTTCTGGTCTTCAAGATCATTTCATGTTATTACAGTTTGCATTATTATTAGCCCCAATAAAAGAATTTCTTATTAGTAGAGCTTGGCGAAATAGCTCAGTTGTGAGAACATTAGACTGAAGATCTAAGGGTGTCTTGTTCAATCCTGGGGTTTAGCATGGTTGGGTGTTTGCTTTTGCTACTGAATAGCAATTTAGCAGCAAAAACTGTTGTTTTCAGTTTTTGATCTTGAAAAACATTTTATGTTATTTCAGTTTGCAAAATCTTTAGCTCCAAAAATAGACATTCTTATCAGTATAGCTTGCCAAAATAGCTCAGTTGTGAGAGCAATAGACTGAAGACCTTAAAATCCCTAGTACGATCGTGGGTTTCCACATGTTTGGGTGTTTGCATTTTGTTACTGAGTAGCAATTCAGCAAAAAGAAATTTAGCAGCAGAAACGTTTATTTTCAGGTTTCGCCCTCTAGGACACTTGATGTTCTTTCAGTTTGCCTTATCTTAAACACCAAAAAAGACTTTCTAAATGTCAGACGTAGCTGCAATAGCTCATTTGGGAGAGCATTAGACTGAAGATCTATAAGTCCCTGGTTCGATCCCGGGTTTCGGCATGTTTAGTAGCTGTATTTTTGTTACAGAATAGCAATTTACCAGCAGAATCTTTCATTATAAGGTGTTGCTCTTCAAGAACACTTGATGCTCTTTTTTTCCCAACCTAAAACCCCAAATACGACTTTACATCTGTCACAATTAGCCGAAATAGCTCAGTTGGGAGAGCGTTAGACTGAAGATCTAAAGGTCCCTGGTTCGATCCCGGGTTTCGGCATATTTAGTTGCTGTTTTTTTTGTTACAGAATAGCAATTTAGCAGCAGAAACTGCCGTGTTCAGGTTCTGGTCTTCAAGAACATTTCATGTTATTACAGTTTGCATTATTATTAGCCCCAATAAAATAATTTCTTATTAGTAGAGCTTGGCGAAATAGCTCAGTTGTGACAACATTAGACTGAAGATCTAAGGGTGTCTTGTTCAATCCTGGGGTTTAGCATGGTTGGGTGTTTGCTTTTGCTACTGAATAGCAATTTAGCAGCAAAAACTGTTGTGTTCAGGTTTTGATCTTGAAAAGCATTTTATGTTATTTCAGTTTGCAAAATCTTTAGCTCCTAAAAAAAGACATTCTTATCAGTATAGCTTGCCAAAATAGCTCAGTTGTGAGAGCAATAGACTGAAGACCTTAAAATCCCTAGTACGATCGTGGGTTTCCACATGTTTGGGTGTTTGCATTTTGTTACTGAGTAGCAATTCAGCAAAAAGAAATTTAGCAGCAGAAACGTTTATTTTCAGGTTTCGCCCTCTAGGACACTTGATGTTCTTTCAGTTTGCCTTATCTTAAACACCAAAAAAGACTTTCTAAACGTCAGACTTACACGCAATAGCTCTTTTGTGAGAGCATTAAACTGAAGATCTAAAGGTCCTGGGTTCGATCCCAGGATTCGGCATGTTTAGTTGCTGTATTTTTGTTACAGAATAGCAATTTACCAGCAGAATCTTTCATTATCAGGTGTTGTTCATCAAAAACACTTAATGCTCTTTTTTTTCCCAGCCTAAAACCCCAAATACGGCTTGACATCTTTCACAATTAGCCGAAATAGCTCAGTTGGGAGAGCGTTAGACTGAAGATCCCGGGTTTCGGCATATTTAGTTGCTGTTTTTTTGTTACAGAATAGCAATTTAGCAGCAGAAACTGCCGTGTTCAGGTTCTGGTCTTCAAGATCATTTCATGTTATTACAGTTTGCATTATTATTAGCCCCAATAAAAGAATTTCTTATTAGTAGAGCTTGGCGAAATAGCTCAGTTGTGAGAACATTAGACTGAAGATCTAAGGGTGTCTTGTTCAATCCTGGAGTTTAGCATGGTTGGGTGTTTGCTTTTGCTACTGAATAGCAATTTAGCAGCAAAAACTGTTGTTTTCAGTTTTTGATCTTGAAAAACATTTTATGTTATTTCAGTTTGCAAAATCTTTAGCTCCAAAAAAAGACATTCTTATCAGTATAGCTTGCCAAAATAGCTCAGTTGTGAGAGCAATAGACTGAAGACCTTAAAATCCCTAGTACGATCGTGGGTTTCCACATGTTTGGGTGTTTGCATTTTGTTACTGAGTAGCAATTCAGCAAAAAGAAATTTAGCAGCAGAAACGTTTATTTTCAGGTTTCGCCCTCTAGGACACTTGATGTTCTTTCAGTTTGCCTTATCTTAAACACCAAAAAAGACTTTCCAAATGTCAGACGTAGCTGCAATAGCTCATTTGGTAGAGCATTAGACTGAAGATCTTTAAGTCCCTGGTTCGATCCCGGGTTTCGGCATGTTTAGTAGCTGTATTTTTGTTACAGAATAGCAATTTACCAGCAGAATCTTTCATTATAAGGTGTTGCTCTTCAAGAACACTTGATGCTCTTTTTTTCCCAACCTAAAACCCCAAATACGACTTCACATCTGTCGCAATTAGCCGAAATAGCTCAGTTGGGAGAGCGTTAGACTGAAGATCTAAAGGTCCCTGGTTCGATCCCGGGTTTTGGCATATTTAGTTGCTGTTTTTTTTGTTACAGAATAGCAATTTAGCAGCAGAAACTGCCGTGTTCAGGTTCTGGTCTTCAAGAACATTTCATGTTATTACAGTTTGCATTATTATTAGCCCCAATAAAATAATTTCTTATTAGTAGAGCTTGGCGAAATAGCTCAGTTGTGACAACATTAGACTGAAGATCTAAGGGTGTCTTGTTCAATCCTGGGGTTTAGCATGGTTGGGTGTTTGCTTTTGCTACTGAATAGCAATTTAGCAGCAAAAACTGTTGTGTTCAGGTTTTGATCTTGAAAAGCATTTTATGTTATTTCAGTTTGCAAAATCTTTAGCTCCTAAAAAAAGACATTCTTATCAGTATAGCTTGCCAAAATAGCTCAGTTGTGAGAGCAATAGACTGAAGACCTTAGAATCCCTAGTACGATCGTGGGTTTCCACATGTTTGGGTGTTTGCAGTTTGTTACTGAGTAGCAATTCAGCAAAAAGAAATTTAGCAGCAGAAACTTTCATTTTCAGGTTTCGCCCTCTAGGACACTTGATGTTCTTTCAGTTTGCCTTATCTTAAACACCAAAAAAGACTTTATAAACGTCAGACTTACACGCAATAGCTCTTTTGTGAGAGCATTAAACTGAAGATCTAAAGGTCCTGGGTTCGATCCCAGGATTCGGCATGTTTAGTTGCTGTATTTTTGTTACAGAATAGCAATTTACCAGCAGAATCTTTCATTATCAGGTGTTGTTCATCAAGAACACTTAATGCTCTTTTTTTTCCCAGCCTAAAACCCCAAATACGGCTTGACATCTTTCACAATTAGCTGAAATAGCTCAGTTGGGAGAGCGTTAGACTGAAGATCTAAAGGTCACTGGTTCGATCCCGGGTTTCGGCTTATTTGGTAGCTGTTTTTATGTTACAGAATAGCAATTTAGCAGCAGAAACTGCCGTGTTCAGGTTCTGGTCTTCAAGATCATTTCATGTTATTACAGTTTGCATTATTATTAGCCCCAATAAAAGAATTTCTTATTAGTAGAGCTTGGCGAAATAGCTCAGTTGTGAGAACATTAGACTGAAGATCTAAGGGTGTCTTGTTCAATCCTGGGGTTTAGCATGGTTGGGTGTTTGCTTTTGCTACTGAATAGCAATTTAGCAGCAAAAACTGTTGTTTTCAGTTTTTGATCTTGAAAAACATTTTATGTTATTTCAGTTTGCAAAATCTTTAGCTCCAAAAAAAAGACATTCTTATCAGTATAGCTTGCCAAAATAGCTCAGTTGTGAGAGCAATAGACTGAAGACCTTAAAATCCCTAGTACGATCGTGGGTTTCCACATGTTTGGGTGTTTGCATTTTGTTACTGAGTAGCAATTCAGCAAAAAGAAATTTAGCAGCAGAAACGTTTATTTTCAGGTTTCGCCCTCTAGGACACTTGATGTTCTTTCAGTTTGCCTTATCTTAAACACCAAAAAAGACTTTCCCAATGTCAGACGGAGCTGCAATAGCTCATTTGGGAGAGCATTAGACTGAAGATCTATAAGTACCTGGTTCGATCCCGGATTTCGGCATGTTTAGTAGCTGTATTTTTGTTACAGAATAGCAATTTACCAGCAGAATCTTTCATTATAAGGTGTTGCTCTTCAAGAACACTTGATGCTCTTTTTTTCCCAACCTAAAACCCCAAATACGACTTCACATCTGTCACAATTAGCTGAAATAGCTCAGTTGGGAGAGCGTTAGACTGAAGATCTAAAGGTCCCTGGTTCGATCCCGGTTTTTGGCATATTTAGTTGCTGTTTTTTTTGTTACAGAATAGCAATTTAGCAGCAGAAACTGCCGTGTTCAGGTTCTGGTCTTCAAGAACATTTCATGTTATTACAGTTTGCATTATTATTAGCCCCAATAAAATAATTTCTTATTAGTAGAGCTTGGCAAAATAGCTCAGTTGTGACAACATTAGACTGAAGATCTAAGGGTGTCTTGTTCAATCCTGGGGTTTAGCATAGTTGGGTGTTTGCTTTTGCTACTGAATAGCAATTTAGCAGCAAAAACTGTTGTGTTCAGGTTTTGATCTTGAAAAGCATTTTATGTTATTTCAGTTTGCAAAATCTTTAGCTCCTAAAAAAAGACATTCTTATCAGTATAGCTTGCCAAAATAGCTCAGTTGTGAGAGCAATAGACTGAAGACCTTAAAATCCCTAGTACGATCGTGGGTTTCCACATGTTTGGGTGTTTGCATTTTGTTACTGAGTAGCAATTCAGCAAAAAGAAATTTAGCAGCAGAAACGTTTATTTTCGGGTTTCGCCCTCTAGGACACTTGATGTTCTTTCAGTTTGCCTTATCTTAAACACCAAAAAAGACTTTCCTAATGTCAGACGTAGCTGCAATAGCTCATTTGGGAGAGCATTAGACTGAAGATCTATAAGTCCCTGGTTCGGTTTCGGCATGTTTAGTAGCTGTATTTTTGTTACAGAATAGCAATTTACCAGCAGAATCTTTCATTATAAGGTGTTGCTCTTCAAGAACACCTAATGCTCTTTTTTTCCCAACCTAAAACCCCAAATACGACTTCACATCTGTCACAATTAGCCGAAATAGCTCAGTTGGGAGAGCTTTAGACTGAAGATCTAAAGGTCCCTGGTTCGATCCCGGGTTTCGGCATATTTAGTTGCTGTTTTTTTTGTTACAGAATAGCAATTTAGCAGCAGAAACTGCCGTGTTCAGGTTCTGGTCTTCAAGAACATTTCATGTTATTACAGTTTGCATTATTATTAGCCCCAATAAAAGAATTTCTTATTAGTAGAGCTTGGCGAAATAGCTCAGTTGTGAGAACATTAGACTGAAGATCTAAGGGTGTCTTGTTCAATCCTGGGGTTTAGCATGGTTGGGTGTTTGCTTTTGCTACTGAATAGCAATTTAGCAGCAAAAACTGTTGTGTTCAGGTTTTGATCTTGAAAAGCATTTTATGTTATTTCAGTTTGCAAAATCTTTAGCTCCTAAAAAAAGACATTCTTATCAGTATAGCTTGCCAAAATAGCTCAGTTGTGAGAGCAATAGACTGAAGACCTTAAAATCCCTAGTACGATCGTGGGTTTCCACATGTTTGGGTGTTTGCAGTTTGTTACTGAGTAGCAATTCAGCAAAAAGAAATTTAGCAGCAGAAACTTTCATTTTCAGGTTTCGCCCTCTAGGACACTTGATGTTCTTTCAGTTTGCCTTATCTTAAACACCAAAAAAAACTTTCCAAATGTCAGATGTAGCTGCAATAGCTCATTTGGGAGAGCATTAGACTGAAGATCTATAAGTCCCTGGTTCAATCCCGGGTTTCGGCATGTTTAGTAGCTGTATTTTTGTTACAGAATAGCAATTTACCAGCAGAATCTTTCATTATCAGGTGTTGTTCATCAAGAACACTTAATGCTCTTTTTTTTCCCAGCCTAAAACCCCAAATACGGCTTGACATCTTTCACAATTAGCCGAAATAGCTCAGTTGGGAGAGCGTTAGACTGAAGATCTAAAGGTCCCTGGTTCGATCCCGGGTTTTGGCATATTTAGTTGCTGTTTTTTTGTTACAGAATAGCAATTTAGCAGCAGAAACTGCCGTGTTCAGGTTCTGGTCTTCAAGATTATTTCATGTTATTACAGTTTGCATTATTATTAGCCCCAATAAAAGAATTTCTTATTAGTAGAGCTTGGCGAAATAGCTCAGTTGTGAGAACATTAGACTGAAGATCTAAGGGTGTCTTGTTCAATCCTGGGGTTTAGCATGGTTGGGTGTTTGCTTTTGCTACTGAATAGCAATTTAGCAGCAAAAACTGTTGTTTTCAGTTTTTGATCTTGAAAAACATTTTATGTTATTTCAGTTTGCAAAATCTTTAGCTCCAAAAAAAGACATTCTTATCAGTATAGCTTGCCAAAATAGCTCAGTTGTGAGAGCAATAGACTGAAGACCTTAAAATCCCTAGTACGATCGTGGGTTTCCACATGTTTGGGTGTTTGCATTTTGTTACTGAGTAGCAATTCAGCAAAAAGAAATTTAGCAGCAGAAACGTTTATTTTCAGGTTTCGCCCTCTAGGACACTTGATGTTCTTTCAGTTTGCCTTATCTTAAACACCAAAAAAGACTTTCCAAATGTCAGACGTAGCTGCAATAGCTCATTTGGGAGAGCATTAGACTGAAGATCTTTAAGTCCCTGGTTCGATCCCGGGTTTCGGCATGTTTAGTAGCTGTATTTTTGTTACAGAATAGCAATTTACCAGCAGAATCTTTCATTATAAGGTGTTGCTCTTCAAAAACACTTGATGCTCTTTTTTTCCCAACCTAAAACCCCAAATACGACTTCACATCTGTCACAATTAGCCGAAATAGCTCAGTTGGGAGAGCGTTAGACTGAAGATCTAAAGGTCCCTGGTTCGATACCGGGTTTCTGCATGTTTAGTTGCTGTTTTTTTTGTTACAGAATAGCAATTTAGCAGCAGAAACTGCCGTGTTCAGGTTCTGTTCTTCAAGAACATTTCATGTTATTACAGTTTGCATTATTATTAGCCCCAATAAAATAATTTCTTATTAGTAGAGCTTGGTGAAATAGCTCAGTTGTGACAACATAAGACTGAAGATCTAAGGGTGTCTTGTTCAATCCTGGGGTTTAGCATGGTTGGGTGTTTGCTTTTGCTACTGAATAGCAATTTAGCAGCAAAAACTGTTGTGTTCAGGTTTTGATCTTGAAAAGCATTTTATGTTATTTCAGTTTGCAAAATCTTTAGCTCCAAAAAAAAGACATTCTTATCAGTATAGCTTGCCAAAATAGCTCAGTTGTGAGAGCAATAGACTGAAGACCTTAAAATCCCTAGTACGATCGTGGGTTTCCACATGTTTGGGTGTTTGCATTTTGTTACTGAGTAGCAATTCAGCAAAAAGAAATTTAGCAGCAGAAACGTTTATTTTCAGGTTTCGCCCTCTAGGACACTTGATGTTCTTTCAGTTTGCCTTATCTTAAACACCAAAAAAGACTTTCCAAATGTCAGACGTAGCTGCAATAGCTCATTTGGGAGAGCATTAGACTGAAGATCTATAAATCTCTGGTTCGATCCCGGGTTTCGGCATGTTTAGTAGCTGTATTTTTGTTACAGAATAGCAATTTACCAGCAGAATCTTTCATTATAAGGTGTTGCTCTTCAAAAACACTTGATGCTCTTTTTTTCCCAACCTAAAACCCCAAATACGACTTCACATCTGTCACAATTAGCTGAAATAGCTCAGTTGGGAGAGCGTTAGACTGAAGATCTAAAGGTCCCTGGTTCGATCCCGGGTTTCGGCATATTTAGTTGCTGTTTTTTTTGTTACAGAATAGCAATTTAGCAGCAGAAACTGCCGTGTTCAGGTTCTGGTCTTCAAGAACATTTCATGTTATTACAGTTTGCATTATTATTAGCCCCAATAAAATAATTTCTTATTAGTAGAGCTTGGCGAAATAGCTCAGTTGTGACAACATTAGACTGAAGATCTAAGGGTGTCTTGTTCAATCCTGGGGTTTAGCATGGTTGGGTGTTTGCTTTTGCTACTGAATAGCAATTTAGCAGCAAAAACTGTTGTGTTCAGGTTTTGATCTTGAAAAGCATTTTATGTTATTTCAGTTTGCAAAATCTTTAGCTCCTAAAAAAAGACATTCTTATCAGTATAGCTTTCCAAAATAGCTCAGTTGTGAGAGCAATAGACTGAAGACCTTAAAATCCCTAGTACGATCGTGGGTTTCCACATGTTTGGGTGTTTGCAGTTTGTTACTGAGTAGCAATTCAGCAAAAAGAAATTTAGCAGCAGAAACTTTCATTTTCAGGTTTCGCCCTCTAGGACACTTGATGTTCTTTCAGTTTGCCTTATCTTAAACACCAAAAAAGACTTTATAAACGTCAGACTTACACGCAATAGCTCTTTTGTGAGAGCATTAAACTGAAGATCTAAAGGTCCTGGGTTCGATCCCAGGATTCGGCATGTTTAGTTGCTGTATTTTTGTTACAGAATAGCAATTTACCAGCAGAATCTTTCATTATCAGGTGTTGTTCATCAAGAAAACTTAATGCTCTTTTTTTCCCCAGCCTAAAACCCCAAAAACGTCTTGACATCTTTCACAATTAGCCGAAATAGCTCAGTTGGGAGAGCGTTAGACTGAAGATCTAAAGGTCCCTGGTTCGATCCTGGTTTTCGGCATATTTATTGCTGTTTTTTTGTTACAGAATAGCAATTTAGCAGCAGAAACTGCCGTGTTCAGGTTCTGGTCTTCAAGATCATTTCATGTTATTACAGTTTGCATTATTATTAGCCCCAATAAAATAATTTCTTATTAGTAGAGCTTGGCGAAATAGCTCAGTTGTGAGAACATTAGACTGAAGATCTAAGGGTGTCTTGTTCAATCCTGGGGTTTAGCATGGTTGGGTGTTTGCTTTTGCTACTGAATAGCAATTTAGCAGCAAAAACTGTTGTTTTCAGTTTTTGATCTTGAAAAACATTTTATGTTATTTCAGTTTGCAAAATCTTTAGCTCCAAAAAAAGACATTCTTATCAGTATAGCTTGCCAAAATAGCTCAGTTGTGAGAGCAATAGACTGAAGACCTTAAAATCCCTAGTACGATCGTGGGTTTCCACATGTTTGGGTGTTTGCATTTTGTTACTGAGTAGCAATTCAGCAAAAAGAAATTTAGCAGCAGAAACGTTTATTTTCAGGTTTCGCCCTCTAGGACACTTGATGTTCTTTCAGTTTGCCTTATCTTAAACACCAAAAAAGACTTTCCAAATGTCAGACGTAGCTGCAATAGCTCATTTGGGAGAGCATTAGACTGAAGATCTATAAATCTCTGGTTCGATCCCGGGTTTCGGCATGTTTAGTAGCTGTATTTTTGTTACAGAATAGCAATTTACCAGCAGAATCTTTCATTATAAGGTGTTGCTCTTCAAAAACACTTGATGCTCTTTTTTTCCCAACCTAAAACCCCAAATACGACTTCACATCTGTCACAATTAGCTGAAATAGCTCAGTTGGGAGAGCGTTAGACTGAAGATCTAAAGGTCCCTGGTTCGATCCCGGGTTTCGGCATATTTAGTTGCTGTTTTTTTTGTTACAGAATAGCAATTTAGCAGCAGAAACTGCCGTGTTCAGGTTCTGGTCTTCAAGAACATTTCATGTTATTACAGTTTGCATTATTATTAGCCCCAATAAAATAATTTCTTATTAGTAGAGCTTGGCGAAATAGCTCAGTTGTGACAACATTAGACTGAAGATCTAAGGGTGTCTTGTTCAATCCTGGGGTTTAGCATGGTTGGGTGTTTGCTTTTGCTACTGAATAGCAATTTAGCAGCAAAAACTGTTGTGTTCAGGTTTTGATCTTGAAAAGCATTTTATGTTATTTCAGTTTGCAAAATCTTTAGCTCCTAAAAAAAGACATTCTTATCAGTATAGCTTTCCAAAATAGCTCAGTTGTGAGAGCAATAGACTGAAGACCTTAAAATCCCTAGTACGATCGTGGGTTTCCACATGTTTGGGTGTTTGCAGTTTGTTACTGAGTAGCAATTCAGCAAAAAGAAATTTAGCAGCAGAAACTTTCATTTTCAGGTTTCGCCCTCTAGGACACTTGATGTTCTTTCAGTTTGCCTTATCTTAAACACCAAAAAAGACTTTATAAACGTCAGACTTACACGCAATAGCTCTTTTGTGAGAGCATTAAACTGAAGATCTAAAGGTCCTGGGTTCGATCCCAGGATTCGGCATGTTTAGTTGCTGTATTTTTGTTACAGAATAGCAATTTACCAGCAGAATCTTTCATTATCAGGTGTTGTTCATCAAGAAAACTTAATGCTCTTTTTTTCCCCAGCCTAAAACCCCAAAAACGTCTTGACATCTTTCACAATTAGCCGAAATAGCTCAGTTGGGAGAGCGTTAGACTGAAGATCTAAAGGTCCCTGGTTCGATCCTGGTTTTCGGCATATTTATTGCTGTTTTTTTGTTACAGAATAGCAATTTAGCAGCAGAAACTGCCGTGTTCAGGTTCTGGTCTTCAAGATCATTTCATGTTATTACAGTTTGCATTATTATTAGCCCCAATAAAATAATTTCTTATTAGTAGAGCTTGGCGAAATAGCTCAGTTGTGAGAACATTAGACTGAAGATCTAAGGGTGTCTTGTTCAATCCTGGGGTTTAGCATGGTTGGGTGTTTGCTTTTGCTACTGAATAGCAATTTAGCAGCAAAAACTGTTGTTTTCAGTTTTTGATCTTGAAAAACATTTTATGTTATTTCAGTTTGCAAAATCTTTAGCTCCAAAAAAAGACATTCTTATCAGTATAGCTTGCCAAAATAGCTCAGTTGTGAGAGCAATAGACTGAAGACCTTAAAATCCCTAGTACGATCGTGGGTTTCCACATGTTTGGGTGTTTGCATTTTGTTACTGAGTAGCAATTCAGCAAAAAGAAATTTAGCAGCAGAAACGTTTATTTTCAGGTTTCGCCCTCTAGGACACTTGATGTTCTTTCAGTTTGCCTTATCTTAAACACCAAAAAAGACTTTCCAAATGTCAGACGTAGCTGCAATAGCTCATTTGGGAGAGCATTAGACTGAAGATCTATAAGTCCCTGGTTCGATCCCGGGTTTCGGCATGTTTAGTTGCTGTATTTTTGTTACAGAATAGCAATTTACCAGCAGAATCTTTCATTATAAGGTGTTGCTCTTCAAGAACACTTGATGCTCTTTTTTTCCCAACCTAAAACCCCAAATACGACTTCATATCTGTCACAATTAGCCAAAATAGCTCAGTTGGGAGAGCGTTAGACTGAAGATCTAAAGGTCCCTGGTTCGATCCCGGGTTTCGGCATATTTAGTTGCTGTTTTTTTTGTTACAGAATAGCAATTTAGCAGCAGAAACTGCCGTGTTCAGGTTCTGGTCTTCAAGAACATTTCATGTTATTACAGTTTGCATTATTATTAGCCCCAATAAAATAATTTCTTATTAGTAGAGCTTGGCGAAATAGCTCAGTTGTGACAACATTAGACTGAAGATCTAAGGGTGTCTTGTTCAATCCTGGGGTTTAGCATGGTTGGGTGTTTGCTTTTGCTACTGAATAGCAATTTAGCAGCAAAAACTGTTGTGTTCAGGTTTTGATCTTGAAAAGCATTTTATGTTATTTCAGTTTGCAAAATCTTTAGCTCCTAAAAAAAGACATTCTTATCAGTATAGCTTGCCAAAATAGCTCAGTTGTGAGAGCAATAGACTGAAGACCTTAAAATCCCTAGTACGATCGTGGGTTTCCACATGTTTGGGTGTTTGCAGTTTGTTACTGAGTAGCAATTCAGCAAAAAGAAATTTAGCAGCAGAAACTTTCATTTTCAGGTTTCGCCCTCTAGGACACTTGATGTTCTTTCAGTTTGCCTTATCTTAAACACCAAAAAAGACTTTCTAAACGTCAGACTTACACGCAATAGCTCTTTTGTGAGAGCATTAAACTGAAGATCTAAAGGTCCTGGGTTCGATCCCAGGATTCGGCATGTTTAGTTGCTGTATTTTTGTTACAGAATAGCAATTTACCAGCAGAATCTTTCATTATCAGGTGTTGTTCATCAAGAACACTTAATGCTCTTTTTTTTCCCAGCCTAAAACCCCAAAAACGGCTTGACATCTTTCACAATTAGCCGAAATAGCTCAGTTGGGAGAGCGTTAGACTGAAGATCTAAAGGTCCCTGGTTCGATCCCGGTTTTCGGCATATTTAGTTGCTGTTTTTTTGTTACAGAATAGCAATTTAGCAGCAGAAACTGCCGTGTTCAGGTTCTGGTCTTCAAGATCATTTCATGTTATTACAGTTTGCATTATTATTAGCCCCAATAAAAGAATTTCTTATTAGTAGAGCTTGGTGAAATAGCTCAGTTGTGAGAACATTAGACTGAATATCTAAGGGTGTCTTGTTCAATCCTGGGGTTTAGCATGGTTGGGTGTTTGCTTTTGCTACTGAATAGCAATTTAGCAGCAAAAACTGTTGTTTTCAGTTTTTGATCTTGAAAAACATTTTATGTTATTTCAGTTTGCAAAATCTTTAGCTCCAAAAAAAGACATTCTTATCAGTATAGCTTGCCAAAATAGCTCAGTTGTGAGAGCAATAGACTGAAGACCTTAAAATCCCTAGTACGATCGTGGGTTTCCACATGTTTGGGTGTTTGCATTTTGTTACTGAGTAGCAATTCAGCAAAAAGAAATTTAGCAGCAGAAACGTTTATTTTCAGGTTTCGCCCTCTAGGACACTTGATGTTCTTTCAGTTTGCCTTATCTTAAACACCAAAAAAGACTTTCCAAATGTCAGATGTAGCTGCAATAGCTCATTTGGGAGAGCATTAGATTGAAGATCTATAAGTCCCTGGTTCGATCCCGGGTTTCGGCATGTTTAGTAGCTGTATTTTTGTTACAGAATAGCAATTTACCAGCAGAATCTTTCATTATAAGGTGTTGCTCTTCAAGAACACTTGATGCTCTTTTTTTCCCAACCTAAAACCCCAAATACGACTTCACATCTGTCACAATTAGCCAAAATATCTCAGTTGGGAGAGCGTTAGACTGAAGATCTAAAGGTCCCTGGTTCGATCCCGGGTTTCGGCATATTTAGTTCCTGTTTTTTTTGTTACAGAATAGCAATTTAGCAGCAGAAACTGCCGTGTTCAGGTTCTGGTCTTCAAGAACATTTCTTGTTATTACAGTTTGCATTATTATTAGCCCCAATAAAATAATTTCTTATTAGTAGAGCTTGGCGAAATAGCTCAGTTGTGACAACATTAGACTGAAGATCTAAGGGTGTCTTGTTCAATCCTGGGGTTTAGCATGGTTGGGTGTTTGCTTTTGCTACTGAATAGCAATTTAGCAGCAAAAACTGTTGTGTTCAGGTTTTGATCTTGAAAAACATTTTATGTTATTTCAGTTTGCAAAATCTTTAGCTCCAAAAAAAGACATTCTTATCAGTATAGCTTGCCAAAATAGCTCAGTTGTGAGAGCAATAGACTGAAGACCTTAAAATCCCTAGTACGATCGTGGGTTTCCACATGTTTGGGTGTTTGCATTTTGTTACTGAGTAGCAATTCAGCAAAAAGAAATTTAGCAGCAGAAACGTTTATTTTCAGGTTTCGCCCTCTAGGACACTTGATGTTCTTTCAGTTTGCCTTATCTTAAACACCAAAAAAGACATTCCAAATGTCAGACGTAGCTGCAATAGCTCATTTGGGAGAGCATTAGACTGAAGATCTATAAGGCACTGGTTCGATCCTGGGATTCGGCATGTTTAGTAGCTGTATTTTTGTTACAGAATAGCAATTTACCAGCAGAATCTTTCATTATAAGGTGTTGCTCTTCAAAAACACTTGATGCTCTTTTTTTCCCAACCTAAAACCCCAAATACGACTTCACATCTGTCACAATTAGCCGAAATAGCTCAGTTGGGAGAGCGTTAGACTGAAGATCTAAAGGTCCCTGGTTCGATCCCGGGTTTCGGCATATTTAGTTGCTGGTTTTTTTGTTACAGAATAGCAATTTAGCAGCAGAAACTGCCGTGTTCAGGTTCTGGTCTTCAAGAACATTTCATGTTATTACAGTTTGCATTATTATTAGCCCCAATAAAATAATTTCTTATTAGTAGAGCTTGGCGAAATAGCTCAGTTGTGACAACATTAGACTGAAGATCTAAGGGTGTCTTGTTCAATCCTGGGGTTTAGCATGGTTGGGTGTTTGCTTTTGCTACTGAATAGCAATTTAGCAGCAAAAACTGTTGTGTTCAGGTTTTGATCTTGAAAAGCATTTTATGTTATTTCAGTTTGCAAAATCTTTAGCTCCTAAAAAAAGACATTCTTATCAGTATAGCTTTCCAAAATAGCTCAGTTGTGAGAGCAATAGACTGAAGACCTTAAAATCCCTAGTACGATCGTGGGTTTCCACATGTTTGGGTGTTTGCAGTTTGTTACTGAGTAGCAATTCAGCAAAAAGAAATTTAGCAGCAGAAACTTTCATTTTCAGGTTTCGCCCTCTAGGACACTTGATGTTCTTTCAGTTTGCCTTATCTTAAACACCAAAAAAGACTTTCTAAACGTCAGACTTACACGCAATAGCTCTTTTGTGAGAGCATTAAACTGAAGATCTAAAGGTCCTGGGTTCGATCCCAGGATTCGGCATGTTTAGTTGCTGTATTTTTGTTACAGAATAGCAATTTACCAGCAGAATCTTTCATTATCAGGTGTTGTTCATCAAGAACACTTAATGCTCTTTTTTTTCCCAGCCTAAAACCCCAAAAACGGCTTGACATCTTTCACAATTAGCCGAAATAGCTCAGTTGGGAGAGCGTTAGACTGAAGATCTAAAGGTCCCTGGTTCGATCCCGGTTTTCGGCATATTTAGTTGCTGTTTTTTTGTTACAGAATAGCAATTTAGCAGCAGAAACTGCCGTGTTCAGGTTCTGGTCTTCAAGATCATTTCATGTTATTACAGTTTGCATTATTATTAGCCCCAATAAAAGAATTTCTTATTAGTAGAGCTTGGCGAAATAGCTCAGTTGTGAGAACATTAGACTGAAGATCTAAGGGTGTCTTGTTCAATCCTGGGGTTTAGCATGGTTGGGTGTTTGCTTTTGCTACTGAATAGCAATTTAGCAGCAAAAACTGTTGTGTTCAGGTTTTGATCTTGAAAAGCATTTTATGTTATTTCAGTTTGCAAAATCTTTAGCTCCTAAAAAAAGACATTCTTATCAGTATAGCTTTCCAAAATAGCTCAGTTGTGAGAGCAATAGACTGAAGACCTTAAAATCCCTAGTACGATCGTGGGTTTCCACATGTTTGGGTGTTTGCATTTTGTTACTGAGTAGCAATTCAGCAAAAAGAAATTTAGCAGCAGAAACGTTTATTTTCAGAATTCGCCCTCTAGGACACTTGATGTTCTTTCAGTTTGCCTTATCTTAAACACCAAAAAAGACTTTCCAAATGTCAGACGTAGCTGCAGTAGCTCATTTGGGAGAGCATTAGACTGAAGATCTATAAGTCCCTGGTTAGATCCTGGGTTTCGGCATGTTTAGTAGCTGTATTTTTGTTACAGAATAGCAATTTACCAGCAGAATCTTTCATTATAAGGTGTTGCTCTTCAAAAACACTTGATGCTCTTTTTTTCCCAACCTAAAACCCCAAATACGACTTCACATCTGTCACAATTAGCCGAGATAGCTCAGTTGGGAGAGCGTTAGACTGAAGATCTAAAGGTCCCTGGTTCGATCCCGGGTTTCGGCATATTTAGTTGCTGTTTTTTTTGTTACAGAATAGCAATTTAGCAGCAGAAACTGCCGTGTTCAGGTTCTGGTCTTCAAGAACATTTCATGTTATTACAGTTTGCATTATTATTAGCCCCAATAAAAGAATTTCTTATTAGTAGAGCTTGGCGAAATAGCTCAGTTGTGACAACATTAGACTGAAGATCTAAGGGTGTCTTGTTCAATCCTCGGGTTTAGCATGGTTGGGTGTTTGCTTTTGCTACTGAATAGCAATTTAGCAGCAAAAACTGTTGTGTTCAGGTTTTGATCTTGAAAAGCATTTTATGTTATTTCAGTTTGCAAAATCTTTAGCTCCTAAAAAAAGACACAATTAGCCGAAATAGCTCAGTTGGGAGAGCGTTAGACTGAAGATCTAAAGGTCCCTGGTTCGATCCCGGTTTTCGGCATATTTAGTTGCTGTTTTTTTGTTACAGAATAGCAATTTAGCAGCAGAAACTGCCGTGTTCAGGTTCTGGTCTTCAAGATCATTTCATGTTATTACAGTTTGCATTATTATTAGCCCCAATAAAAGAATTTCTTATTAGTAGAGCTTGGCGAAATAGCTCAGTTGTGAGAACATTAGACTGAAGATCTAAGGGTGTCTTGTTCAATCCTGGGGTTTAGCATGGTTGGGTGTTTGCTTTTGCTACTGAATAGCAATTTAGCAGCAAAAACTGTTGTGTTCAGGTTTTGATCTTGAAAAGCATTTTATGTTATTTCAGTTTGCAAAATCTTTAGCTCCTAAAAAAAGACATTCTTATCAGTATAGCTTTCCAAAATAGCTCAGTTGTGAGAGCAATAGACTGAAGACCTTAAAATCCCTAGTACGATCGTGGGTTTCCACATGTTTGGGTGTTTGCATTTTGTTACTGAGTAGCAATTCAGCAAAAAGAAATTTAGCAGCAGAAACGTTTATTTTCAGAATTCGCCCTCTAGGACACTTGATGTTCTTTCAGTTTGCCTTATCTTAAACACCAAAAAAGACTTTCCAAATGTCAGACGTAGCTGCAGTAGCTCATTTGGGAGAGCATTAGACTGAAGATCTATAAGTCCCTGGTTAGATCCTGGGTTTCGGCATGTTTAGTAGCTGTATTTTTGTTACAGAATAGCAATTTACCAGCAGAATCTTTCATTATAAGGTGTTGCTCTTCAAAAACACTTGATGCTCTTTTTTTCCCAACCTAAAACCCCAAATACGACTTCACATCTGTCACAATTAGCCGAGATAGCTCAGTTGGGAGAGCGTTAGACTGAAGATCTAAAGGTCCCTGGTTCGATCCCGGGTTTCGGCATATTTAGTTGCTGTTTTTTTTGTTACAGAATAGCAATTTAGCAGCAGAAACTGCCGTGTTCAGGTTCTGGTCTTCAAGAACATTTCATGTTATTAC